>NW_027142371.1:11211612-11549363 GCF_026170545.1 Melanerpes formicivorus | reverse complement strand
TAGGAAATGTGCATAGATGAAGATCGTTGCTGCCCCCAGGCACACCTCTGTGCCCCAGCGGAGAGCTCAGACAAGAACAGGAATGCCAAGGATGGGAGCAGGCATTTTGTCTAATGGCAAAACCCACTTCTACTCCATTAGGTTTAGAGCTAAACCTTGTTGGGTTAGTAGTTCAGCCGTGGTTAAAAGGTTTTTCTGGTATATGCTGGGCAGTTTGTACCTTTTTTGTTCTCTCTGGTATGATGTTTTCCTTTACAGAACCATGGGGTCTTGCAACGAGGTATTGTCACTGAGCTCAAGGGAAGGACATCTCTAGGTTGAATACATTGAAACTAGGAGAGGCTGGGAGACAGGATGAAATCAGCTGTAACATAGACTCCTTAGCCTAAGGTGGTCAGATTTGGCCAGTGGAAGAGGTAGCTTTGAGCTGCAATCTCAGATTAAGGCCATAGACTCAGATCTGCTCCCGTGTTCAAGTGCAGGAACAGAGCTGTAGAAGCCAGCAAACCCCTTGGATAAACCCCCTCAAATCAAGCTATCTCTTCAGGACCTGAGTGGCCCAACAAACACTGCAGAAAGAGTTTATGGTAAGTTCATTTTTACTCCAGCTTGTTCCCCTATTCACATCAAACCAAAAATAAACCTACCAGTTTCTCTGAGCTGTGATCAAATGTTCTGTGAGCTGCCAGTGGATCTGGGGAATGAAAACTGAAGCCAAGCATTTTATGTGAAACAACATTTGTTTTTGGGGTGCAGTGTTTTCTAAGAGAATCAAGCACATTTCAGCAGGTTGGTGTTGAACAAGTGCATTAATAATGTTGAACATCTCAAAAGCAACTGGGGCTTGCAGGATGTTAAATCCTAATGAATGTCAAAGCAACATGCAGTTACAGCTTCTGTAGGAGGTTTCAGAAACCACCTCCCAGCTGCTGACTCTGTTCAGAGGAGTTAAATAATCTCTGTTCTCTCCAGAAACATTAAAAGTGTCTTGCCTGGAAGGCCAATGTTAAATGTGTGACATTAAGACTCCTCTTCTGCTCATTGTTCCTGGACTTCCTCAAGGCAATATGTACAAATCTTCTCCAGCTTCTCCTTCCAAACTGCCCAAGTCATTTCTAACACACACACAGACAGAGAAAATATCTGCTGGTTCTCACAGTTTTCCTTCCAAAGAGACCATTACCTGTTTTTCCTGCCAACTGTTCATGAGCAACAAAAGTGCTTTGTCAAATACAATCTCTGCCCTCTGCTTGGTACAGCCAGGGCAAGAAATTAAAAGAAGGCATGACAAAACAGAGTTTGTAATTTGGCTGAATCAGAAGAAGCTAAAGCCTCACTGATTCTATTTTGAGCCCTTTCTTTTGGAGTGGTTCTGCACTAGGCGTTAAAATAGTTTCCCATCCTTGGAAGATGCGGTTGGAGGTCATGGCTGATGGGAGCCAGGTCTACCATGGGAGCTAGCTCTATACAACTGCAGGTTATAATGTCTTGGAAGAAGGCAACCATCACTCATAACTCACAGCAAATGCACTACAAATAAGCTTTCTCTAGGTACTGATCCCAGTAGGGTCTAACCCATGAGGTACTCCATCTGTAGCAGGAAAAATCACTGGTACCCAGTGGATCAGTCACTGTCCTCTATCATTGTGTGACAGTTCACTGGGGCCAGATCCAAATCTTCAGCATTAAGACTTGTGTTACATAGCAAGGATGCTCATTAGTTGAAGAGAGACAAGGTATGGGCAAAGCCCAGAAGGCTGAATTGAGCCAAGTAACTCTTAGTGAGCATCAAGTGGCAAGCCCTGCTCTCCTAGGGAAGTAGTGATGTGAAAGGGGATGCAAGGTCACCATCAGCAAAATCACAGCAGAAGCTGCACAGGGTGATTGGTTGGTTCCAGGTTCAGGCAGATCACCACCTGGTGATGTGAGAGCAGGGGAAAGCCCTTCAGCTTGTTCCAGAGGCCTGAGATTTAACCATAGAACCACAGAACTGTTTCTGGTGCTAAAGGCTCTGGAGCAATTTATTGAATCATCTAGTGGGCTGTTAGAGGTGGGACTAAGATGGGACAGAAGTCCACACTACCTGTCCTGGCCAGCTGAGATATGTCAAGGAGAATTTTCAGCTCTTGTTTGGGTTCCTCTGGCTTGTTAAAAGAAAATTGCTTTAGAGCTAAGATTCCCTGGTTTAGACCTTCTTGTGCTCTTCATCTGCACCAGCTGAAGATTTTGTGTGCAGATCTGTGTGCCAAAAGGTCTGGTAGCAAAAAGGAACAAAAGGGAGAACAAGAGGCTCTGCTGTCTGCAACTCAACCTATGAAACCTCAGCCTCGTGAAAATGGTGAAGAAACAAGTAAAACTGGGATAAGAACAGGAAAAATCTGAAGGTCCCACAGAACTGGGGCAGGCTGCTCTTAGCTCAGCAGCCTGGAGCCCTTGTGAGCATGGTGTTTTCTCACCAGGCCAGCTAAGTGTCCCTACCTGGTGAAAAAGAAGATGTGGCTGTATGGCAACAGTTAAGATTTTCTATTAGTGTGCATTTGCAGCACTCTGGCTGGGCAGTTTCTGCATTCCTGACTTGGTCAAAGTCTTTGTTATTTCCTGGTGCTGCAGTACCAATCTCAGTGAGGAGGGTGGCTCACTGTGCCAGGCACTATGTATGCCCTAAGGTGAAAGATGACCCCCATTCCCCCCAGGCCACAGCCACCCCGATCTAGGTAAGGCATCAGCTGTTGTTATTTGATTTCAAGGAGCCAGAGAGGCTCTCTTGAGCACCTAGGTCACATTAATCATAATTTAGATGTATGTCTAAACTAACCACCTGGCTCCCTGAGTTTTCTCTCCTCATTCACCGAACATCCCTTAGATGAGCACGTCCATCCTCCAAAAGCTCCCCTTTCTCTTCCAGACTGCCGCCTTCTCCTCAGCCCCTCTGCTGGGTGCCCCCAAAAGGTGCCCTCAGCGCCTTGGATGTGAGCATGGCATCTCTGCCTTGAGAAAAGGATGAAATGCAGTAGGGTTTTGCTGAAGTTGAACATGTTTTGGCTTCCCAGTTAGCACTGCACCTGGATCTACGCCAGACTGAAGGTACAAAACGTGTAGACATCACTCACAAGAGGCAAGGCCGATGCTTCAAAATAACCTCAACGTCACTGGCAGAACAAAGCCTATTTTTTTTTTTTCCCAACCAAAAAGAAAAAAAAAAAAGACTTTGCTAAACACATTTGTTCCATGTGAATTTGGAGACCATGCATGAAAGTCACAGAGGCCTCTCTCAAGTTTTGACTCCACGATGAAATGCACTTCCCTCCCTCCTTTGGCTTCAGTAGGTAGTTTCCCTCGTGACCTGGCTGGAGAACGTGTGGTTGCTGGAGATGCTGTTGGATTTCCTGGTGAAGGCCAAGCGTTTCTTCTTCTTCCTCCATGGCAGGCACAGGAGTGTGAGGGTAGAGAGGAAGATCTGGCGGAAGTTTGCCGACACCAGGTTGTAGAGGATGGGGTTGATGGCTGAACTGACGTAGAAGAGGACGTTTGTCAGCATGTAGAAGTAGTGATAGAAGTTGTAAAGGAAACTGGAAGAACAGATGAATGGGAAGAGAAAAAAAAAAAAAAAGGAGAAGTCTAAGCAGAGTGTGGAGAATGGAAAGAATTCAAAGTCACAAGGATGAGAAAAACATGAGCTGCTGAACTGCTTTTTCAGCTAAACTTTCTTGGCAGGGGATGTGGGCTTCCAAGTCTGAGTCAGTGCGTGAGCCACCAGGGGAACCTCTGCATTTTCAGCTGGGACTGGCCAGCTGGGGGTCAAATGCCTCTACAGAGGTGTTGCCCCAATCACTAGCAGTCAGAAGCTTATGTATGCCCTGGCTCCAGCTGTGATATTTACCTCTTGTGTTCATTTTGCCTTTGCAAGTAGACACGCATGAAACGGAGAGACCAGATGGAAATTTGCTTCTGTGTCATGCATATACATTAGCCTGACTTTTTGGCTGCTCTTCTGGTCTACAGAGCCTGCAGAGGAGCCAAGATCTGGTAACAGATGCAGTTCTCTCCTCCCCCCAAGCAGTGAGAGCTCATTCAATGGGTCCCTGGGTTGGGATTTGTCCATGATCTGGGACAGCCTTCCCTATGGTAGGGGCAAGCTGATGATGGCACTCTTTTGAAATATACCCTGAGCATCTCAATATGATATTTTCAACCAGAATTGATTGAAAATGATTAGGTTTTTAAAAAAAATTATGATTTTTTATTATTATTTTGGAAACATCTTTCCTTAGGACACCTGAGACCAACAGCTCCGAGCTCGTAAAGGGCTTATAAACAACCTGGGCCTCATTTTCAGGAAGATGTTCCCCAGGACCATTTATCTCTGTGGAAATTGCAGACCTTTTTGTTAGTCTAAGCACTGTCTAGCACAAGATAAATAGATGTGTGCTGGAGTACATCACCCATCCCTTCACACCCCCTGAGCCCTGCCAAGTCCTGCGTGGCCCATCCAGCTCTTGCAAGCAGAGTTTCTCTTTATAGTTGTAAAGAATTAGCAGAGCAAACATTTCTCGTCTTCAGGGGCAGGGATGTGCCTTTATAAATGAACACATCAAGCTGCTGCACGCTCTTTATTAGCTACCCTGCTGGTAGTTCACCATTCATAATATGCCTGCAAATTCAGGGCTTTGCTCACGGCTTTCAAAAGGAGAAACAGAAATATGTGAGTGTGAGCACGATGCATAAATTCACACTTAACAGCAGACAGGCTCCTCTTCCCCCCTTGCTCAATGTGAATGCAGCCATTACCCAGCTGATGGCTGCTTTAAGTGCTTTTCATATAGGAAAGCAAACAAGGAACATCAGTTTGTCCCAGTGTGTGCCTAGAGCTGCGTTTTCATGATTGCAGGCAGGTTTGGGTTTTTACTCTGGATGGATGTACAATTCCATGCACTAGGCAGCTAGATCCTAAATTACTGCCTTTTGTGCTTGGGGTTGATGCAATTTTAACATCTGGTAGATTGTTTTTTTCCTTCCCTGCTTATTGCAGCAGCCAGGCCTGGTCCTTGAGAGAAGAGGGACTTAACCCCATGTATCAGTAGAGGTGAGGGGCTGCCCTGCTGGAAAGCGGCTCTGCAGAGAAGGACTTGGGAGTGCTGATGGACAGCAATGTGCCCTCGTGGCCAAGAAGACCAAGGATCTCCTGGGGTGCATTAAGAAGAGCAGGACCAGCAGGTTGAGAGAGGTTGTCCTCCCCCTCCACTCTGCTATAGTGAGGCTACATCTGGAGTAACTGGGGCCAGTTCTGGGCTCTTTATTTCAAAAGAGACAAGGAACTGAAAAGAGTCCAGCAGAGGATGCTGAAGGGGCTGAAGGGTCTGGAGCATCTCTCACAAGGAGAGGGTGAGAGACTTGGGGCTGTTTAGCCTGAAGGAGAGCAGCCTCAGTGATGATCAATAGCTAAAGGGTGGAGATCGTGAGGATGGGGCTGGGCTCTGTTCAGTGGTGTGCAGTGACAGGACAAGGGGCAATCAGTACAAATTAGAACACAGGAGGTTTCATTTGAGCTTAAGGGAAAACTTCTTTATTTTGAGGGTGCTGGAGCACTGTACCAGGCTGCCCAGAGAGGTGGTGGAGTCTCAACCCCCCCCTGGAAGTTGTGATCCTGGGCCACCTGCTGTGGGTGACCCTGCTTTAGCAGGGGGTTGGACTGGATGATCTCCAGAGACCCCTTCCAACCCCTTCCATTCCATGATTCTATGATAGGAATGACACTTGACCATGTCTCATGGTGCCTCAGGCTACCTAGATGTGCATCCCCAGGCAGCATTCATCCTTCATTGCTTATTTAAAATGAATAATCAGTTCTGGGGTTGCTTTGCTGAGGAACCTGACCTGGCATGGCTGTTTGTATGCCTGTGCACATGTGTGAGCAGCACATGGGCATTCAGGGTAGGCATGCAATTATCCCTACACTCTCTGGGAATCTGAACATTCTCTGATCAATGACAACTGCCAGCACTGAATTTTGATCCCCTCCCTGCAAACCTCAGTTACTAACATGCCCCAGACACAGTAAGCAGAGCAGTTGTTTCCCCACCTGTCACTAAGGAAGTGCAGCATCATGGAGCTGAACTGTGTGTTCATCACAGGGCTGGTGGTTGATTTCTCCACCACAGAGACACCAATCCACTTTGGGTGCATAAAACCCCCCTGTCCAATTGTTGTTTCATCAAGGGCTGTTGGAGGTGAGCATCCATCCAGGGTGAATCTGTGGTCCCAGCCACAGCAGAAGGCAGGGCATGCTGGTGCAGTTTAGTTCAAGCTAACACTTCCTTGCTCTCCTTCTCTGGAGATATTCAAAACCTGCCTGGATTTGATCCTGGGAAATCTGCTCTGGGTGTCTCTGCTTTAGCAAAGGGATTGGACTAAGTACTAATATCCAATAGAAATGTTTTTAAAAGACCAGCCTGTATAGATTTTATATAAGAGTGGTCAGGGACTGGAATGTGCTCCCCAGGGAGTCACCAGCCCTGGATGTGTTTAAAGGTGGTTTGGATGTGGTGCTTGGGGATATGGTTTAGGGGTGAACATTGCAGAGTAGGGTCATCAGTTGGACTTGGTGATCCTGAGGGTCTTTTCCAACCTGAATGTTTCTGTGATTCTGTGACTACATGATCTCCAGAGGTGCCTTTGAACTCCCACCAAGCTGGGATGGTGTGATGCTGTGATCCTTCACCCACACCTGGGGGATTTAGAGTATGAAACTGGGACTCTCATACTTGGGCTGCAAATGTGGTAAGAAATCCCAAACTAAAATCAAACCAACAACTTCGTGGGGAAGACACCTTTGCTCCCAGATCCCCAGCAGCTCCATCCCCAGCCTGACCCCACACCCTGTCTTAGCATGGGAGGGGAGCTTGTCCCCACGTTGTGACTCACTCTGTCCAGTGACTGGAGGGGACATAGCAGAACATGAGACGCCGTATGTGATAAGGGAGCCAACAGACCACGAAGGCAATCACCACAGCACCTGCAAGGTAGGAACAAACCCATTACCTTTGGTGAGAAATTCTGTCCCTGGGGGTGAGAAAAGAACCTGTGTGGTGTGCACTGCTGTAAACTGTTTGCCTAAAGCCCCATTTCCTTCTGTTATTGCTGTTGTGCAAAGAATGAATAACCCTGAGGGACAACCAGCCTGGAAATGGCTGTAAAAGCAAGCAAAACAGAAATAATAGAAACCAGCAATAAGCAAGGGGGCAGTGACAGAATGAACAGCAACAACAGGAAAGGTATGGGACAGGTAAGGTGCTGCTGCTGACTAATTCAGACACCAGCTTAAATGAACCGGTATTTGCAGCACCTTGAGTCCTGTGTCCAGTTCTGGGCCCCTCAGTTTAGGAAAGATGTTGAGTTGCTGGAATGTGTCCAGAGAAGGGCAATGAGGCTGGGGAGAGGTCTGGAGCACCGCCCTGTGAGGAGAGGCTGAGGGAGCTGGGGTTGTTCAGCCTGGAGAAGAGGAGGCTCAGGGGAGACCTTATTGCTGTCTACAACTACCTGAAGGGAGGTTGTAGCCAGGTGGGGGTTGGTCTCTTCTCCCAGGCAACCAGCACCAGAACAAGAGGACACAGTCTCAAGCTGCACCAGGGGAAGTTTAGGCTGGAGGTGAGGAGAAAGTTCTTCCCAGAGAGAGTTGTTAGCCATTGGAATGGGCTGCCCAGGGAGGTGGTGGAGTCACCATCACTGGAGGTGTTTAGGAAGAGAGTGGATGGGGTGCTTGGTGCCATGGTTTAGTTGATTAGATGGTGTTGGGTGATAGGTTGGACTTGATGATCTCAAAGGACTTTTCCAAAGTGGTGTGGTCTATTCTATTCTATTCTATTCTATTCTATTCTATTCTATTCTATTCTATTCTATTCCATTCCATTCCATTCCATTCCATTCCATTCCATTCCATTCCATTCCATTCCATTCCACTCCACTCCACTCCACTCCACTCCACTCCACGCTCTTGTGGCACTGTCTCCTTTGTCCAAAGTGCTTGTAGGGACTGTTAGTGTATGCTTCTTATCCAGGTAGGCAGGGAGCCAGGGACACCATAATCCCATTAGTTTGTTCTTTGGAGCCACTGGCAGCGGCCCCCACGGTGCTGGCATCCTTAAACAGCCTCAGGAGCTGCTTTCTGGTGGCAGGGCTCTCCCTTTTTGCCCCGTGTTTGTGCAACATCTGAGACAGTGATTACAAGATGTTTGGGTCTGGATATTGCCATAATAAAAATGATTAATTCAAGAGTAAGCAGAGACAGACAAGGTGGTTTTTAACTTCCCAGATTCTAGCTGAGGGACATCAAACAGGGGAAAATAAAGTGTATCAGTTCTGAGGGATAAAAAGTGCTGTTGGTCGAGTGAGTTTGTCAACCTAGATTAAAAAGCAGCTCTATCAGGCAATCAAGGGAAAAGATTTGTTTCCTTTTGCAGTGCTCAGTATGAAACGACAGGATTCTGGCAGAATCCTAGCAGGAAATAAAGAAATCTCAGTTAAAATGTAACACAATAAAAGACAAGGAGAAAAGCAAGGCTAAATACAATAATGATGTTAATTTTTCATCCCAAATTTGCTCTGCAGAGAAGGGCCACATCACTCTTGTCCTTTAGGTGACCTGTAAAGGGCTAGGAAGCAGCAGAGCTCTCTTACAGAGCTCCACAACGTCCCTGCCACGTGGGTTCGGCACTTGGAAGCAAAGGCTGCTCCTCTTCTGCCTTGGCACTGAAAATCTGTATCTGGATAGGTCTCAAACCCAGACACTGTCCTGGCACAGGAATGATGCTACAGAGGAGATAGGCAGATGTGTTTCTCTTGAAAACCACAGCTCAGGAGGACCGAGTCTTGCTGTGGCTGCAAGCCACGTGACTCAGCCAAGAGGCACTGGGGGAGACTTCAGGAACACAATGGGGAGGGAAGTGTCTGTGTCCTGTTTTTGCAGGTGTCATCATTAGCAGAGTCATGGCCTAATTGGTACAGAAATTAACCAGTTCCTGGTGTCCAGCTCTGTACTCACAGCCTTACTTCCACTCCATGTGCTATCTCTTATTAACCACGTAACTAACAATGCAGATGGTTATATTCTTTTTAGCCTGCATGGTGTATGAGAGCATCTTCCAGGAATGATGCAAAAGCCATTTATTCAGTAAAGTTTTAGGCAGCTGAAGGGACCTGGTTTGGAAAGAGGGCTGGAGGCTCTGTTTTCACTCTCTCCTCCAAGTAGCTTCATTACTTCAACTGGAATATCTTTGGCTGCTATATGGTCATGATGATATCAGATGTAATTCATCACTAGACAGCCCTCAGCTCTTCAGACACCATCAAGGAAATGGATTTGACCTGTGCCTGATCCTGCCCTGAGGAGCTGTGCTGGCACTTCGATGGGGACAGCTCCTAAATGACACGTGTCATGGGAAAAGTGGGGAGGGCCACCAGGAAGCTGGGAGGGAGCTTTGAATGCCTGCCTGCCTCTTCCACATTTCTCAGCACCTGCTTTTGGCCACCTTCAGAAATGAATTTCTCTGTTGGCTGGGCCTTGGGTTTGCCCTGCATGGAGCAGAATTGCTCCTGGGGCCACAGGAAAATCTCCAGCCTTTCCATCTCTGTCCAGCAGCGACGAGCCAACAGCACAGCTCCAGTCTGTCTGCATTCCCAGGGCCTGTGCAGGATTAGTTGGATTTTCAGGCTGTGGAAGCAGCTTCCCAAATGGCTTCCAGCACAAGTTCATTTGTATACACCAGAATCTTTGCAGGAGCCTCCATGCACTGGCACGTCCCAGCTGTTTGCCCCTGCGTGTGGCTCTTTCAGAGCAGCAGGATCTGGATTCCTCCTCCAGCCAATTTGAAGAGTTATTTTAAGAGTTTTGCACATCTGCCTGTTAAATTTACCAACATGTTAAATGCAAGTGGTTTTCTCCTTGTAAAGGATCTCTGCTGCTTGTGCTCAGATGGTGCTGTGCCAACAAAAATAGGGAGGCAGGGGGGTCCACAGCAGCAAACACACATACTGAGAGAAATATCTGCTAAGCTCAGCAAACAAATACTGAAGCCATGTGTGGTGCTTCTGTGTGCAAGCACTCTGTAATTAAACCTCTATCAAATAAACACATAGCTAAGTGCTTTGGGAACACTCCTGCTCTGATCAGGAAACCCCAGCTGGGCGGCACTCTGTGTGGTTCTGTGCCCCCAGCCTCTGCTGTGCAGATTAGAAGATCCTGAACTGTATTTGTCACCCTTAATCTGTGTGGTTTGATTTTATCATACAAGGGATCAGGCAGAATTAGGGTGGCAATCCTGCCCTGATGGGTCTGCTCCCTAGGCATGAATATGAAATACAGAGATGTGTTAACTTTCATCTGATACAGAATCCCAGCACGGTGGGGGGTTGGAAGGGACCTCTGGAGATCATATAGCCCAGCTACCCTGCTAAACTAGGGTGAAGCAGAGCAGGTTGCATAGGAGTGCAAAGTTCAGATGGGTTTGGAGTTTCTCCAGAGGAGGAGACTCCACAACCTCTCTGGGGAGCCTACTCCAGGGTTCCAGCACCCTCACGGCAAAGAGGTTTGTCCTTAAGTTCAAGTGAAACCTCCTGGGTTCCAGTTTGCACGTGATGCTCTTTGTCCTGACTGGGAAAGAGCCCAGACCTCTTGACCCCCCCTCTTTAGGTTTTTATAGGCATTGAGAATATCCCCTCTCAGGCTGCTCTTCTCAGGGCTAAACAGCCCCAGGGCTCTCAGCCTTTCTTCCTCACAGAGATTCTCCAGTCTCCTAAACATCCTTGTGGCCTTACACTGGACTCTCTCCAGTAGATCCCTGGTCCTCTTGAACTGGGGAGCCCAGAATTGGACACAATATTCTAGCTGTGCCCTCACCTAATGTGGAATGAAAGTCTCCTCTTTGGTGTCTTTTGCTGCTCTCTTGTACCTCTCTGAGCACACACTTATCAAAATCAATGAGTTGTAAACCAAATGCTGGGCAAAGTGGCTGCCCAAATGACTTTTAATTATTGCTATCAGCTCCTAGGACATGTTCTTCATCATCAAAGGCTTCACACAGGGGGTTCTTTGGTGGTGTAAGACAGAGCAGGTCAGGCTGCTGGAGCTGAGAGCTGCAGGGGAAGGATCTAACCCAGTGCTTGATGGAGGGACTGTCCAGGATGGTGGTTGTGTGGCTGGAGATTTCCTGCTTCTATTTTTTGAACTAAAAATAAACCAGACCCATCCCTCATTCCTAATTAATTCAAGGTGGTTTTATTAGGAGCAGGGCTGCTCTGTGATACTTGTGACACGGGAGCAAACAAGATGCCAAAGCTGTGGATCAGCCCAGGAGTGGGGAGTGGAGAAGGGGACTGAGCAAGCTGACCTCAGTGTGCTGGGGGTGCCAGGGAATGATCCTTGCACTGAGCTGCATCTTCATTTCCTTTCTATTCTAAATCAACCTCCAAATTTAAATGTGTATTAAATCCTGCATTAGTACATCCTGTGCCTTTCTGTTTTGTCCAATAATAGCTGTATTCTCTGCCCTTTTGGACCACATCCCAAGGAAGAGAGGCAGGAGGAACACTGGAGGACAAGCCCTGGTTTGTTTATGGCACAGGAAGCCTTGTGGAGGGGATCATCCATTTTGAGTGACATCTTTTTCATTGTGCAAAAGAAGATTTAAACTGTGCCAGCCTTGATTTTCAGACTAAACTGGATGTGGAAGCAATCCTGGAGGTTAAATTATATTAGATCACACTGAGTATTTTATTCTACCTTGTGTGTATCCTGTGGCCAGTGTCTCACAAAGCTCACGTTGTGTTGGCGTGAGCATGCAGCAACGCATCATGTGCAATAGGACCATGGTGGGGGCTTGGTGGGTGGTTGGGCTGAGCACAGGAGCCACACTCAGGAGGGATTCTCACCCTCCCACACCCTTCTTTTAAGGCCATCTGAGGCTTGGTGTGACCCAGAGCTTTGGGACAGCGATGGGTAATGTGCCTCTGTTGCCAAATACGCCAGGGATCTGCTGCAGTACAAGGCACTTGGCTGAGGTTTTCCAACTTGCTTCAGTGAGAAAAGAGAAGCTGCTCCCTTTTTTACCTGTCTGCACTGGTGTTAAGGCACTCAGAGAAGCTGAGATCCATCCTTCCTGAACGTGTGCAGAGAAGGACAACGAGGCTGGGGAGAGGCCTCAAGCATAAGCCCCACAAGGAGAGGCTGAAGGAGCTGGGGTTGTTTAGCCTGGAGAAGAGGAGGCTCAGGGGAGACCTTATTGCTGTCTACAACTACCTGAGGGGAGGTTGCAGCCAGGAGGGGGTTAGCTGTTTGGGTGGGTTGGATTGGTTGATGGGTTGGACACGATGATCTTGAAGGTCTCTTCCAACCTGCTTTGGTTTATTCTAATAAAGGTTTATTCTAATAAAGGTTTCTTCTCCCAGGCAACCTGCACCAGAACAGGAGGACACAGTCTCAAGCTGCACCAGGGGAAGTTTAGACTCGACGTGAGGAGAAAGTTCTTCACGGAGAGAGCCATTGGAATGTGCTGCCCAGGGAGGTGGTGGAGTCACCATCCCTGGAGGTGTTCAAGAGGGGATTGGACATGGCACTTGGTGCCATGGTTTAGTAGTCATGAGGTGTTGGGTGACAGGTTGGACTTGATGATCTTTGAGGTATTTTCCAACCTTATGGATTCTATGATTCTCCCTTTATAGTCTTGTTCAGATTATTTTGGCCAATTTATTTCTTCTGCTCTGCATTTGAAGGGGAACTGAAACACTTGTAGCTGAGGAACAAAGTGTTGTCATGTCTGAGCAAATCATAGAATCATAGAAGAGTTTGGGTGGGAAGGGACCTTTAAAGCTCATCCAGTCCAACTTCCCTGCAGTCAGCAGGGACACCTGCAACTAAAGAAGGTTGCTCAGAGCCCCAAACAATCTGATCTGGAATGGCCCCAGGTATGGGGCATCTACCACCTCTGGGCAACCTGTCTCATCTCCATCATTGTAAAAGATCTTTTTCCTTCTATGTATCCTAAATCTCCCTCTTTTAATTTAAACCATCGCTCCTTGTCCTGTCACAACAGGCCCTGCTAAAAAGTCTGTCCCTTTTTAATCTGACCCTGTAAGTACTGAAATGCTCCCTGCCTCCACCAGTTGATCTCTTCAGAGTGAGGAGCTGTCTGGGTCTGTACTGACCCGTCTGAGCAACATCTCCCAGCCTTTTCTGCATTCCAACCCATCAGGAGCCACGTGTCTCTGATGCTGCCCAGGGAACACATGCTCCAGCTGGTACCAATAGTGTCTATGACAGTGTTATGGGGCTCATGTCAGGGATTTGCTTTAATGCTTCTTTCTGGAGAAACAATCCTCTCCTGTTCAAAGCTTCTGGGGCTTATAAACTTGTTTAGTTGATGCCATTCCAGGAGCAGCTCTCATAAAGGGGGCAACAAGTGTCAGCATGCTGTTTGAGATGAGAGCTGGTCAAATCTGAGGCAAGTGTAGCTGTATCTGGCACTGCCCAGTTAAACCTCAAGGCACTGTTTATATCACCATGGTGCTCCACCTGACAGGTCATAGACAGTGTTTGTACCAGTGGGCATCAACCCAGAGGCTGTGGAGCTGGAAGGGTGGGTATGAGCCTAGTAAAATCAAGACTGCTTATGCTGGCATTTGAGTCACAAGGCTGCAGAAGAAAGGATTTCCATAAAAGTCAATAACAATCACTGGAGATTGGGAACCAGCAGCATGCACCAGTAACACTCAGGAGAGGAAAGAAGGAGAAACTGGGGATAAATAGCAATGGGTCTAGGGAGCACTCAGCTCATTTAGACACCATGGAAAACACAGAACATTTGGTAGCTACAAAGCCCCTGTGCTCTGTACCTAGTCCAGTGCCTCAATGTCCATCTTGGAGTGAGGGGCTCAAAGCTGAACACAGTATTCAAGGTGTTTTGGAGGCTAGGTAAGGACTCTCATCTTTTTATTACCAGGTTCAAGGCTCTTTCTATTTGGAAAGATCAAATATACCCAAGCTGGCATCTTCTGCATCCCCTTTGTTCTTTCCCCTCCAGTTTTGAGTTCCATTTGTCCTTTGTTCCTCTCAGACTGATTTCTCCTGAGGGACCCTGGGGCTGCATTTGCTGTATGCTTCTGCGGTGACTAAGGCTTTGGCAAGACTGTGTGTTTAAAAACACATCAGTTAGCTTTCTAATCTCATGCTGATGGGCTTTAACACCTGGAAAATCTGCTTGTTGGCCATGACCAGCCCTAGATTTGTCTTCAGAGGTGCAGCAACAGGAGCCTGGATCAGAGTAGAAATAGCTTGCCAGCTTAAGCTGCAGTGCCAGCAGAGGGACATGTCTTGGGAGAGGAGAAAAAAGTCTCCTTGTCACAAGAGCTGCAGCCATCATGCCTTGCTGCTCCTCAGAGGGTGTTTACAGAGCACTCTGATACCACTCTCTTTCTGTCCCTTGGCAGGCTGGAAAGTAAATCCATACATACAAACACCTCTGGGAAAGATATACAACTGTTAGATGGCTGATTTATCCTCCCAAATTCCAGTGTGACACTTTGGCTGTTAAACTCGGCTTCTACTCACACTTAGTGTCACAGAGGGGTTTTGCTGAAATCCACTTGGAGCTGCTCAGACTTTTTATTAGGGATAAAACTTGCCATGGATTGAGTTCCTTTCTTGTGAAAGAAATGATTCATGGACAAACCTGATTTCCTTAGAATATGGGAATGATGAAATACAACTGCTTGGAACAGCAGCGAGGAGAAATGAATCAGCTCTGCAAAACAGTTTGTCCAGAAGGGGAATTATTAATGCATTAATTAATGAGTTACAGCCTGCATGGATGCTTCATTAATACTTGGCCTCTAGTATTCCTTGAAGAAATGCTGAGATCCATAAACCATCATTTAAAAACTCTTAGATGTTCAGTAAAAAGAAACCAACACAAAGCCAAATTGTGGTTTGACTTCATCTCCTAAAAAGCATCCCACTGAGGCATCACCCAGCCAGCTGTGGGAGACTGAAGGATATTCTTTTAATTACTTAAACCTCTCTAAGTGCTTTCTAATTGTGTTCACTAAGCAGCCTCTGTAATGAGGCAAGTGCTACCTAGAACTGATTACATTTTAATTGGCTTAGCCAACGTCCAGCCAGGGACCTGCAAATCCTCCCCTTGATGTCCCTCAATTTGTCTCAATGCTGTTATCAGGGTTCAGCTGAGCCATTCAGTAACTCCTTCCTTCCATCCATGGCAGGAACTGAGCTCACAGGCCATCAGGGAGGTGTTGGGGGCTGCTCAGAGGAGAAGAGGCTGCAGGCTGGTGTATTGATGGGGACAATTAGTCCATGTCACCAAACTCTCCCCTTGCAAGATGATGTTTTGGCCAAACAGTGCTTTTAGCCTGAGCCAAACTCAAATATGCCCTGATTTTTGAGCTGCTGATTGGAAGTGTGAGGCTAAAGATGGAAAAGATTTATATCCAGTTCTGGAGCCTCCATTACAGGAAGGATCTGGATGCTCTGGAATGTGTCCAGAGAAGGGGCACAAGGATGATTAGAGGGCTGGAGCTCCTCTCCTGTGAGGACAGACTGAGAGAGTTGAGGCTGTTCAGTCTGGAGAAGAGAAGGCTCTGAGGAGACCTAACTGTGGCTTTCCAGTATCTTAAGGGGGCTACAAGAAAGCTGGGGAAGGACTTTTTAGGGTGTCAGGGAGCGATAGGACTCGGGGGGAATGGAGCAAAACTAGAAGTGAGTACATTCAGATTGCATGTTAGGAAGAAATTCTTCTCCATGAGGGTGGTGAGCCACTCCACAGGTTGCCCAGGGTGGTGGTGGAAGCCTTATTGCTGGAGGTTTATAAGGCCAGGCTGGATGTGGCTGTGGGCAACCTGCTCTAGTGTGAGGTGTCCCTGCCCATGGCAGGGGGGTTGGAACTAGATGATCCTTGAGGTCTCTTGCAACCCTGCCACTTCTCTGATTCTATGACTGTCTCTATCTAGGTGTAGGATGCAGTAGTCTGGGCAGCACAGATGAGGTTTTACCTGCTGAAGGCTGCTTATTCTGAAAGGTGAGTGTGATTAAGGTGGATTTAAGAAGTTATCAAATTGTTGGCATATCAGGCTATGCAACCAGAGAATATTAACACCCCTGTGAAGCATCACAGTGTCCAAGAGTCTCAGATTTGCATCACTACATTACAGACAAGGAACTGTAATGAAAATTGGAGGGGGTTTATAATTGGAGAAATGGAAGGAACATTGGAGGGATGAAGGAGGGTAGGAAATCTCTTGGCAGGAGGTATGCTTTGGTGCTGGTGCAGACAGTGCCCCGTTATCCTCACAAAAGAGATGGAAAGCTGCCAGCCGCTGGAGCTCTCTGGGTTTGGATCCTCTCACCTGGTGAATGCTGCCAGCAGAGAGGGAACTACAGTCAGAAATCCCATGCTAAGAATTAATGAGGTGCCTCCCAGGCAGCAGGGCTGACACCTTCTCTCTAATTATTTTGTACATCACCAAAATCAGACAGAGCCAAGAAAATATATTAATGCTACCAAAGATGAGGTTGGAGGCACCTGAGCGTGTCCAGAGAAGGGCAACGAGGCTGGGGAGAGGCCTCAGGCATAAGCCCCACAAGGAGAGGCTGATGGAGCTGGGATTGTTTAGCCTGGAGAAGAGGAGGCTCAGGGGAGACCTCATTGCTGTCTATAACTACCTGAAGGGAGGTTGTAGCCAGGAAGGGGTTGGTCTCTTCTCCCCAGCAACCATCACCAGAACAAGAGGACACAGTCTCAAGCTGTGCCAGGGGAAGTTTAGGCTCTAGGTGAGGAGTAAATTCTTCCCAGAGAGAGTTGTTATCCATTGGAATGTGCTGCCCAGGGAGGTGGTGGAGTCACCATCCCTGGAGTTGTTCAAGAGGGGATTGGACATGGCATTGGTGCCATGGTTTAGTAGCCATGAGGTGTTGGGTGACAGCTTGGGCCTGATGATCTCTGAGGTATTTTCCAACATTATTGATGCTATGATTCTATGAGAGAATGATGTTGTGGGTGTTTTGAATGAAGCTCTTTGCCTGACCCCTCTTAGCTCCTACTTCAGTGTAAATAAAGACAAAATCTCCATAGATCTGGAGGAAGGAAGGAAGATGTTTGCTGTTCTGCTTTCCTCCAGCAGCTCTACACACCATGATCTGCAAAAATGTCTTTTCTGAGCCCTAGCTTTACAAGTTCTGAAACAATTCACCCTTGAAACCAAACCCAAGCTCTCTGTACTTCAGGCTGAACTTCACTTTTGGAAATGGAAACCACTTTAACCCTCCTAAAGCTCTGATTTTGTGCCAACAATTTTATTAGCAGGGACAATTTTTCTCTTCCTTCTATAAACTAGCCCAGACAGAGCACATGGGTTTGGCTGCTGTGGATTGCAGGATAAATGATGTACATCCTTGTGTATTTTTTACTACTTTTCTGAGAGCTCAGGGGCCTGGTTTATAAAAAAAAAAAAGCAACCCCCACAGCTTGTGAGGAAGAGATGACAAAAGGAAATGTGAATCAAGCACCTCCAGTAATCAAGCACCCCTGAGAAATGAAACGGAGCAGGATTTCAGTCACACCTGCTAGATTGAAAAGAAAAAGCCTTTCTGCATGATGTGGTGAATCACAGACAGAACTGAGGATGAAGGATGTTGACTTGCTGGAACGAGTCCAGAGAAGAGCAACAAAGTTGGTGAGGGGTTTGGAACACAAGCCCTATGAGGAGAGGCTGAGGGAGCTGGGGTTGCTCAGCCTGGAGAAGAGGAGACTCAGGGGTGACCTTATCACTCTCTACAACTACGTGAAGGGAGGTGGTAGACAGGCGGATGATGGTCTCTTCTCCCAGGCACCCAGTACCAGAACAAGAGGACACAGTCTCAGGCTGCACCAGGGGAGGTTCAGGTTGGATGTTAGGAAGAAGTTCTATACAGAAAGAGTGATTGCCCATTGGAATGGGCTGCCTGGGGAGGTGGTGGAGTCGCCGTCATTGGAGGTGTTCAGGAGGAGACTTGATGGGGTGCTTGGTGCCATGGGTTAGCTGTTTGGGTGGGTTGGATTGGTTGATGGGTTGGACACGATGATCTTGAAGGTCTCTTCCAACCTGGTTTGGTTTATTCTAATAAAGGTTTATTCTTATCTGCTGGATCTTCCCCAGCCCAGAAAAGGAGCTGGGGGTCACTCTCCCACTGCCTTCCCAGCAGGGAAGGGAACTCTCTCCTGCTGCTGGGGTTTTATACATAATATCTGTGTCCATGGCAGGAGGGTTGGAACTAGATGATCCTTGAGGTCCCTTCCAACTCTGACACATCTGTGATGCTGTGAGCCGTACACCAGTGCTCATGGTGCCATGTCTGACCCACTTTTGTACCCTTTCAAGCTCCAGACTGGAGCCCTCCCTTTTTTACCAAGCATCTTTTCTCAGCTTTTGCAGCACGTTAGAAAAGCAAACATTTGTCTGGAGCAGGATGTTCAGATTGTTGTTGAAAGAAAGAAGGGCTGTTTTTTCAGTGCTACAGAGGAAATGTGGACCTCTTGGTGGGGGAAGATCTTCCACCAGGACCCGGGGAATTGAGGGTGTCAATTTAGGCTTTTCTCATATTATTCACGAAGGGCTCTCTCTTCTTGGCATTAAAGGATACAATACTGAAAGGAGAGAGAGAGGTGTGAGAAGCTGGAGCACAAGTGAGAAAAGGCAGCTTCTTACTTAATGGCAGGAGGCAGAAGTGTTATGAGACAGAAAAAGATCACAGGAAAGGGAGGGACCTGCACCGCCCTGTCCCGGACAGCTCGGTGCTGAAGCACAGCTCACTCCTCATCCCCCTCATGGATGATGGCTCACTGGTATGCATAGACAGCAGACAAACACAGCCCAACAGGACAATTAAAGGGGTATTTAATCACAGAATCACAGAATCACCAAGGTTGGAAGAGACCTCAAAGATCATCAAGTCCAGCCTGTCACCACAGGCTAAACCATGGCACTACTGGAAGCTCTGGGACAAGACTTGGACAATTTTGTCAGTGTTTGGGGGGGCCATTTAGAATTCCAAAAAGAGGTGAAGATTTCATTGAAAAAAACAAACCAACACAAAAGCTTTGGGTGAAACTGTTTCCCTGTTTCAACCTATCAGTCTTCAAATCCTGTTTACTTAGCCACTTGTCACCAGTTCCGTGCCAAGCCTGGCTGAGGCGAGTACTTACGTAAGACCCTGACGCCGTGCTTCAGGGCTTGGACACGGCTGGGCTCCATGGACATGCTGAGCATCGTCTGCTGCCCACCGATGGTGCAGACCTGGTTTTCCTGGGCAGCCTGCTTGAACATCACCATCAGCTGGTTGGCAATGATAGTGTTGAGCACGGAGATGACCACCATGGGGAACACAAAGGAGATGAAAGTGTTGACCTGCAGGGGAGAGACAGGGCACGGTCAAAGGATGAGAAGGATCAGTTTATAAATATCTGAGGGCTGGGGGTCAGGAGGGAGGGGACAGGCTCTGCTCACTTGCTCCCTGTGGTAGGACAAGGAGCAATGAATAGGATAGGATAGGATAGGATAGGATAGGATAGGATAGGATAGGATAGGATAGGATAGGATAGGATAGACCAGACCACGTTGGAAGAGACCTTCAAGATGATCGCATCCAACCTATCAACCAATCCAACACCACCTAATCAACTAACCCATGGCACCAAGCACCCCGTCAAGTCTCCTCCTGAACATCTCCAGTGATGGTGACTCCACCACCTCCCCAGGCAGCCCATTCCAATGGGCAATCACTCTCTCTGTGTAGAACTTCTTCCTAACATCCAGCCTAAACCTTTCCTGGTGCAGCCTGAGATTGTGTCCTCTTGTTCTGGTGCTGGCTGCCTGGGAGAAGAGACCAACACATGGATGTAAGCTGCAGCATAGGAGGTTCCATCTCAACACAAGGGGGGACTTCTTTACTGTAAGGGTCACAGAGCACTGGAACAGGCTCCCCAGAGAGGCTGTGGAGTCTTACTCTGGAGACTTTCAAGGCCTGTCTGGATGCGTTCCTCTGTGACCTGAGCTAGATTGTATGGTCCTGCTCTGGCAGGGGGTTGGACTCGATGAGCGTCTTTGGGCCCCTTGCAACCCCTGACATCCTGTGATCCTGTGATCAGTGGAGCAGGAGATTGTGTTTTATTTCTCCAAGCAACAGAGAAACAGCCTGCAGTGGAAATCTTTTTTTTTTCTCTCTGTTGATTTTGGCTTTTGAAGGCTTACTGCACAGAGGGAAAACTCAAACACCCCTGACATATGCTCATTCATGTGGGTCAACACTCCAGAAAGGCAAACTCACTCACATCCAATTATGCTGTCTTCTCCTTTGCAGTGCACTTCATTGCCAGAGATGTCTCAACCCAAACATGCCATTGATCTTTTCATCTCCTGAGCAGCAGGATGCTTCTTAGCTTTCATTATGCATACTGTGACTTCTAAATAACAGCTTGCTATTGTGGGGTTTTTTCTCTCTCTTTATTATGAGCACTCCTTGGGATCTTGTTTAACTTTCTTTTTTTTTGTGTGTGTGTGTGTGTGTGTGTGTTCTGCCCTTTCCTTGTTGATTTAATGACAGCATTTTATTACCTTGTAACCAAGTTATTCAATAAACCTTGTGCCTTTAAAGGATTAAAATTGATCAGAATAAACAAGTGGAAGTTGTAATGGGTTTAGTGCAAATGATTTGATTACTACAGTTTCGATAAAATTAAATGGAGGATCGAATTAAGCAGTGATTGAATCAAGTGGGAGTCACTGTTTGTGTCAAATAAAGGCAGGAAAGCTTTGGGAGGGCTTTATGGGGATGTCCAGAAACCCTACTGGAGATGAGCTTAATGCATGTCTAAGTGCCAGGTTCTACACATTGGCCACAACAACCCCATGCAGTGCTACAGGCTGGGGACAGAGTGGCTGGAGAGCAGCCAGGCAGAGAGGGACTTGGGGTTACTGGTTGATAGTAGGCTAAACATGAGCCAGCAGTGTGCCCAGGTGGCCAAGAAGGCCAATGGCATCCTGGCCTGGATCAGGAACAGTGTGGCCAGCAGGAGCAGGGAGGTCATTCTTCCCCTGTACTCAGCACTGGTTAGGCCACACCTTGAGTCCTGTGTCTAGTTCTGGGCCCCTCAGTTTAGGAAAGATGTTGAGTTGCTGGAAGGTGTCCAGAGAAGGGCAACAAATCTGGGGAGGGGTTTGGAGCACAAGTCCTATGAGGAGAGGCTGAGGGAGCTGGGGTTGCTTAGCCTGGAGAAGAGGAGGCTCAGGGGAGACCTTATTGCTGTCTACAACTACCTGAAGGGAGGTTGTAGCCAGGTGGGAGTTGGTCTCTTCTGCCAGGCAACCAGCACCAGAACAAGAGGACACAGTCTCAAGCTGCACCAGGGGAGGTTTAGGCTAGATGTTAGGAAGAAGTTTTTCATAGAAAGAGTGATTGGCTTTCAAAGCATTCAGAAGAATTAAACTGTGTCTGCAAATCACCCTGGAAGAGTTTTATGAACAGCAATAAAATGACAAAAAGCTAAAACTACTAAACCCAACAGGGAACTTTGCCCTGGGGAAGGGTTAGAAGGCAGGCTGATGTCCCTCTCCCCCAAAGAGCCACTTCTGTTGCATCTCAGGGATCTAAAACACAGATGCAACCCTACACCACAAGCCACCCCCATGTCCCAGTGCAGACTGCAAACCCAAGGAAGCCTAATCTACAAATGAGTGCTCCATCTGCTCAGATGGAGACATCCCTTCTCCACCCACTCATCCACACAGGACCATCACCTCAGTGTACAAGCATTTGCTGTACACACAGTATCTACTACAGATGCATGGGTTTGTGGTTTCTTTTTGCCCTGGAGGGATTCAGAAATGCCAGACATGAATGGAAAGATGGAGAAAGAATCCAACAACACCCCCAAGATGCTACAGGGGGATCCATAAAAGGAAGAAATAAGAAGCACATAAGCATATGGAGTGCAGGTGCACTGGCAATCAGAAGAACTTAAGTTTCTTTGTTCCTAAGTTTGAGAAAGATGCAATTCCTCCTTTGGTGAAGACAGGCAGTGGTGTTGTTGCCAAAGTTTTCTTTAGATGGATCAAGCCTCTATTCAGCTTTGCACTCCAGAGCTCAATGTGTTTAGCAAGAGTTACCAGCTGGGTTTCGTCTCTCGCAACCCACGTGGCGAGAACATCATCTCTGGTTTGTGCTGGTAATAATAATAGAGCTCCTCTGTGGACTGAGGGAATTCTTAGATATACCCCACCATTACAAGCTCTTAATGGCCTCTTTTGTTACATACATAACAGCTTTCAAAGCTTCTCAAAGATTTCACAACCTCCTGCATATATGGAAGAGTTTGGAGCCACTAGGAAATAGCATTAAGCAGTAGAGACCAAGTTCTCAGCTGAAGAAAAACCTTGTGGTTTCACAGACAGAGTAGTTTGTGCTTGTAAAGAGCCTGCTTCACTTACTTAGAACACAAGAAGTTCCACCTAAACATAAGGAAAATCTTCATTACTTCTTGTCTGAGCAGTGGAGCAGGCTTCCCAGAGAGTTTATAGTCTCCTTCTGTGGAGAGATCCCAAACCCACCTGAACATTGTGATCCTGGGCAACCTGCTCAGGGTGACCCTGCTTTAGCAGTGGGGGTTGGACTGGATGATCCCCAGAGGTCCTTTCCAGCCTCCACCATACTGGGATTCTGGGGTTTAACCTTCACAAAGCAGCTGGATGCACACAGGAGTGAAGTGACCTGCTCAGACTTACTGGAACAGACTCACAAACAAGCCCTGTAATTTCCTGCTCCTCCTTCTGCATCTTTAGCTGCTGATGCTCCTTCCCTGCTGCTGAACAATGTTTGCCCACCAGCAAAAGGAAACACTTAGCTGTGGAAATGCTTCTCCTTCTGCATCTTTAGCTGCTGATGCTCCTTCCCTGCTGCTGAACAATGTTTGCACACCAGCAAAAGGAAACACTTAGCTGTGGAAATGCTTCACTTCATCACCTGAGCTTCAGAATTTCTTGGCTTTCATTCAAAACCTTTGCCTTAGCTATAAATTAGTCTTGCCTAATATAATTGAACAAGACTCAAAAAAGTCTTTTCTCAGCTTTCTTTAAAGCCTTAATTCATTCCATGATTGCATTGTGCAGTCTTTAAAGAGCCTAGGAAATTGTCTAGCAGTTGACTTCCCTTTTAACATTGACTTTCTATTTATGAATTGTTACAGTAAATGTGTGACAATTGCCTGCTTTCCAGCAAAGGCTTCATTTAAAGATGGTTTTTTTTTCCCCCCAATGTATTTCTTTGTACCAAAACTCTCATACAGTTAAAAAAAAGAAAAGAAAATTGATATTTTCCCCAGAAGCAGAAGGTTTTCATTTGTGGAAAGAATTATTTGCAAACACAAACTCTCGAGGACCATAAAAGCTGGGAAAACAAATCCTCCTCCTGCAAACCTTCACTACTTAGCTTTTTCTGCTGAGCTGCTGGCTGGATTCTGCCAGTCTGGACCCCAGGACACAGTGCAGTGTCTCTTCAAACCCTCACTGTTTAGCTTCTTCTGGTGAGCTGCTGGCTGGGTTGTGCCAGTCTGGACCCCAGGACACAGTGCAGTGTCTCTTCAAACCCTCACTGTTTAGCTTCTTCTGGTGAGCTGCTGGCTGGGTTGTGCCAGTCTGGACCCCAGGACACAGTGCAGTGTCTCTTCAAACCCTCACTGTTTAGCTTTTTCTGGTGAGCTGCTGGCTGGGTTGTGCAAGTCTGGACCCCAGGACACAGTGCAGTGTCACTTCAAACCCTCACTGTTTAGCTTTTTCTGGTGAGCTGCTGGCTGGGTTGTGCCAGTCTGGACCCCAGGACACAGTGCAGTGTCTCTTCAAACCCTCACTGTTTAGCTTCTTCTGGTGAGCTGCTGGCTGGGTTGTGCCAGTCTGGACCCCAGGACACAGTGCAGTGTCACTTCAAACCCTCACTGTTTAGCTTCTTCTGGTGAGCTGCTGGCTGGGTTGTGCCAGTCTGGACCCCAGGACACAGTGCAGTGTCTCTTCAAACCCTCACTGTTTAGCTTCTTCTGGTGAGCTGCTGGCTGGGTTGTGCCAGTCTGGACCCCAGGACACAGTGCAGTGTCACTTCAAACCCTCACTATTTAGCTGCTTCTGGTGAGCTGCTGGCTGGGTTGTGCCAGTCTGGACCCCAGGACACAGTGCAGTGTTGCTTCATCTCCAGGTGACTTTGCACACTGCTGGAGCTGATGCCTCTAAAACCTCTTCAAAGCTGGTGGAAAGTTTCTCCCCACTCTGCTTCAAGAGGAGCTGGTCTGGGAGTCCAGGACTGGATACTCAAAGGTCTTCTAGAGCAGACTTGGAAAGGTTTTTAATAGGATTTATTAGGACACTGAATCTCCAAGCATCAGTGTCATGAAACTAACTATGGCTGTCAGAGAATGGCTGTGGGATCCTTTGGGTCCTTAGATTGCTTTACAGCTGTCTACAACTACCTGAAGGGAGGTTGTAGCCAGGAGGGGGTTGGTCTCTTCTCCCAGGCAACCAGCACCAGAACAAGGGGACACAGTCTCAAGCTGCACCAGGGGAAGTTTAGGCTTGAGGTGAGGAGAAAGTTCTTCCCAGAGAGAGTTGTTAGCCATTGGAATGTGCTGCCCAGGGAGGTAGTGGAGTCACCATCACTGGCGGTGTTCAAGAGGGGATTGGATGTGGCACTTGGTGCTGTGGTTTAGTAGTCAAGAGGTGTTGGGTGACAGGTTGGATGTGATGATCTCTGAGGTCTTTTCCAACCTTATGGATTCTCTGATTCTATGTTTGGCTGTAGGTCTCTTCTCCCTAGTATCAAGTAATAGGACAAGAGGAAATGGCCTCAAGTTGCACTAGGGGAGGTTTAGGTTGGACATTAGGAAACATTTCTTTACTGAAAGAGTGGTCAGGCATTAGAACAGGCTGCCCAGGGAGCTGGTGGCATCACCATCCCTGGAGGTGTTCAAAAAAGCTGGTGCTGGGTTGATGCTTGGACTTGATCATCTTAGAAGGCTTTTCCAGCTGAAGCAATTCTATGATCACTCTGGCCCTGGGAAGGAGGATTTAGACAGTGTCCAGGTTAATTTTCCTCTTGAAAGTCCTAGGGTTTATGGAAAGGACAGCTTGTGTGCTGCTAGATCTAAAGGAATTCTGTACTCAGGGTTGTTTGGATGCACAAGTAGAGGCCTGGCCTCACCTCTGTTATCACCCAGAACAGTTCTGTCTGATTGTTATCTCCATTAAGACTGGTGTGCTGGCATCACCCACCAGATCCAAAGTGTCTGCTCAGCACCACAATGGATGGTGGCATGCAGCATGAGCAACAAGCAGAACAGTGCTGTGCATGGAAAGGCTTAGCACTGGCTGCTCTCTAGTGTGGAAAAACCAACTCCAGCATCCCCAGCCCTGTGACTGTGTGCTAAATCTGCATGAAAAGAAGAAAATCCAATACTCTGATGTTTGCCCCTGGCAGGAAAAGATGAAACACTAACCCACTTCATGCTGCTGTCGCTCCTCTAATCAGTGCAGTCCTAAAAGCCTTTCAAGCACCAGGCTGGCAGCATCTGTGGGATGGGATTAGTCCTCAGGACTGAGCTATGCTTTGTCTGTGCAGAGCCACAACTGTGCCTTCCAGCACTGTGACACTCAGAGCCCTGAAACACTCTTTGCCTGCACTCTGCAGGACGGTGATGATGTGGATGGTGCTGAGGGTGGGGTCTCAGCAGAAATCTCTGCCTAGGAGGCATGGCCTTCAGCTCCCCATGAAGGAATCACTTGATGGATGCAAAGACATAGCAAAGATGCCCTCTGTGACCCACACTGTCCTCTGAAGTACACCATGTTCCCAGTCCCCCAAGGTAGTGATGCTGACCTTCCCAGCACCGCCTTGTTGGCCCTGAGGGCCCTGCCTTGCCCAGACATTGAGCCTCCCCGGATCTCTCATAGTGACACACTTTTCATCCTAGCTTTGTCTCAGGCCTCTAAACCAAAGGTGATTTTAATTCCAGCTGAAACATGAAGCATTGAAACTACACAGGGTTTTGCAGGACACAGAAGACAGAGCAAATCTGGGGCTGGGGCTTCATGAGAAGGCAAATGGAAATTCATGGAAATGAAGCCACAGTTCTGGAAGGGGAAAAACAGATAATGCAGCTATCAGCCTCTCTTGGTCAGCTCAACAAAAATCAGAGTTTGGGTGAGATTAGAGAATTCAGTATGATGTGAGTTTTCTTCTTCCTTCCAAACAGGAGCAAAGGAGAGACACAGGAAGGCACCAGAAAAACCAAGCGACGCAAAAGCAGAAGCCAGGCCTGGGTTTGTGACCCTTCCTAAATCTTTTATAGAGAAGACTGCTCCCCTGGCTCTGCTGAGCTCCATGCTGACGTGATTTGCTTCTCCCAAGTTGTCCCTCAGATGATTTGGCTGCTGTGGTTTCCCTGGGTTACCACTAAAAGCAGACATCAACTCACTCACAATGGTGTTGGAGAAGATGAGCACAGAACTTCATGCAGGGACTCTCTGGGGGGCTTAGGTGAGTAAAAACTTAGGCTAAAGGCTCTTCCTGGAGACACAGCAGCAAGTTAAACCCCACCACTGAATGCATTTGAGATAAAAAAGCCCAGAATCAGAATTATTAATAATATTTTCATTGTAAGAGTTTTGATGAGAAAAAAACGTTCCTTTGCTGAGCTTGGCAGAGACTTTTGATCTTACATCTTGTGTTTTCCCAAGAGTTGGTGCTTTTTTTTTGTAAGCAATAGAGTCCCCCACAACAAATGAAGTGTGAGATGCTGGCCCAGCAGCAGCAGAGTGTGGTCTGCCTTGCCACTGCATCCCACCAAGCTGGGGTCCCTGGAACTAGCAAGGGCAAAACCCTTGTAGTGGACATGGGAGCACCTGAGGGATAACTTTAGCTCTGGATTATGACAGCACTTTTGGGTCAGACACCAGAGATGTTCCCTTGCTGCCTGATAAATGAGGTGACAGCAGATCCAGACTCATGGTCTCTGTCAGGTCTCTGGAGACGTGGCCCCTTCCAGCAGTCAGCTGGGCTGTTCAGAGCAAATTTCCCCCCTTCCTCACCAGGAGTATGAGGAGGACAATCAAAATGGAGAGGAGGGTTGATGATGGTGAGCTGGTAAAACCTCACCCAGATCAGCCAAGCATCTCTCATAGTTCATCTCCCTGCAGTATGCCTGCCTGCAGCTGGGAAATGCTCTGAGTTTGTGCCAGCCTTTCCACTTCCTGCTGGGGAGGACTATCAGTGCAGAGACTCCTCTCTGGTCCAGCCTCCCGCTGAGGACATGCCTGAAGAAAAGGTTGAGAAACCCAAAAGGAGCTGAAAACTATCTCAGGAGGAGGTTTGCCTTCAGTGGATTCCTGGAAGTGATGATGGAGAGGGCTGAGGATGGAGGGCATCGTTTGATTTGTGGCTTTGAGCGCATCAATGAAGCCACGGAGCTGGGATTTAACAATCCACCCCGTTCTGGCTCACTTCATTTCCAATGGAAATGAAAAAAAAAAGTAAATTATCCTCCCTCTGACTGTGGAGGCAGCATTGTTAGCATATGTCAATCAGAAAAGCACATTCTGCCACATCAACATGCAGCTGCCAAAAAAAATCTTCTTTGACTAAATGTACTTCACCAAATTACCAGTTCTCTCGCTCAGGGGCTGGAATTAGCAGGGTTTTAACCACTCAGTGGATAATTTCAGCCTCTAATAAGCCCAGAGCTACATTCCTGGACACATGAACCTGTGAAAGACAAAGCAGGAATGGGAAAGGCACAGAGCACTGGCATGCCAAAAGGAGCATTTGGCAGCGGCGCTCAGTGTTTGATGCTCACAGGATGTAGCTGATGAAGAATCCAAAGGGTTGATTCCACCCCACCCCACCCCCAGTAAATAAATTACCATCTAATTAAACCCCATCTTCACTCTGCTTCCCAAATTCCCGTGCCAAGCATCTATTTGTTATCAGCTAAATGCCATTCCTCAGATAGTAGAGGGCAGGGGAGGTCTGTGTTTGGGAGTGATGGAAGAAAACAGCAACTGCTTTTGGAGCTGGAACCTGGTCCAGGGCGAAGTGTGGAAGCTGAAAAGCTGCAGCCTAGGAAGGGAATTCAGCTCTTCTGAAGTGTTTGTGAGGGGGTTTATTAAATTCAGAGTATATTATTTCAGAGTGTGGATTTTTAATAGGAAAAAAAAACCCCACCTTTCCAATCTTTCCTCTCTCAAATGATTCATTTAAGAAATACCTACCTTAAACCTGCAGGAGGAAGCTTAAAAGAGCACAGGAGTGAGAGAATAAACTAAGCAACCTGAAATGAATATCCAACACCAGCAGGGACCTGCTCTGCAGGATATGGGCACTGGTTCTTATCTCAGGTAAGAACATCCTGGTGTGAGGACACAGATCCTGGATAAATAGGAGCAAAGCCAAGTGCTGAAGCCTGTGTGTAGATCTGGAGCTCTAAGAGCACATTGAGCGGGAGCTCGAGCTCTACACGGTGCCAGGTTTAACTCCGGCAGGTTTGCCTGTCACGTTTTATTTCTGGTGGCTGCTATCTCAGGCAGCTCTGACAGAGTGATTTGGTGTGACACAGCTGTCACCCTCGGCTGGTGACATGGATAGGTAGCCCAAGGTGCCCTGTGCAGGCTCACTTGGCTTCTGCTTGTGGATGTGGCCAGATCCTGCATCCCATGCACCGCCAGAGAGCGTGGCACAAGGCACATTGCTGTGGGACTCCATCAGCTGAGGGAAGTGACTCTCCCCTTGACCTGTAACCATGGAAATTCCTGGTGAAGGTCCTGGTGATGGCACACTATATTCCCTCATTAACTTAATGAATAACCAAAGGAAAGATTAACAAACCCCAACTACTATTTTCCACTTCAAACATTCTGAGAAACACCCACAAAGGCCTCTGGCTCTTCTCACACCATAAGCTCCCTGCCTCTTCTGCCCCACCTGTGGGTCAGTATGGATTCCATACGTCTTAAGATGAGAAGAAATGGCTTCAAGTTGCACCAGGGGAGGTTCAGAAGGGATATTAGGAAAATTTTCTTTACTAAAAGTGTGGTCCTGCATTGGAGCAGGCTGCCCAGGGAGGTGATGGAGTCACCATCTCTGGAAGTGTTCAGTATGGCACTTTGGGACATGGTTTAGCAGGCATGGTGCTGTTGAATTGCTGGTTGGACTTGATGATCTTAGAGGGCTTTTCCAATGAGGTAACAGAGTAGGATGGTGTGCACTGCTTCAATCTCACCTCAGAGAGTTCCCTATTCACCTCTGAGAGCTGCAAGAACAGCCCAGAGAGATGAGGAGCACCTTCACTCTCTGCCAGCAAGGCCTTTTCCAAAGTGTTAAATGTCAAGTCCAGACATTTCAATAAAGGTTATGATGCTTGAAATGTTGCTCACAGGCAGCTGGTGTCAAAATGTACAATCAGCTCAAGTTACAGAAGACAACCTTGAAGATGGGACCCAGCTGCACAGGGACAGGGAGATGGATGGCAACCACAAGCAGCTAAACCTCTGGGAATCAGGGCAGTGATGTGAGTGTGAGCCTGATCTAAACAGAGAAACAAGCAGGACAGCCAGTGTCTGTCATTCAGGGGAAAAGAAAGCAAAGCCTCAAACACAGCCTGCCCAGTCCACCTCTGATTAAACAGCTCAGCAGATTTTCTTGATTTTCAGCTCAAATTGGCCTAACTTGAGCATTTTGGACCTCTTCAGGAGTCCCAGTTTGATTCATGCTTTGGACAGGGTCTGGGAATAGGACTACAGCTACTGTTGCTTAGGTGGAGAAAAGAAGCATGCAAGACTGAAGATAAACTCTCAGATAGAGCTGAAGGATGCTCCCAAGTGACCAAGCCCTGTCCTCACGATGCTACTGCCTTGCAGCTATTCACATCAATGAGACTGGTCCTGAATTGCATGGCAAGGACTGGCAAGCCTCTGTCCTGACACATCTGTTTACTGCCTTTGTTCATTGAAAGAAAGCCCCTCAAAAGACAGCTTAGAGGATAATGTAAATTACTTGTGTGTGAGCTCTGGCTGCTTTCTTCTGTTTAGCTGTTTCAGGTTTGGTATTGGCAGATCTTTCTATCAGAAGTCAGATGTTTCTATCACAAATTCGATGTTTCTACCAAAAGTTAGATGTTTCTACCAGAAGGGAAGGTATGTTGGCTACAAGACTTATGGTGACAGCTTGTGCTATACTTTGAGAGCCACAAGGTGCAAGTACCTGCAACCTACTTCAAAAAAAAAGGGGGACTTTTCTAGTGCATACAGGGACCACTGGTCTGGAGCACAAGCCTTATGAGGTGAGGCTGAGGGAGCTGGGGTTTCTTAGCCTGGAGAAGAGGAGGCTCAGGGGAGACCTTCTTGCTCTCTACAACTACCTGAAGGGAGGTTGTAGCCAGGTGGGGGTTGGTCTCTTCTGCCAGGCAACCATCACCAGAACAAGAGGACACAGTCTCAAGCTGTGCCAGGGGAAGTTTAGGCTGGAGGTGAGGAGAAAGTTCTTCCCAGAAAGAGTAATTTGCCATTGGGATGTGCTGCCCAGGCAGGTGGTGGAGTCACTGTCCCTGGAGGTGTTCAAAAAGGGATTGCACATGGCACTTGAAGCCATGGTATGGTTAGTCATGAGGTGCTGGGTGATAGGTTGGACTGATGATCTCTGAGGTCTTTTCCAACCTTATTGATTCTATGATTCTATGTTCCCATGATTCACCGGCAAGCTGGTGATCTCCTCCTCTCCTTCTGTGCTGGCTGTATGCCTCTGATGTTGTCTCCAACTGGCCAACACCAGACCTCAACTCTTCCAAAGGGCTTAATTTAGCTCCAGCATTGAGATCAGGAGGAGGATCTGCTTAAACTCTGTTTCCATTAGCATTTTGTGTTTGCTCCAGAGCAGTGATGTTTTCCTGGTAACATGCCTTCCCTCTTTAGATCCACAGCCATCAGGGAAGAATGACCACTCACTGGGCATTAAGATGTTAAGAATAACCAACATGTATCATTTTCAAGCCCTTGTGTGGTCCCACACTGATGGACTATAATGGGGATGCAGAGCAGCTAATGATCTCGAGCAGTCAAATTAATCACAGACTCTGCAGGAGTTAATCAGATACAGGCCAGATGGAAATTAATTGCACACTGACAAAAAAAATCCATCATATCTCTATGGCAAAAACATTCCCCCACCTTCTCCATTCATAAATCTCCCTCCATGGAGAAAACATTTGTTCACAGAAAATGACATCTGATGCAGAACAACTTAAATGGCTTTCTTGCTCATGATGGCTTGGCAAAGATGTCACAGTGCTGAGTAATGGTGGCATTCCTGAGCTTGACTGGATGCCTGAAGCCAGCATTTCACCTCATTTCTATGCAGAGTTCCCTTCCTGTGGCCCAAAGTATTTTTGAGACTGGTGATTAGCAGTAGCAAAAAGGTGTGATTCATACAGAGGTGTTTGACAGAAAGCTTGTTATTCCTAATTGTACACAGGGGTAGTACCAGGCAACCAGCACCAGAACAAGAGGGCACAGTCTCAAGCTGTGCCAGGGGAGGTTTAGACTGGATGTTAGGAAGAAATTCTTCAAAGAGAGAATGATTTGCCATTGGAATGTCCTGGGGAGGTGGTGGAGTCACCATCACTGGAGGTGTTTAGGAGGAGACTGGATGGGGTGCTTGGTGCCATGGTTTAGTTGATTAGATGGTGTTGGATGATGGGTTGGATGCAATGATCTTGAAGATCTTTTCCAACCTGGTTAATTCTATTCTATTCTATTCTATTCTATTCTATTCTATTCTATTCTATTCTATTCTATTCTATTCTATTCTATTCTATTCTATTCTATTCTACTCTACTCTACTCTACTCTACTCTACTCTACTCTACTCTACTCTATATATACTCTATATATACCCTGTATACTGCACTGGTTAGGCCACACCTCGAGTACTGTGTCCAGTTCTGGGCCCCTCAGTTTAGGAAGGAGGTTGACTTGCTGGAAGGTGTCCAGAGAAGAGCAACAAAGTTGGTGAGGGGTTTGGAACACAAGCCCTATGAGGAGAGACTGAGGGAGCTGGGGTTGCTCAGCCTGGAGAAGAGGAGACTCAGGGGTGACCTTATCACTCTCTACAACTACCTGAAGGGAGGTGGTAGACAGGCGGATGATGGTCTCTTCTCCCAGGCAGCCAGTACCAGAACAAGAGGACACAGTCTCAGGCTGCACCAGGGGAGGTTCAGGTTGGATGTTAGGAAGAAGTTCTATACAGAGAGAGTGATTGCCCATTGGAATGGGCTGCCCGGGGAGGTGGTGGAGTCGCCGTCATTGGAGGTGTTCAGGAGGAGACTTGATGGGGTGCTTGGTTGCATGGGTTAGTTGTTTGGGTGGGTTGGATTGGTTGATGGGTTGGACACGATGATCTTGAAGGTCTCTTCCAGCCTGGTTTGGTTTATTCTAATAAAGGTTATTCTGATACTCTACTCTACTCTACTCTACTCTATGTATCAAACTACTTGGGGAATCTCAGAGCTCTTCATTACCTTGCTAAATACCAGGGAAAGTTCTTCATTATAAGTAGTCATAAGAGAAAATCTCCTTTCCTGACCTTTGGACATCAAATCTGAATGCTTCTTCTGATTCCAGCTCCCAAAGAGTGAGAAAGCCTCTGAAACTGAGGAAACCCTGGAAATAGCAGGTGAAAAAACCTCTGAAACTCAGGAAATCCTGAAAATAACAGCTGAGAAAACTTCTGAAACTCAGGAAATCCTGGAAACAGCAGGTGAAAAAAACCTCTGAAACTCAGGAAATCCTGGAAATAAGAGGTTGGAGAATGAGGAAATGGGAAGGTTTTAAGGTTTGCCACTGTCTGCTGCAGAATGCCTTGCTGTACAGCATAGATATTCAGCTTTATCCCTCAATAAAACTGAAGAATCAAGTAATGCTTATTGAGAAAAATGAACAAGTAAGCCAGTTTCCTCCAGAACCCCCAAGCACAAGAAAAAAGCCCTCAAGGATTGCACTTGATGATGATGGGTTTGGGGGTCTTGCACATCTCACTTCAGCTGACCTGGGGCCTCCTTCCACTGATTTAGGAGGAATATATGGAAGCTAAACTGGAAAGATTTTGGCCCAGGGTGGTTGCTGCCTCCTCATACCTGATGAGGGAGGAAGGAAAAAAAGTGACAGCTACAGCCGTGATCCTCTGTCATGTCATCATTAACCTGAAAGCTTCAACTCTTTTCCCCCCTCTTCCTCCTGCAGGAAATCTTCCTTCTTAGTTTCCTGCAGTTGGGTACATTGAGCTACAAGGTAAATTAATTACATTTACCCAATTTTGCTTGCAAACAAGAATGAAGCCAATTTGTATGCTGTCAGTTGGCTGGCCTCAGCTTTGCTCCTCAGATCTAGTTATCCACAGCACTATTTAGGACAATATTTTTGGTTAAACAAAATCTCAGTGAATCATGTTCTTGATTTTCCCTTTGAACATCCAGGCCTTGTCTACCATTCCCCCCCCCCACCTTCTCCAGCAGTGATATTCCACTGAAGGGGAAAATAATAATTCAGCTTCAAATGGCAAGTTGGAAACATGCTTTCAATAATTCACCAGTTGGATTTCAGTTCTCACTCTCTGCTGGTGTTTGGGTTCCTGCTTGTTTTGGCCAAAGGGATATTGCCCATCACAATAGATTTTGTTTTCTCCACTTCTGCTGCTTGTCAGCCCTTTAATAAATGTTCATGCAGTGCCCAATGCTTCTGACATCTGAGTAATCCTAATCATAGAATCAGAGAATTGTTAGGGCTGGAAGGCACCTCAAGGATCATCTAGTTCCAATCCCCCTGCCATGGGCAGGTACACCTCACACTAGAGCAGGTTGCTCACAGCCACATCCAGCTTGGCTTTAAAAACCTCCAGGGATGAGGCTTCCACCACCTCCCTGGGCAACCTGTTCCTGTGTCTCACCACCCTCATGGGGAAGAAATCCTGGTTTTGCAGTTGCTTTGTGTCTGTCCTTTTGCCTATCTTCTCTTCCCCCAGGCACTGCACAGCCTGTGGGGGCTCACAGGGTGGACATTTATCCCGAGAAAGTACCTCCATGGCTTGGTGCTTCCCCTGGTTCAGGCTGATGTTCTCTGTAGCTATTGATGTCCTTATTAAAACCATGCAAATCATCTTCTTTCCTATGCTGTTAGTCACCACTGCAAGGGCTCAGCACATCTGATGCTCCAGTAACAAAGCTGGTGAAGGGTTTAGAGAACAGGTCTTAAGAAGCATGGCTGAGGGAACTGGGATTGTTCAGCCTGCCTGGAGAAGAGGAGGCTGAGGGGAGACTTCATTGCTCTCTACAACTGCCTGAAAGCAGGTTGGAGTGAGGTGGGGATCAGTCTCCTCTCAGGAAATGGCCTGGAATTGTACCAGGGGAGGTTTAGGTTGGACATTAGGAAAACATTCTTTGCTGCAAGAGTGGTCAGGCATTGGAACAGGCTGCCCAGGGAGGTGGTGGAGTCATTGTCCCTGGAAGAGTTCAAGAAATGTGTGGACATGGAACTTTGGGACATGGTTTAATGGTCATGGTGGTGTTAGGTTGGTGGTTGGACTCAGTGATCCTAGAGGTCTTTTCTAAACCAACCAGTTCTATGCTTCTATCATCCTATGATCCTGTTCCTGCTCCTGCTGTGTGGGTTTTGCAGCCTGGGATGGGTGCAGAAGGTGCAGCCACCACAGTCTTAATAAGAGGGCAGACCACACATACATCTTAACACATGCATCACCATGCAAATAAAGCTCAGCAGCCAATTCCATGAGCTGATACCCAGATCCTTATTTTTCTAACATCTGCTTGTTACTCCCTATTTCTTTGGTTTGAGCTTGGGATACTTGTGATCAATGAGACTTTTATGCTTGGATTTCCTCTCACAAAGTGTGTTAAAAACCCAGAATCAGATCACAGCAACAGTCAATTATCCCCCAGCTTCTTGTGTGCTGCTAATATTGAGTCATTTAATCCCTGATAATCCAAATGGATTGGTTTTCATAGAATCATAGAACAAATAAGGTTGGAAAAGACCTCAAAGATCATCAAATCCAACCTGTCACCCCAGACCTCATGACTACTAAACCATGGCACCAAGTGCCACATCCAATCCCCCCTTGAACACCTCCAGGGATGGTGACTCCACCACCTCCCTGGGCAGCCCATTCCACTGCCTATGTGGGGATGAAGGCACTTACAGGGAGCAGGCTGGTGTGGGGATTTCTAGTCAGCATTTTAGGAGTAAACTAAAGCAAAAGGTGCAAACATAGGAATATAATAAACAAAGGTCTCTGACTGTGAAGGTCAGTGAACAGTTAAGTGGTGCTTCCTTGTGTTCCTCCCCCACTCTCTTGGCAGTGTATGGTAGATGGATAACAACAGAGGGAAATGTGGGTCTGCCCTGCTCATGTGGGGACAGTCAAACTTCAGCTCTACACTCAGCAGGTGGACACATTGCAGCCAGCACACCCATGCAGGAGCTGGGTGCTGGGCTCCCGTCTGCTGCTGGGTTCCAAGCTGGGTCTGGGCAGGGGGTTCCTGAGAGTGGGTGTGCAAAGCTGCAGTGACCCCCAATTCCTGCCCTTCGTTGGGGGAAAATGGGCATGCAGCCAGCATGATGACAGGCAAGAGCATATTCATTAGAGTGAGAGTGCTCCTTGGCACTGCTCTCGGCAGCTCCCTGAAAGGAAGTCGAGTGAGGTCTCTTCTACCAGCTAACGAGAAATAGCACAACAGGAAACAGCCTCAGGTTGCACCTGGGGGGTTTTAGGTCGGACATGAAGAAATATTTCTTCCCTGAAAGGACTGTCAGGCCCTGCAACAGGCTGCCCAGGGCGGTGGTGGAGTCCCTATCACTGGAGGGGTTTAAAAGCAGTGGAGGTGTGGTGCTGAGGGACGTGCTTTAGCGCTGGGTCAATGGTTGGGCTTGAACCATCCTAAAGATCTTTTCCAACCAAAATCTCTCTATAATCCCCTAGGACCATATTAGAGACTTAAGACAGAGACTTTGCTATAAACCAAGCCAGCAACTAAACTTTCAGGCTGACGCACGAGGCACAGAGACTGCAGAAGGATTCAAAAGAGGGTCAGTTAGGAAAAAACCCCAACAGATAGAAAGAACAAACCATTCTGCTACTGAAAAACACATTGGACCTGGTGCTGGTTTTGCAGGTTCTGTCAGGTGAGGTGGAGGTAGATGAGGTGCTATAGATGCCAGAGATGCAACGGAGATGATGGCCAAGACTAAATTTATCTGTCAAATCGTGGTTCAGGATCAGATTTTCTGAAGCTGTTTGTAATATTTCACACATGCTGCAAAGTTGCATGAATAAAGCTCATACAATAACAGCTTGTCTGCTTAAAATAATTATTAGTTGACAAATGGGTTGAATTTTAAATCCATGAGGAGCTTTGGTTAGCACTAATACATGTTGATTAAGGTAGCAATTAAAAATCTAACAACCTCTCTGGGGGTCTGAACTTTCAAGCTGAAGTTGGGAGCATTCCTCAGTTTACAGAGGGAACACTGCAGTTCCTCCCCAGGCTGCATGATTAAGCTGTGGCAGCACACATCTTTTGTCTAGGTGGGGTTTTTGGTAGTCTACACAAATTAATTGCAGCCTAAGGTAGCTCCACAGCCATGGGCAGCACCCAGCCCCCAGCCTAGTCTAACATCTGATCAACTCAAAACCTCTGTAGAGCAGTGACACTTAGCAGGGCAGGCTTTTAACTTTCTCTTGAGTAAGTCAATGCTGTAAGACCCTCTTGAAGTCCCTATTTCCATGGCAGTCCTTCCCAGACAGCAGTACCTGTCCCTCTTCTTCTCAGGCTTTGAAGTGAGCTGGAGAGATCTCCGTCTCTCCTTCAAGATGTTCTGTTTCGGAAACAAGTGAGGTCAAGTAGCACTGAGTGGCTGCTCATGGCTCCTGAATCTCTTTCCTGCTACTCTGAGAGACCCAACTATGCATCTCTTAATGAGGATGATTGGATGAGCTACAAAGAAAAAGTGTTGACTAGGTAGAGTCCTGAGGAAGACTGAAATTATCTCCCTCCGTTGTGCTTGAGCATTGGGACCAAGGCAAATCAAGAAGCACATTGGTATTTATAGGCTTATTCTCCTGATTTATCATCATGGGACTATTCATGGAGGTCTCAGGTTCTTTATGTTCTCACTAAACCTGAGGAAAACTCAGCCACTTCTCTGCAGTTCTTCTATTTTTGAAGCAGAAAAGCACATTTGTATTTCACAGCACACCTCTTGCAGGCTGCCCGAATCCTTTGGGGCTTTTCATTTTACTTTGCCCTCTCAGTTTTGCTGTGGGCAAGACACAAATCTAACACAAAGCCAGGTTTGTTTTTCTTCCTTTATCACACCCTAGCTGTGTGCCCACCATTAGTGGCATTTCATCCCTCAGCTCAGAAGATGAATGCCAGCGTGCCAATGGGACAAAGATAGGAATACAGTGTGAAGTATGTGGAGCCAGAGTCAGAGGAAGCCACAGCAATGATGGGAGGGCTGGAACCCCTCTGCTGTGAGGACAGGCTGAGAGAGTTGGGGTTCATAGAATAGAATAGAATAGAATAGAATAGAATAGAATAGAATAGAATAGAATAGAATAGAATAGAATAGAATAGAATAGACCAGGTTGGAAGAGACCTTCAATATCATTGCATCCAACCTATTATCCAACACCACCTAATCAACTAAACCATGCAACCAAGCACCCTCTCAAGTCTCCTCCTAAACACCTCCAATGATGGTGACTCCACCACCTCCCTGGGCAGCACATTCCAATGGCTAACAACTCTCTCTGTGAAGAACTTTCTCCTCACCTCAAGCCTAAACTTCCCCTGGTGCAGCTTGAGACTGTGTCCTCTTGTTCTGGTGCTGGTTGCCTGGGAGAAGAGATGAACCCCTCCTGGCTACAACCACCCTGGAGAAGCAAAAGGCCCAGGGAGACCTCCTGGTGACCTTTCAGTGCTTAAAGGGGCTGATAATAAAGGTGGGGACAGAATTTTCAGCTGGATCTGTTGTGACAGAACAAGGGGTGATGGTTTTAAACTAAAAGAGGGAAAATTTAGACTAGATAGAAGAGATTTTTTTACACTGATGGTGGTGAGACCATGGCCCAGCTTTCCCAGAGAGGTGGTGGCCATCCCATCCCTGGAAATCATGAGCTCCCTTAGAGAAACTAAGGGAATTATTCATGCACAGACTCCCAGACTACTTAAAAGGGCCTATTTAATATTTTTACAGTAATATTATGCACTCTGCTGCTCTCACTGTAGAATTACAGGTGCCAACCTGAGGAGGTGAGATGGAGACATGTTTCTGGTGAAAAGCCATTTTGCCAGGAAGATGAGACAGAGGGGCTGCAGACAAGACCTGACATCTCCAAGGAGCTCAGAGGATGTGCTGGTTTCAATCTCTGACAAGCCACCACGCAAAACCTTGAAGGTAAATCAGCAGGTAAATCCACATATAGTAGGGACAGTATGGAATTCCATTTTGGCTCAAAGCAACAAGCAAGGAAAGGTGATGACAGAGAGAGAAATCCTTAATCTAGCATAGGTAGAGAGGGAAGCAGATATGAGAGCCATGCTTCTTTCTTGGTTAATTAAAAGCCAGTGTGTTAAACAGGTCAGGGCTCAGTGGGCTCCAGGTCCAAAGCCTGACTGGGAAGCTGGAATCATAGAATGGTTTGAGTTGGAAGAGACCTTGATGATCATCTAGTTCCAACGCTCCTGCTATGGGCAGGGGCACCTTCCACTGGACCAGGTGGCCTTGAATACTGCCAGGGAGAGGGCATCCACAACCTCCTTGGGCAACCTGTTCTGGTGTCTCACTCCAGAGTTTCTCACTCTGAAGAGTTTCTTTCTAACACCCAGTCGAAATCTCCCCTCTTCCAGCTTAAATCCATCATCACTGCAAGCCCTTGCAAAGTCCCTCCTCAGCCTTCTTGGAGGAAGTTGTGGAAATCTACCACAACTCCAAATCATAGAACCATAGAATCAATAAGGCTGGAAAAGGTCATCAAGTCCAACCTGTCACCCAACACCTCATGACTACTAAACCATGGCACCAAGTGCCACATCCAATCCCCTCTTGAACACCTCCAGGGACGGTGACTTCACCACCTCCCTGGGCAGCCTATTCCACAGAGTCTTTCAGCAAATGATCCCAAGGCAAAGCATATCAAACCAGTCAGGGCTCTCAGCTGTACACCCCAGCAAAGCCCAGGCCTGACTGCATTTCAATTGCTCAAAAAAAAAATGATTTTCCTGGTTTTCAAAGTGCAAAATGAACATGTGGGACCAAATGCTGTTGGATAAGACTGCAAATGAGACTAATAGGCCAAATGTCAGATTTGTTTCTGGTCTAGCTGCTGAGGAGTTATTACTGAGCATGGTCTTTATGTAACCTACTTTGCTTGAAGGCTTAATCCAGGCACCAGATGACTGGCATGAGGCAGGTGTTTTGTCTGTGGGGTTACAAATTTCTGTTATACTCTTCTTTGGACCTCACCCCAAAGCATCTGGCTGCAGCCAGCATCTGAGACTGGCTGAAAGTCTGATGGATGAGGCAGGTCTGAGGTGCTGGGTTAATTAACTCCTTGGATTCAGTGTGGAGCTGTGGCTGCCTGCAAAGGTATAAATTGCAGTTCCTTGCATGGTTCTGATTGCAGCTTTAGAGAAATCTCTGCTTCCCCACAGCAGTTCAGACTCCTCTATAGCAATCTGCAGCCTGGTAACAGGAGAGATGTTTTTCAGGTTTAACTTTCCCACACACCCACAAGGGTCCATGAAGGAGTGGATGAAAAACACTGACCTAGAAGCTGGGGGAGAAATCAAATTCCAGCACTTTGACTTCTGCAGTGCATGAATCAGGAGCTAAATCTCTGCAGGAGCCCAGGAACTTACATTCCTGAGCGTGGCTGCTGATAGCATCATCCTCTGCTCACAGAGACATTGCAGGTGACCTTGCTGGCACTTGCTTACACTGGCCTTTGCTATATGTTAACTAAAACAATTCCCTTTTCTAGGCACAAGGATTTCAGGGTGAAAATCGCTGCTTTTATCCCTAAGGCAAGCTTCACTGACGCAAGACTCAGGCCCAGGGAGAAGCAATTCCTCTCCAAGCAGCTGTGGAGGTAGAGGCCTCTCAGAAGAGGAGGTGATTCAGCGAGACAAAATAATCACAGTGTCATGAATGCAACAAGGGCTTCCCTGTTAATTATCTAACTGGCTAATTAAGGGGCTATTTTTTTATTGAAATGAATTCTCATCTTTGTAGAATACCTGACTTCAGGTGGGGATGTACAGAAGTGTTTATCACTGATGCCCTAAGATGCTAATTTCCCACTGTTGTGACTTGTAATCAAGATCAATTTTCCCTGACTTATTCTCCAAAGGAAAGACTTTACACCAGTTTTGACATTTAAATTACTTTAGATTTGCAAGTCCAATATTGCCATAAATATTCATAGCCCAGAGTGAGTATTTAGTCTTTATTTCTTTATTTTATTTTGCTTTATTTTTAATTCACTGCTAGGAGCTGGTTTCAGAAGGAGCACAGAGAAATGAAGCACCTTTTGTTTGGAGCATGGGAAGCAGCTGGCTTTGCTCCCCCGGCTCTGAGCTGACACGTTATGTTTTGATGCTGCTGTTGAACAAGACTGGGTGACAAAAGTCATCCTTTGATCCTTTTCCTTATGGCTGCTTGTAAAAAGCTGCTCTTCTGTAGAAGCTGTTGGACACCACTGCTATTGTTTTAGCATGTGCCATGTCCATTGTGGCGTGAAATGAGGAAAGGTTGGTTGCAAAGCATGGAAGCAGCTCTCCAGGCAGCTGCCAGCACGAGCTGCTGCTGTAGCCAACATGACTGTGTCTGGTCTCTCCTTGGGCAGGCAGAACATTTAGGCTTTGACAGTTACACAGTGAGAAGATGCTGTCCCTGTGAGCACCAACCCCACCTTGGCATGGGTGAGATCTCTGCTGGAAAGAGGTGCCTGGGGATCTGTAAGCAAGCACCTTTTTGATGCTTTGTGGCTTTTACCCTGTGAGCTTGATTGTTTGACCTGAGCTTTTCCTAACCACAGGCTTGTGACAGGGTGACAGTGTCAGCCTCAGTCTGCTGTCCATAAATATCCCATTTCAGCCTAGCAGGTTCTGTGCTAAGGAAGGAACCTGGGGGTACTCACGAATGAGAAGCTGGACATGACCTGGCAACATGTGCTTGCAGCTGAGAAGCTCACTGTGTCCTGGGCTGCATCCCCAGAAGTGTGGGAAGCAGAGTGGAGAGAGGCTCCATGCTGCTGAGATCCAGCCCACGGTGCTGGATCCAACTCTGGAGTCCTCAACAGAGGAGAGACATGAAGCTGTTGGAGCATGGCCAGAAGACACTGCAGCAGTGATGTGAGGGCTGGAACCTCTCTCTTGTTAGGTCAGGCTGAGAGAGTTGGGGTTGTTCAGCCTGGAGAATAGAAGGTCTCCAGGGAGACCTTCTCATGGCTTTTCAGTACTTAAAGGGGCTGATAAGAAGGATGGAAACAATCTTTTGAGCAGGGCCTGTTGCGACAGGACAAGGGGTGATGGTTTCAACTACAAGAGGGAGAATTTGACTAGATGGGAGAAAGAATTTTTCTACAAGGATGGTAATGAGAGAGTGGCCCAGGTTGCCCACAGAAGTAGATGTCCCATGCCTGGAACCATTCCAGCCTGAAACTTCTTGATTTCAGATCCAATAAAAACAGAGAGTCTTTCAAGTGACAGGTTCTCATAAATAATTCCATCTAATGGAATTTGGTAATTTGGTAATTGTGATATTCTAATTTCAACCTTCTGAGGGCAGAGAATTCTCATTAGTGCTCAGTGCTCAGGTACTGCAACGGATTTTCATGGAGAGTAGCAAACATAGCACTGAACTGATGGAGGCACATACTATTTATTCAGTGTTTTATGGACAAAGACATGAAGTGATTCATTACACAAAACTGTCCATTCCCTTCTGGGTACAAGACCATTTTTATTCCTGCTTTTCAGAGGTGGAGAATAAATAGATCTGATCTGTCTTATTCACAAGCATTATCACAATGATGTTGTCTGTTTTCTAGCAAGGCTTACTTTTCAATGAAGTCTTAAGGTGACCCTGGAAAGTCTGACTTGCCATACCTCAACACAACTCTTGGGTAGTACTGCTTTGACTACAGGTGACAAGAACATCCATAGAGGAATTGAGATGTCAGGCTGGCAGACTGATTACACAGATATTATAAATGAGTGAAGCATAACTTAGATTGCAGGAAAACAGCCCATGACTTTTCAGAGGTGCAGAGAGAATTTGACCCACTAGTGATGCTCAGGGCTGTTGAAAGGGATTTGTGGTGCCTTGGAGAAGTGACTCTTCTAACTGACCACATTGCTGACTCTGAAACTGAGTCATGGAAATGAAAATACCCACGGCCTCAGTTATCCCACTGGAGAGGAGGAGGAATATTCAAGCAAGTTGTGCAAGAACAAAAGTGAGTGCTTGTTTTCCACCAAACTGATGTTTCTCATGAAGCAATGAAATGGAATGGAATGGAGTAGAGTAGAGTAGAGTAGAGTAGAATAGAATAGAATAGAATAGAATAGAATAGAATAGAATAGAATAGAATAGAATAGAATAGAATAGAATAGAATTAACCAGGTTGGAAAAGGCCTTTGAGATCATCGAGTCCAACCTATCATCAATGGGTCACAGAATCATAGAATCAAAGAATTGTTAGGGTTGGAAGAGACCTCAAGGATCATCTAGTTCCAACCCCTCTGCCATGGGCATGGACACCTCATACTACAGCAGGTTGCTCACAGCCACATCCAGCCTGGCCTTATAAACCTCCCGGGATGAGGCTTCTACTACCTCCCTGGGCAACCCGTTCCAGTGTCTCACCACCCTCATGGGGAAGAACTTCTTCCTAACATCCAATCTGAATCTACCCATTTCTAGTTTTTTGCCATTCACCCTAGTCCTATCATTACCTGACACCCTAAAAAGTCCCTCCCCAGCTTTCGTGGAGCCCCTTTAAGATACTGGAATGCCACAATAAGGTCTCCTCAGAGAGCAGCAAGCAAGGCTCAGCAAGGGTGGCAGTGTGGGCAAAGCAAGAAGAGCAACATATTTTCCTTCTAATTGTCTCTCATCTTTTAAGTGGCTTCAAAAAATAGGTGTAAGCAATGATGCAAATGCTGCTTCCTCTGTGGCTGATGAAATTAAACTGAGCTGGGGAAGGTAAAGCCCTGCAGGTAAAGCTGGTGGGAATGGGAAGCACCAGTCTGAGTCATTCCCTCCATTTAGCTTGTATTGAATTACCAGCTCAGGGAAGCATCACTTGATTTTGTTTAAGGTAGAAATTAAATGGTCTCAAAACTCAAATCCCTGCTGGGCTGTTGTTTACAATCAACATGTGAGTGAGAGGGAAGAGGACAATTGCCAAAGCCAGAGCTCAGCCAGCCCAGAAGATCTGCTTGCATCACTTTATTGCTGTTGTGAATGTTTTTCCTGCTTGCACAGGTAAGGTGCCACAGATTGATTACCCAGGTCCAGACATCTCCACACCAAGGTGCATTTCTCCTGCCTTCTCTTTTTTCTTCCTTGACCATCTGAATCTTACAGGGCTTCCTGCTGGTTCCCCTCCATTCTCTCTCATCAGATCCAGCTCTATTTGGTATTATCTTTGCTGTTTGTTTGTAGAGCTACTTTTCATATCCAGCTCCAATCACACTCCAATGCCCCTTTGAGAGTACCCACCCTGGTTTTGAAAACATCTCTCTTCTCCATGTTACCTTAACCTTATTCATTTCACCTTATTCTTATTAATTTAGCCTGGAGAAGAGGAGGCTCAGGGAGACCTTCTTGCTGTCTACAACTATCTGAAGGGTGGTTGTAGCTAGGAGGGGGTTGGTCTCTTCTCCCAGGCAACCAGCACCAGAACAAGAGGACACAGTCTCAAGCTGTGGCAGGGAAAGTTTAGGCTTGAGGTGAGGAGAAAGTTCTTCCCAGAAAGAGTAATTGGCCATTGGAATGTGCTGCCCAGGGTGGTGGTGGAGTCACCATCCCTAGAGGAGTTCAAGAGGGGATTGGACATGGCACTTGAAGCCATGGTTTAGTTAGTCATGAGGTGTTGGGTGACAGGTTGGACTTGATGATCTCTGAGGTATTTTCCCACCTTATTGATTCTATGGTTCTATGATAATTTTCCCTTCTAATTCCTGCACTGATTGATTTGGAAAACCATAGCTACAATGACAGAGCTGTGCCAATGTTGACCACTTCAGCAGGTTCACACCTTCTACAAGGCTGCTGAGATACACAGGTCACCAGCCCCAGACCCATGGGCAGGACATCCAGGTTTCTGCAGCTGTTGTTGCTACAAGCCTCAAGGCTGTTGGATCTACAAAAGCTTTTTTCTGGGTAATTGTGAAACCTCCTTCTCTGATCATTTCTCCTTCTGCATGAAGAAATGCTTTTGGTACTAGTGCATGCACATGATACCAGGGCCAGCTTTAACTCTGGAGTTCAAACTTAATTTGACTGTGTCAAAGCATTTCAGGGGCTAGGATCTTTTAGAATTCAAACCCAGTTGGAGTGTGGCAAAACCTTTCATGAGCTAGAACCTGCCTGGGGTTTGTCCAAAAGGCATTCAGAAGTTCTGCTCTGCTGTACAGCTGTTGATAAAGCAGGGATCACACAGATGAAAAAACCAAATAAATAAGATTAGTCTGATCTTTAATGACACATTCAGCCTCATGACTTAAGAAGGAAAATAAAGAGCCTGAATCAAACCTGAAGAGGGAGAGGCAGCAGCCATTTGAGTGCTGGCTGGATTCTTTTATTTAGAGCCTAGCAGAGATCTTATTAAATACTCTTCCTCCAAGATCTCCTTGGTATATACCTGGCACAAACAAGGAAAAACATTTGATCTTCAGCAGTGAAGGAACTGGAGCAAACTAAAAAGAAGACAGCCCTGGAAGGCAGATACTTTAAACAAAATGAATCATGAGAGAATGCCAACAAGACTGCACCTAACTTTTAAGGGGCAATTTATGTAGATGTTTATTTATGCATTAACTAAAATGCTTAAAAGAAGTGGAACCTGGCTGAGGGTTTGATGAAGCCAAATGAGATGTGTTTTGACTCATCACAGGGAGACAGTGAAAGCTGTGCAAAAAAACCAACCCTCCAAAAACAACAAACAAAGCAGAAAGATCTGCTTGGAGGATTTAAAAGCTTTGTGCACTTATTACAGCCTCTCATAACTTGATAGAAAGTACAAAGATTGAGTAAACGGGAGTTACACAAACAGCTGAAAAATGCCTTTGTCCTGGAAGGTGTTTCTAATAATTGCAGCAATCCTGATTGCCATGATTAAGTGAAAGACCAAATCTTGTGCCCCTTGAAGCCTCTCAATCCTGTGTTGTCACCTGTGAGTAGCTGCTGCACGCACCCTTGCTGCAAAAGTTGTGTCTTGTAGGACCTCTCTGACAGAATGAAGCCTCTAAAACAAGTGGCAACCCAGAATCACAGACTGGGTTGAGTTGGAAGGGACCTTTCAAGTCCATCTAGTCCAACCCCCCTGCAGTCAGCAGGGACATTTTCATCTAGATCAGACTGCTGAAAGCTCAAACAACCTGGCCTGGAATGGGGTGGCACAACTACTAACAGCTGTACTCTTACTTCTGGAGGTCCCTGGTTCAAGCTAGAGCAACCAGGCAACCAGCACCAGAACAAGACGACACAGTGTCAACCTGCACCAGGGGAAGTTTAGGCTGGAGGTGAGGAGAAAGTTCTTCCCAGAGAGAGTTGTTAGCCATTGGAACGTGCTGCCCAGGGAGGTGGTGGAGTCACCATCCCTGAAGGTGTTGAAGAGGGGATTGGACGTGGCACTTGGTGCCATGGTTTAGTCACGAGGTCTGTGGTGACAGGTTGGACTTGATGATCTTTGAGGTCTCTTCCAACCTTGGTGATTCTGTGATCTCACACTTCTCACCCAAGTGACGGCTGATGCAAAAGGATGGAGAGTTACAAGCCCAGGAGCTGCGGATTCTGCCCTTGCTTAAGCGTACAGCAGCTATAGACAATTCTTCTCCTGCTGAGAATGGGGAATTTGATGAAAAATGAATTTCTGGAATGAACTCAAAAGCTACTCCAGGGTTCATGGTTAAAATTCAATAGACAGTATTGACATCAAAGAGAAAAAAAAAACCCACCTGAAAAAGGAGAGATGTTGAACCATTCCAGGGTTTTCAACTCAAGCCTTGGTTTCTCTCTGGAAACACTAACATGTTTCATTTCAAAGTATTAAACAACAACAACAACAACAAAAAAAAACCCCATTGTGCTGAACTTCTGTTTTATTTCAGAACTGTCCCTAGCTGGAAAAAAAAAATAATCATGAACAAGAAAGAAGAAAAAGATGAGTTATAAGCCAAAAATGAATGGAAGTGATTCACCTCAGCTCAAGCTAGATGTTTTATTTGCAGCCAAAGAGCTGTAGGTCAAAGCCTAAATTAATGGCTTTGTTTATCTCCTCCCTGATAAATTTCCTTACTCATTCTTCTGTATTTTTGGTTTCACCCAACCATATTTTTCCCTCAGAAAATGAATTCCTTCACTGCAAAACCACAAACTCCGTCGCTCTCCCAAGTGCAGGATGAATGGCCTCCAGTAGAAAGAGAGGATGAAGGAGCAATGGTGTCTCCAGCTCATGAGCACTGGAAGCAGTGAGGGCAACTGCACCTCCGTGATCTTTGACCCTAGTTTCCCTGTGTCAAGCACTAAGGACTGAATAAGAGCAGAAAGGAGGATCACCTTCTGCCATGCAGCCTAGAGAGGCCAGACCAGCATCTGGGGAAAGCCAAGGCAGAGATGTATCACCCTCCTGTGTGCCCTGGGGCTATCTCTGTATGCTGCAGCAATGCTCTGCTGGGCAATTTCATTAAAATGAGGAAAAACATCTCCAGAAGCACATCCATGCAAGTGACAGCTGACTCCTGGGTAATGACAGCTTGAGAGACAATTATTGCAGGCAATTGTTTAATAAGAACTGGCATTTTTCATGTAAATAATGATATTGATGAAGTACAAGGACATTTTCTCCTCAAGCCTGTGGTGTTTCTGTCAAGCCCCTGTCGATGATTGGCAGTCATAACTGCACTACCCTGACTAACCAGTTCTGAACTGCTCAGACTCCTGGAAAGCATTATTTGATGTCCCATCAAAACCTAATCAATGATATCAGGCTGACCTCCTCAAAAACACAACTCCAGTGCCCACTTCAGCCAGCAACCCCATCATCAGACTTCAGAGCATCACTGGATGATGCAAGCCAATGCCAGAGGGCTTTGTGGCCCTTTATATTTACTCACCTCCAGCATTTCATGCCTTCTTTCACAGAATCACAGAATCAACCAACCAGGTTGGAAAAGACCTCAGAGATCATCAAGTCCAACCTATTGCCTAATACCTAATGCCTCCTGACAACTAAACCATGGCACCAAGTGCCACATCCAATCCTTTTTTGAACACCTCCAGTGATGGTGACTCCACCACCTCCCTGGGCAGCACATTCCAATGGCAAATTACTCTTTCTGTGAAGAACTTTCTCCTCACCTCCAGCCTAAACTTCCCCTGGTGCAGCTTTAGACTGTGTCCTCTTGTTCTGGTGCTGGTTGCCTGGGAGAAGAGACCAACTCCCACCTGTCTGCAACCTCCTTTCAGGTAGTTGTAGAGAGCAATAAGGTCTCCCCTTAGCCTCCTCTTTCTCCAGGCTAAGCCACCCCAGCTCCCTCAGCCTCTCCTCATAGGGCTGCGCTTGAGACCTCTCCCCAGCCTTGTTGCCCTTCTCTGGATACATTCAAGTGTCTCAATGTCCTTCTTAAATTGAGGAGCCCAGAACTGGACACAGGACTCAAGGTGTGGCCTGACCAGTGCTGAGCACAGGGCAGAATGTCTTCTCTGCTTCTGCTGGCCACACTATTTCTGCTGCAGGCCAGGATGCCATTGGCCTTCTTGGCCACCTGGGCACACAGCTGGCTCATGTTCAGAGCAACATGACCCTGAGGGTAATCCACCTGCTCTGATCTCATTCCAGAGCCTGTTTATCCAACATATCTCTAAAGAAGATCTCCTATCATGTCACTTCAGCATTTCATGGTTATTTATTAACATCTTTACAGCTCATTAAAAAGCCTTTTCTACATTATCATTTATTGGGAAATTTCATCTAATTGGGTGCAGATGAAAAATGAGCATGAGTGGGACACCTACATCCAACAAGGCTCAGACCAGCTTTGGGTAACTGGTCTGTGCTGTGACTGGATTTACAGGGCAGTCCTTGTAAGTCCAAAAATATTCCTTCACTGCCCTTTCCTCTCCCAGATCTCTCCCAATAGCACCAGCACACAATGGCATCACACAGTGACATCAATATCATTGAATCATAGAATTGTTAGGTTTGGAAGGGACCTCAAGGATAATCCAGTTCCAACCCCCCTGCCTTGGGCAGGGACACCTCACACTACAGCAGGTTGCTCACAGCCACATCCAACCTGGCCTTAAAACCCTCCAGGGATGAGGCTTCCACCACCTCCCTGGGCAACCTGTTCCAGTGTCTCACCACTCTCATGGGGAAGAACTTCTTTCTAACATCCAATCTGAATCTACCCATTTCTAGTTTTTTTGCCATTCCCCTTAGTGCTATCATTACCTGACACCCTAAAAACTCCCTCCCCAGCTTTCTTGTAGCCCCCTTGAGATACTGGAATGCCACAACAAGGTCTCCTCGCAGCCTTCTCTTCTCTAGACTGAACAGCCCCAACTCCCTCAGTCTGTCCTCGTAGCAGAGGAGCTCCAGCCCTCTGCTTATCCTTGTGGCCCTTCTCTGGACACACTCCAGCATGTCCAGATCCTTCCTGTAATAGGCTATCATGGCTTGAACTCTCCTTCTTCATGCATTGAGCAGCTCTTGCCATTTTGCTGCCCTTTTCTCAGCAGGGAACATCAAATGTCTTTATGTCACAGATATCACCTGGGCTCAGATTAGTCATTTTTGACATGGACATTTTCTGGCTAACAGATTAAGCTTCTCCTACTGAGCACGAGGTCTTTGGATGTCACCTTGCGAGATTTAATGAATTGCTTGAAGTTTGCTGCGCACTCAGGCTCTGCTGCACCTACAAAGAAGGGCTGTTGGTGCAGCTCAGAAGAGATGGGGTGAAAACTAACTGCCGATCGTTGGTGAGATGGAGAGAGATGGTGAGCTGGAGCCAAGGTGGAAGAAAGAGCTAGATCCAAAACAGGAGAAAATCAACACATACATAACACCCAAAGGCTTGCACAGCCACTGGGAGCTGCTGGGGCCAAGGGTTTATCTAGCAATCTCCATACTTTGAAGAATCATTTCCTCCCCCTCCTTTTGGCCAGAGCAGAGGTTGCTGTTAGCTGACAGAGTGGAATATTTGGAAAGAATGAAAAATAATAAACAAATCTGGGAGCACTTCCATTTCCCTTGGATCTTGCTTAACTTGCTTTAAGGTTTTATTAAGAACAGAGAAATGTTGACAATAAAATTATGCCTCCGTGCTGGGAGAGGTAAAGCAGATTGTTACACGCGGAGAGAAGGAAGCTGACTGCTCTCATAAATAAGTCAATGAGTTACTCCTGCTAGACTGGAAGCAGAATGACAGCTCTTCCACATGCTGATGCTCTACTTCTCTGTGACCCTTGGTAAACTTAGGTTTGCTAAAAATACCCCACAAAAGCCCACGTGCTTCAGGGCTTGGAAACACTTGGAACAGTGGAGGTTTCGAATGGTCAGATTCCAGCTCCCCACCTCCAGCCCCAGCTCTGTTGAGTATTGCACCCTGCTCCCATTTCACAGAATCAGAGAGTCAGAGAATGGGTTGGATTGGATGGGACCTTAAAGATCATCTAGTTCCAACATCCCCACCATGGACAGGGACACCTTCCACTAGCCCAGGTTGCTCAAGGCCCTGTCCAAACTGGCCTTGAACACCTCCAGGGAGGAGGCATCCACAACCTCCCTGAGCAACCTGTTCCAGTGTCTCACCACCCTCACTGGAAGGAATTTCTGTCTAATCTCCAGTCTAAATCTGCCCTCCTCAAGCTTCAAGCTATTCCCCCTCATTTTATCATTACAAGCCCTTGTAAAAAGTCCCTTCCCAGATTTCTTGTAGCCCACTTCAGGCAGAAAAATAGAGGTCTGGACAACACCTTCACGTGCCCAGACCTCCACTGACCATCTCCACCATGGCTAAAGTGCTTCATGTCCAGGGCATGGGGAAGGCTGATGGAGCCTGAGGCTGCTGAGCCTCCCAAGGGTGGTGTGGATGTGTTGCCTGCTGCATGATGGCCATTTTGGGAGCAAATCACAGTTCTGAGGGCCTGCTGAGCCTTGCCACATTATTTATGGTGAAGATCACTTCAGATTATGTTTCTTTCTAAAGAGAATGTTTGTGTACAAACCCAGCTTTGGTCTCCTCCCTATTCTGACTTGGAGTCATAGAACTAAAATCATCAAGTCTTCAGCCCAGGACTGCCAGGTCACCACTAAACCATGTCCCTCAGCACCACATCTACACAGCTTTTAAATCTCTTCAAAGAATGGTCACTCTATCACTGCCCTGGGTGGTCAGGTCTGTTCAAGGCCTTGACAACCTTTTAGGGGAAGAAATTGTTCCTCATGTCTAACCTAAACCACTCCTGCCTCAACTTCAGGCCATTTCCTCTTGTCCTGTCACTTGTTCCTTGGGAGAAGAGACCAACCCAACCTGTGCCTAACCTCCTTTCAGGGAATTGGAGAGACAGAAGATCTCCCCTGTGCCTCCTTTTCTCCATGCAGAGCAATCCTAGTTCCCTCAGACTTGTGCTCTAGTGACACACCGGAGGCAGGTGCATGGCAGTGCTAAAATAGATGTTGAAAATTAAGGGGAAGAGGACATGGAAGCCCAGTAAACTCCAAAGCAGAGGTTGGTTTTGGGATGAAAGGTTCCCCATTCCTCAAAATGCACCTTGTGTACAGCCAGCCACGACCCCTGCAGCCAGCAAGGGCATGCCACCATTCCTCCCTAAGACCCAAGTGTCATCAGAACCCAGGCTCTTTCTCCATTTCATTTGCAGTTTGATGTCTGAGATGCATAAGGAAAGAGAAAGCATGGCTATGACAGGGTGATGAATGCTCATCTTTACCCATGCAGAGAATAAGCTACCAATCAGCCACTCTGTCCCCCTCTCCTCATTGAAAATGCAAACTAACATGAGTGAAACAATAACGTTTTAATTGGATGGGAATAGAGAAGCTACTGGAGGATGATATTGCAGCAGCCCGAGGTTCCTGAGCCACATGTAATTACTTTGATAGATAACACACCAAAGGGAGAGTTAAACAGCACAGTTTCCACAACACTTTTTACACCACTCCATCTCCTCTTGCTTGCAGTGATAGAAACCAGGGACAGTGAGGGTGGGAAATGACTTTCCATCCAATCCAGCAAGAACAGCTTTCTGGGAGCAGGGGGAGGCAGCTCACACACCAGCCCTTACCTGTCTGGCACTAAAACAGAAGAAAAAAACCCAACAGCCCCACAGCTTCACACCAAAGGATACTCACAAAGCAATAAACAAGGGAAACAGCACATAAACCATGATGAAAAGTTGGGGCTGTGGGAACATGGTCTGATATGGAACCAGACCACAGTGCAAAGCTGGAGGTGTAGGAGCCTGGTCTGACATGGAACCAAACCATGCTGAAACACTGTAAGTGTAGGAACATGGTCTGACGTGGAACCAAAGCATGATGCAAAGCTGGGGGTATAGGAACATAGTCTGACATGGAACTGAACCATGCTGAAACACTGTAGGTATAGGAACATGGTCTGACATGGAACCAAACCATGCTGAAACACTGGGGGTAGGAACATAGTCTGACATGGAATCAAAACATGATGCAGGTATAGGTCTGACATGAAGCCATAGCAATGAAAGAGGAGCTGGGTCATATTGCCAGTGTGGCTGATGTCCATGCCCAGGGAATGGGAAGGAAGAGAGAGCAGCCATGGACTGCCACACCTTGGAGATGGTCACCCTCATCACTGCCCAGGGCTAGGCAATGAAGTCACTGTGTGTATGAGCAGGTGAAAAAAGGAAGGAAAAAAACAATGAAAGGAAAAAGTGAAGTGACCCATGAAGGAATTTTTCACAGCAATAAGGTAATTAATGAAAGATTGCCCAGGTCAGCTCTGGTGCTAACTTGCACTGTGGTGGGGTCCAGGGATCAGGCCACATCTGCAGTACTGTGTCCAGTTTGAGTTTTCCCCGTTCAAGAGAGGCAGGGAGAGTCTCACAGAGGCTAGGAAGATGCTGAGGAGACTGGAGCCTCTGTATGAGAGGGAAATGCTGAGAGCCCTGGGGCTGTCGAGCTTGGAGAAGAGCAGCCTGAGAGGGGATCTGATCAATATTTAGCAAGAGCTAAAGGGTTGTGGGAAAGGGGCTGGGGCTGGGCTCTTTTCAATGGTGCCCAGTGATAGGACAAGGGGCAACAGGAGTAAACTGGAAGCAAGGAGGTTTCATCTGAACATAAGGAACATTCTTTCCTGTGAGGATTCCAGAGCCCTGGAGCATGCTGCCCAGAGAAGTTGTGCAGTCTCCTTCTCTGGAGACATTCCAAGCCAAGTGTTCAAGAGGGGATTAGATATGGCACTTGGTGCCATGGTCTAGTAGTCATGAGGTCTTGGGTGACAGGTTGGACTTGATGATCTTTGAGGTCTCTTCCGACCTTATTGATTCTATGATTCTATTCTATTCTATGATTCTATTCTAAGCCCACCTGTCCATTATGACCCTGGGCAAGCTGCAGTGGGTGACCCTGCTTTAGGGTTGGACTAGACGACCTCCAGAGTTCTTTTCAATCTCCACCATGCTGTGTTTCTGTGATCAGCCCCTTTGCAGCTGGTTTCTCCAGGGCCACTGAAGCCACAAGCCCAGATTCTGGAGAGGCAGATCCTGGACCACACACCGGATCGAGGCTTTCAGATGGGGCCCACTGCCAACACCGAATGTGTCACCGTGAATCATTCACACACAGCTTCCAAAGTACAAAACTGTTGCCTGAATCATGGCATGAAGCACAAATGTTCCCCTCTGAAAAAACAGAAATTCACTGACTCCTTTTGGAGCCAAAAATAGGGGAGGAGGTTACGTAATTGGTTTACTTTGAAAAAATAAGCATTTCAGAGCTATCTAAACAGCAGTAATTACAGGGGAACCTCTGTTTATTTGATCAGCTCAGTTTTGCTATGGGATTGATGCTGGTGCTCCAGGCAGGGCTGTCTCCTTCACCTTCAATCCACTTAATCACAAAACTTTACCCAACAGCTGGGAGAGGCTGGCAGGGCTGCAGCCTCGCTTCATTTCTAGGCTACTGCCTTAACCACGTGCTCCGAAACCCCATCCCCGTTCCCTGGAATGCTGCGTTGGGAGCAGAAGCAGAGGCTGGAAGCATTTGGTGAGTAAGCCTTGGAATAAGCTGAATTCTTAGGGGTGTCTGCTGCACATTTCTTTGCTGATTTGCCCCATTTCTAGCCCAAGGAGCTTGGCTGCAGCCAGAAGTCACAAAATCACAGAATGGCAGGGCTTGGAAGGGACCTCTGGAGATCATCATCTAGTCCAAGCTTACAGTGAGAGCACAAGCAGGTTTACAATGACTCCAGAGATGGAGACCCCCACCACCTTTCTGGACAGCCTGTCCCAGGGACAAGTTGCAGCTGGAAATAAAAAAATTTTAAAGCCCTGATTCTTTTCAGCTGAATTTCTTGCTTCTGGGATAATAGGCTCTACTTTCTTCAACAGGCTTTGCAATCCATTTGTTGTCACTGGCCACAAAAGCCCTGTTTCATGTGAGATAGCTTATCTCCAGCAAAGCTTCAATGGAAGAAGGAATGAAGGTATGAAAACCCTGACAAAACAACCGCCATCCCATCCTGAAATCTCATTTTTCATGGCTTCTCCCTTGATGTCTGTGTGATGTTTCCTTGCTGGTGATAATTGTCATCAGGTTCATCCTTAGAAGGGTTTGGGAGATTTTCTCCCCATCAGACTCCCTGGGCACAGCCTTTCACCAGTGGTGAAGGAGTTGTTGATTGCCAACCCCATTCATAGAATCATAGAATCAAGAAGGTTGGAAGAGACCTCAAAGATCATCAAGTTCTACTTGTCGTCCAAGACCTTATGACTACTAAGCCATGGCACCAAGTGCCACATCCAATCCTCTCTTGAACGCCTCCAGGGATGGTGACTCCACCACCTCCCTGGGCAGCCCATTCCAATGCCTAACAACTCTCTCTGTGAAGAACTTTCTCCTCACTTTAAGCCTAAACTTCCCCTGGTGCAGCTTGAGACTGTGTCCTCTTGTTCTGGTGCTGGTTGCCTGGGAGGAGAGACCAACCCCATCTTGGCTACAACCAGCAGATTTGTGGATTCCCAGAAACCTCCCAGTCAATTCACTGTGATTCCATGATTTATGGCAGTAGATGTGTTGATACAACACACATGCACAACCAAAGCAGCTTAGCACACTGATAAAGGGTTTCAAAGCTGGAAGCATTGTGCTCACCCAGCTCCACAGTAGCAAACCAGCTTCACACTGCTGCAGCACCAACCCTGCACTTGGGACCAGAGTCTGTTTATAAGTGAAGGCAGCCAGGCAGACAGACCTATTCTCCACCTGAGTGGTTTCCCCACTGCTGAGACACTGACCTGAAATGCCCCAGACACAGGTTAGCTGTTGGCAGAAGAGCAGCATTGCTCCTGAGGTAACGTGGGGTCTGCAGAGGAGCAGGCAGTCAGGGAATGCAGCGGTTCTGTGTGGCACAATCACCATCTCCCTGGGCAGCCTCTTCCAAGGAGGCTGACCACTCTTGCAGGAATTTTTTTTCCCTAATATCCAACATAAACCTGGGGCAATCTGAGTTCATTTTCTCTTGTCATATCACTTGATATTTGGGAGAAGAGACCAACCGCCCCCTCGCTCCAGCCTCCTTTCAAGGAGAGAGCAATGAGGTCTTCCTTCAGCATCCTCTTCTCCAGACTAAACACCCCCAGCTCCCTCAGCTGCTCCTCACCAGCCCTGTTCTCCAGGCCCTTCACCATCTTTGTTGCCCTTCTCTGGACCCACTCCAGCAGCTCAACATCCTTTTTGTAGTGAACACAGTGCTCAAGATGTGGCCTCACCAGTGCTGAGTACAGGGTCACGACCACTTCCCTACTCCTGCTGGCCACACTATTCCTGAGCCAGGCCAGGATGCTTTTGACAAAATAGAGAGAAATCTGCCAAACATTAAAGTTTTCCTTTAGTGTGAGGCACTGGGGTGTGGACCAGCCTCCCAGAGAGGAAAGAAGCCCATTGCTGAAGAGGTTTTCATCTGCTCTTCAATTCTGTATCAACAGAGTCCAGCGGCTGTGAGTCAAAACAATCTCTACAGCTGGATCAATAACACGTGGCCTTAAAAACGAGCTGCTCTCCTTTGACATGAGAGTGGCTCAGGAAAGGCATTAGGACAAATCCACATGGAAAATCGTGGATGCACCCTGTCAGACACAGCCCCCAGCAAACCCTACCAGTCACAGCCACACCGGTCCAGCCCTGTACAACTGAGCAGTAGAAGTGGTGATGCAGATCCCCCAGAGCAGCTCCTTCTCCAGCAAATAAACCCCCTGAAACTGCAAGTTTTTTGGGCTGAATTGAAGGCACAGCTTTGATGTACTGTCCCTGTCTCTTGTGAGAAGAGCTGCATTCAGGTGGGTGGCAGGGGGTAGCAGGGCAGAGCAGATGAGAGGAAGTGGAGCTGTTCACCGGCGCAGGGCCTCTGGGCAGAGCCCCAGCTGCAGTTGTGGAGCTGGAGTCAATAGCTGCTTTTACAGCAAACCACTTTTGTTGTGCAGGCACAAAGGCCTCCTCTGTCACTACCCTGCAGGAGGTTTATCAAACTGTCATTTCTTGCCCTGCTGCTGCCCTTGCCTCTTTGCTTCTGCTTTTCGCAGGCTGCCAGTGGGGTTTTTATTGCTTCGAGGGTTTTGGTTTGGTTTGGTTTGGTTTTCCTTTTAATTGAAACTGAGTAAATTACACTTTTTTTCCTAAACAGTTGATGTGTTTAACAAAGTTTTCCATTATTTTATGAGGAAGTAGCCAGCAACCTTCAGAGCACAAAGCAGAAACATTATTGGATCTTGTGCAAGGAGACACAATGTCACAAGGAGCTGGCAGTCCCTGGGAGCCCTTAAAAGCTTTTTTCTCTTTTTTTTTCTTTCTTTTTATTTTCCTTTTTTTTCTTTATTTTTATTTTCCTCTTTTTCTTTTTCCTTTCCTCTTTTTCCTTTCCTTTTTCTTTTTCTCTTTCCTTTCCTCTTTTTCCTTTCCTCTTTCTTTTTCTTTTTCTTTTTCTTTCTTTTTCTTTTTCTTTTTCTTTTTCTTTTTCTTTTTCTTTTTCTTTTTCTTTTTCTTTTTCTTTTTCTTTTTCTTTTTCTTTTTCTTTTTCTTTTTCTTTTTCTTTTTCTTTTTCTTTTTCTTTTTCTTTTTCTTTTTCTTTTTCTTTTTCTCTTTTTCTTTTTCTTTTTCTTTTCCTTTTCCTTTTCCTTTCCCTCTTCCTTTTCCTTTCCCTCTTCCTTTTCCTTTCCCTCTTCCTTTTCCTTTCCCTTTCCCTCTTCCTTTCCCCCTTCTTTTTCCTCTTCCTTTTCCTTTCCCTTTCCCTCTTCCTTTTCCTTTCCCTCTTCCTTTTCCTTTCCCTCTTCCTTTTCCTTTCCCTTTCCCTCTTCCTTTCCCCCTTCTTTTTCCTCTTCCTTTTCCTTTCCCTTTCCCTCTCCTTCTTCCTTTTCCTCTTCCTTTCCCTCTTCCTTTTCCTTTCCCTCTTCCTCTTCCTTTCCCTCTTCCTTTTCCTTTCCCTCTTCCTTTTCCTTTCCCTCTTCCTTTGTTTCCTTTATCTTTCCTTTTCCCTTTTATTTCCCTCTTTCCCTTTCCCTTTTATGTTCCCCTTTCCCTTTAATTTTACCCTTTCCCTTTCCCTTTCCCTTTCCCTTTCCCTTTTATTTTCCCCTTTCCCTTTCTCTTTTCCTTTCTCTTTTTGTGTTTCTTTTTCTGTTTCTGTTTTCTCTTTCTTTGTTTTTATTTTTTTCCTGGGCAGTATTTAAGGGCTGGAATTTAGCAGGGCAGAACATGATATGAAAAGCCCCCTAGAGTGTGCCCAGCAATTGTTCCTCCCAGACACTTGTTTCAAAGGAACGAAGACACAAGCCAGCTCTGTTTCTGGCTGTAGCATCACTATATGTGTGGTCACCTTCTCTGAAATATGTCCATTGATAAAAAGAGGGGGAGAAGACAAACATTCATGAAAGCAGAAGGCCTTCTGCATCATCTCCCTGTCATGCAGCTAATCCCCACAGATCACATCTCTCTAACCCTTTGTAGAAGAACTCAGGCTAGGCAGGGAGTGACAGTGGTGGGAGACCTCATTTGCTGGGAGACAGAGGTGGGAAGCAGTAATACACCTGCCACCTCAATCTCAAAATAAATAGCTCCTGCCATGCTTTATCTTTCTTCTCTTCTCCTAAAGGAACCATAACATTAATATATCTCACTAGTGAACCAGATGCCTCTTCTTTCAGCTCTTTCTGTCAGCTCCCTCTGACACAGCTCATCCACTCTGTTCTGAAGCCCTGTCAATGCTTCTAGCCTGAAATTCTTCTCTTGCTTCCAGCACCTCCTTTAGCTTCCAGCCTTCCCCTAATTCTGTGGAGAATGATCCTGGAGAGGAGGCATTAAAAGAGCAGGTTGCTAAGGGGTTGCATTGAGTTTGAGCAGCGGGAACAACAACGCTGGAGAAGGGTCTAGAGAGCAAGTCTCATGAGGAGCAGCTGAGGGAACTGGGATTGAAGAGGAGGAGGCTGAGTTGAGACCTTATTGCTCTCTACAATTACCTGAAAGAAGGTTGTAGTGAGGTGGAGGTTGGTCACTTTTCCCTACTATGAGGGAAGAGAACAAGAGGAAAAGGCCTGAAAAAGTCCATAACAAGATGCCGTGCCCACAGCATTATACCTGATAAATTCATCACACAAAGACATAAAGGAACAAAACAGCTCCAGATGATTGCAGGGTATGAGAATATGCTCAATGTCATCTTGGGCTGAGTGAGATTACTTTCCCTGGTAGCTACTTAAAAAGGAAAGTGAGCTATATAGTTAAAGGAAATAAACCCCTCACAGATGGCCTCTGGTGTGACCAGTGCAGATTACCGTCCCAAGCTCTTGCCTAGCTGGATGTCAGCATTTCCCAGAGGTTTTTATGCCTCCAGCCCTTTCTTTTGGCTGTGGAGCCACAAGCAGGCTTTCAGGCAGTGGGTTTTTTTTGCAAGATGGAAACAGATTTCTTGATTCAAATATTCTTAACACTTGCCTATAAAACACCAAGCACAGATCAGCGCCGTATGAACTGGAGTAACAGAAAAGCCAGGCTGTTAATCTTCATCATGTGCCTCTCAGTGGGGATTTAACTTGAATGTTATTTGCATTAAATATGATACTGAGTGCTGGATATGCAGCTATAAATAAATTAAAAGCCATATTTAAGTCACTGTCCCACTGTTGACAGCAGGCACAAGTGTGAGAGCTGTTACCAGTGGATTGTAGAGATTTGGTCGTCTGCCTGACTCACTGGAGGGAAAGTGGCAGTGTCAAGCTCCATCACTGGTGCACCAAGAAACTCATTTTGGGGGGACAATGAACCCCCTCAGTGGGGTTTGTAGTGTCAGCCCCAACTCAACTAATGTAATTCTTCCATCTGTCCCAATTTCCCAAGAAGCAAGCTTACTTTGCCACTTGTGCTAAAGATTGACATTTTTGCCAATATTTGAGTGATATAAAGCCGTAGCCCTGGAGCCTTAAAGTCCCACTTAGCTCCTGTACACTTTTCTGCTCTAAACAGCGAGGAAACTCAGAGTACAGAGAAGTTATTGTTAAAAAATAGGTATCTGAACACTTTCAGATTGTGAAATGTTAAGGATTCTGGGATGGGCTTTAGTGCAGCAGGCATGAATGGAAAACTTCCTGCAGCTGCTGGTGTGATTCAGGCAGGCTGATTTAGGTGGTGGAGTCACCATCACTGGAGGTGATCAGGAAGAGACTGGATGAGGTGCCTGGTGCCATGGTTTAGTTGATTAGATGGTGTTGGATGAAAGGTTGGACTCACTGATCTCTAAGGTCTCTTCCAACCTTGTCTATTCTATTCTATTCTATTCTATTCTATTCTATTCTATTCTATTCTATTCTATTCTATTCTATTCTATTCTATTCTATTCTATTCTATTCTATTCTATTCTACCCTATCCTATCCTATCCTATCCTATCCTATCCTATCCTATCCTATCCTATCCTTTCCTATCCTATCCTACCCTACCCTACCCTATCCTATCCTACCCTATCCTATCCTATCCTATCCTATCCTATCCTATCCTATCCTATCCTATCCTATCCTATCCTACCCTATCCTATCCTATCCTACCCTACCCTACCCTATCCTATCCTATCCTATCCTATCCTATCCTATCCTATCCTATCCTATCCTATCCTATTTGTGGTGGCTTTGCCTTGGCCAAAGGAGAGTATAGGTTTGCTGGAGCAGATCATAGAACCACAGAATCATTTTGGTTGGAAGAGACCTTTTAAGATCATCAAGTCCAGCTGTTGACCCAGCACTGCCAGGGCACCACTAAACCACGTTCCTCAGCACCACAGCTGCACATCTTTTAGATCCCACATGAGGAAACAAACCCAAAAAACTTATCCCAAAGGCTTTGCCAGGTGATTTAGTGCTGCTTTTCCCCAAAGGCTTTCTCTGACACAGCTCCTTTACACCTCTCAGAGCCTCAGGTATTACAAGATTTGTTCCCTGGCATGGCTTGCTCTCCAGGCTGGCCCAGGAGTGCCAGGCTGGCCATGTACCCTGCTTTGCAGGCCTGGTATGCTGTGATATGCTTTCTGATCAAATTCCTGCATATTTATTTGTTTTTTTTTTCCTCTCAAGGGATTGTCCATCCTGCAGCTCCCCTGTGCTAGCCAGGATGCACCTGAGAGCTGCCAAGATGGTGTGAAGCAGACCAAGCCCAGGGCAGAGCTTGTCCTTTGGGTTAGTGACTGCAGTCTATGTAGTGTTTGGGGTGTACAACCTCCCCTGCAATTTTATCTGGAGGGAAAATATCTATTTAGCAGTGCAAACCTATACTTCCCCCTCCTCCTCCAGTGTTTTGTCACACTTCACACATCTGGAGCTAAGGAACAAGGAAGGATGACACTGTCATAAGCCCATGACTGACAGTGATAAAAAAGTGAAGCAGTCTTTGGGGAGGGAAACTCAATCCTGTAAGTTTCTCTTTTGAATTAAACAAGTATATTAAAACATATAAATTATCCCTGTGAGGATAAAATGTAAGGTCTTTGGAAGAGGAATCAATAGAGTGATGTGAGCACCGAGCTAAGATCTCCCAATGGCTGTGTGAGCTGCATTTTTATCAGATGGCTTTGGAAAAAATCATAGAACAGGAGGGAAAAGCAAGTTACTTTGGTATTGAACCAACTCAGATAGTTATGGACTTATGAAACAAGTTCTCTGGCACTGACATGGCACTCCTACCAAGTACTGAGACCACTTTCTCTTGGTTCAGCACTGCAGACCTGCATTAGAATAGAATAGAACAGAATAGAATATAGAATAGAATATAGAATAGAATAGAGTAGAATAGAATAGAATAGAATAGAACAGAATAGAATAGAATAGAATTAACCAGGTTGGAAGAGAACTTTTTGATCATCGAGTCCAACCCATCACCCAACACCACCTAATCAACTAAACCATGGCACCGAGCACCCCATCCAGTCTCTTCCTAAACACCTCCAGTGATGGTGACTCCACCACCTGCCTGGGCAGCACATTCCAATGGCCAATCTCTCTTTCTGGGAAGAACTTCTTCCTAACATCTAGCCTAAACCTCCCTTGGCACAGCTTGAGACTGTGTCCTCTTGTTCTGGTGATGGTTACCTGGGAGAAGAGACCAACCCCCACCTGGCTACAACCTCCCTTCAGGTAGTTGTAGACAGCAATAAGGTCTCCCCTGAGCCTCCTCTTCTCCAGGCTAAGCAACCCCAAATCCCTCAGCCTCTTCTCATAGAGACTTGTGCTCCAAACCTCTCCCCAGCTTTGTTGCCCTTCTCTGGACACCTTCCATCAACTCAACATCTTTCCTAAACTGAGGAGCCCAGAACTGGACACAGGACTCAAGGTGTAGCCTAACCAGTGCTGAGTACAGGGGCACAATGTCCTCCCTGCTCCTGCTGGTCATACTGTTCCTGATCCAGGCCAGGATGCCCTTGGCCTTCTTGGCCACCTGGGCAGATTGCTGGCTCATGTTCAGCCTACTATCAACCAGTACCCCCAGGTCCCTTTCTGCCTGGCCACCCTCCAGCCACTCTGACCCCAGCCTGTAGCACTGCCTGGGGTTGTTGTGGCCAATTGAGTTACAATTAATAGGATGTGGCATTGCAATAACAGTATCACTAGCTCCTTGGAGTCCTGATCAAAAGTAGGGGTCTGCTGAGAGGAATGCCACCCTGCCTCGAAACATTCATAGCTGATGGGCAGCAGGTCTTTGCTCTGCAGGTCTGGGGAAAGCTGATCAATTGACAAACCCCTTTCTTCAAGGTTAAAAGAGAAAGAAAATGAGATGCTTAAGGGATTGCTCCTTCTCCTGCTAGACACCATGCAAAGCCTTGAGCAGCAGAACCGAGGCACTGGGTGAGCATCTGCCAGGCTGAACTGCCTTGGGGTAGGACCCATCAGCAGGGCTGAGTTGCCCAGGAAGAGAAGGCAAGCATCCCATCCATCACATGGCAGAAACCTGAACAAACAGGCTGTGACTTTGTCCTGGAGTCCCACTGCCTGCTCAGAAAATAGAGTTGCATTGGCCCCAAGCCAGCATCTATCAAAGCAGACAACTCTCTGTTAGCCCTTTCTCTTGCAACGGAAACCATCCTGCAGGCTCCAGAAGTCAGGCAAGTGCTCCTGTCAAAAGGACAGCAGGTTTTCTTTGGCCCCAAAGACACAGGAGCTGAGCAACTTGTGGCTTCTAAACTTCTGACCATTTCAAACATACTTAGCGTTGGCAGGAGGCAGAGGGAAGGCATTCAGCAAGAGGGAAAGCATGGAAAGATTAAACCAGGTCCACCCTGAGTCCCTGAAATGAAGGTCCTCAGGCAGCTTTCAGGATCCCAGGAGTTCCTTGAGCATGTCACATGCTAAGGAAGGGTTTGCTAATGTCCTTCATTTCCTCTGGAGGAGGAACAGATCTCCTGAAGCAGGGTAAATCATCGGCTTCAAGAGTGCAAGTTGGCTCTAAGAGCAGCGGCCCTAAATTTATTCTTTATTACCTAGAGGGAGCAGTAACTGTCAGGAAAGTACCAGAAGGTTTCTTACAAGAGAAGGGAACATGCTCAGATCAGGCTACATACCTAGTCCTATTCACACTGCCTGTTCTTCTTTTCTATATTTGGGAATTTGTTTGGCAAAGAGACCCCTGGAAGGTTTTATAAAGAGAGATTTACTGCGGAGGGTTCAGCATCTAGGGAGAGGTACATCCACAGGCCGTGCGTAAATCATGGCGGGAGGGAGGGAGGGAGGCTGCCTGGGAGGATGGCAAGGGGCTGCTCTGTTGGAGCTGTCAGCGTGGCCATGATCAATGTCACCAAACCCAGAGCACATCCTCTGGCTCAGGCATCACTCCAGTACCTCTCTGATTTACTGATACTCAGTGTACTTTTCGCTCTGTGTGTGACTTTAGAAGTGCTCCATCCTTTTCAAGAGTACTTTGCATTAGAAAGATGCTTTCCCTCCCTCTCAGAGACTGAGAACTTCCTGAAAGTTGACTTTCACTTTTTACTTTCTCTTTTCTTCTTTCCCCCCCTCCCCCCCCATTTCCACTAGGAAAATCTCATCTCTGATTTCTCTCTCCAACTGATAGTTGTTTCTAGTCTCTGAGAACTTAAAAGCTTCAAAGAACTTTGAGCTTTCTCTCAGAAAGGAAGTTGAATTGAAAAGACTTTTCTCCTTTTTCTCATAGTGCAGAGAAGGGCAACAAAGTTGGTGAGGGGTTTGGAACACAAGCCCTATGAGGAGAGACTGAGGGAGCTGGGGTTGCTTAGCCTGGAGAAGAGGAGACTCAGGGGTGACCTTATTGCTCTCTACAACTACCTGAAGGGAGATTGTAGACATGTGGATGATGGTCTCTTCTCCCAGGCAGCCAGTACCAGAACAAGAGGACACAGTCTCAGGCTGCACCAGGGGAGGTTCAGGTTGGATGTTAGGAAGAAGTTCTATACAGAAAGAGTGATTGCCCATTGGAATGGGCTGCCCAAGGAGGTGGTGGAGTCGCCGTCATTGGAGGTGTTCAGGAGGAGACTTGATGGGGTGCTTGGTGCCATGGGTTAGCTGTTTGGGTGGGTTGGATTGGTTGATGGGTTGGACACGATGATCTTGAAGGTCTCTTCCAACCTGGTTTGGTTTATTCTAAATAAAGGTTTATTATATTTCCTTCTTTTTTTCCCACCCTCCTTGGGAGGAAAACAGCCCCATGAAGCCATGCTTGGTCATCCACTCCCTGCACTGAGAATTACTGAAATGAAAAAGCAAATCTCACACACTCAAACCCCCTGCAGATGACCAGCCCCTCCTGCCTGTCAGACATTCCTCCTCTGAAGTCCAAGGACAAGAGCCATGCTCCCTGATGTGCTATAGTCCTGTCCTGCAGCATCCTCTGTTTTGGCAGGAGCAGGGGGGATGACAGGCTTCTGGTACCCCAAGGAAGGAGGAGGAGGATGGATCTCCACACACAGATGCACAGTGGGCACTTGGGTATAGTGACAGAAAATTGTCTCAGTGCTATTTCCCTCCCATCCATGGAAACTTTAACAACTGACACTTTGAATGCAGGGCAAGACTGGGAATGATGCAGCAGCTCAGAAATGTCTGCTGCTCCTTCAGGGTTAGTGCTCCAACACCACCACCTCTTCTAAACCAGCCCCAAGCACTTGTTTCCTGAACAACTCATCAGCTCAGCTGATTGAGCATCAGCTCAAGTTTTTTTTAATCCCACACCTAAGATGCTTTGAAATTGGATAAAAGAAATGGCATCCATGGGAGGCAAAATGTGAGGGCTGATGTTACTGGAACATGATGAGTTAGCTCCCCTGAGAGCTTCAATAGGTTAAAAAACAACCCCAAGGCTTTGCAAGAGATTACATCTAAAATTACAGAATGGAGCTATTCAGCTCAACCTGGGCAGAGGATGGCACAGGTGCTTGCTGCCTGTGTCTTGCCAGGTCCCTTTTCCATGGCAAGGCTAATGCAAACACTTTTCTATGCTCCAAAGAAGGTCTTGACACCATCCAGGCTGCAGCCCTGCAGGATTTACTCAGTTCACTGCCAAGAAGCAGCCCCTGTACTTAGTGCCATCTGCACCCTGGGGAATGAGGTGGAAGCGATGCCAAGCTGTGCTTGAGAAGTGCCATGGCCCCTCTGCTGTGGGAAGAGGAGCTGCTGGATCACTAAACTGATGCCAGACCAGCATTAGGATAGGATAGGATAGGATAGGATAGGATAGGATAGGATAGGATAGGATAGGATAGGATAGGATGGGATAGGATAGGATAGAATTAACCAGGTTGGAAAAGACCTCAGAGATCACCAAGGCCAACCTATCACCCAACACCATCTAATCAACTAAACCATGGCACCAAGCACCCCATCCAGTCTCTTCCTAAACACCTCCAGTGATGGTGACTCCACCACCTCCCTGGGCAGCACATTCCAATGGCCAACCTCTCTTTCTGTGAAGAACTTCTTCCTAACATCCATGTTCCCATTTAATCAGCCCTGGACCACACTGTGCTCCCCAGGCTCTCCAGATACCTTTGCTCACCTGCTGTCCCTCAGCAAGGGGCAATTTCACGGTTGGGAAAATGCAGCGGGGACAACACTGCAGCCCAGAGGCCACTCGATCCCTCGGCCAGGCCCCCACGTGTCCCGCGGTGGGATGCTGCCCATCACACTCCCGCCTCGGGCAGGACACAGAAGCGTTTCCAAACGTCAGGAAGCGAAAGTGCCATCTGTGAGTCTCCAGCAGATGCTGCACAGAGACGATAGTAAAAGCCTTTAAGGGAGAGGAGGGCAGGGGGGGGAAGCAGGGAGCAGAGAATTAAATAGCTGTTTTAAATGATCTGGAAGAACATTAAAGGCAGCTGCAGGTTTGTTTTAGCTTTTTCCCCCCCCTCCCCTTTTCTTCTCTCTCTGGGCAGAGGAACCACTAGATTACCTTTGTTTTTTCTGCCTTCACAAAATGCTGCTAAGAGGAAAAGCGAAGAGCTAAACTGATCAGCCACATTTCCTCGTTCTTTTATTATCCCTCCAGCTGACATTGCAGGAAGGGGGAAGGGAAGAGAAGAAAAAAAAAAAGAGAAATATAAATGAAATCAAGTGAATTAAAATCAATTGGGGAAAAAAAATAAAGAAGAAATTATGTAAGAACTGGCAAAACACAGCAGGCCAAGTCGTTATGTAAAGCAATGAGCACAAGAGCTTATTTAATTTAGATCCTGCTGCAAGATGGGCCACAGTGTAAACAGGCTGGGATTAGGCAGGGAGGGCTGTCCTGAGTTAAAGCCCTGGGTTCCCTGCATGAGCCATGGAGAAAAAAGCAGCTTTCTAGGGATGCTCATGCCACCACTGATGGGCATCCCCACTGCAGAGGATGTCTCTCTCTTTCTGTCACTGCAGGGATGGATCCAGACATGTTCAAACACCAACATCTTCATTTGGAATGTGCTGCCTGGGGAGGTGGTGGAGTCACCATCATTGGAGGTGTTTAGGTGGAGACTTGATAGGGTGCTTGGTGCCATGGTTTAGTTGATTAGGTGGTGTTGGATGATAGGTTGGACATGATGATCTTGAAGGTATCTTCCACCTTCCAACCTATTCTATTCTATTCTATTCCATTCCATTCCATTCCATTCCATTCCATTCCATTCCATTCTATTCTATTCTATTCTATTCTATTCTATTCTATTCTATTCTATTCTATTCTATTCTATTCTATTCTATTCTATTCTATTCTATTCTATTCTATTCCATTCCATTCCATTCCATTCCATTCCATTCCATTCCATTCCATTCCATTCCATTCTATTTTCTTGTCTACCCAAGGGACTGACAGCATTGTGACCTGACAGGACACAGTCCTGCCACAAAGGTACCAATTTGTTGTGCCATCGAAGGGGTTAGTGGTAAGTGGCACCGAGGTGTGGGCGGATAGTCTGTGTGTGTTTTGAGAGTGAGATTGCAAATCCATCTGGACATTGTGACTCTGGCCAAGCTGCTCTGGGTGACCCTGGTCTGGCAGAGGAGTTGGTCTAGATGATCCCCAGAGGTCCCTTCCAACGCTCACCATGCTGGGTTGCTGTGGTCCTGTAGCCAAATGGTTTATCAGCCAGACCCAATGGGTGGGATTGTCAGTGTGTGGAGCTGTAGTGAGTGATTTAAATCAGTGCTGTTATTACAAGCCAGAGTAGGAATTTGGCTGTGATCTAAGGAAAAGAAACTAACTTCAAGTCCTCTAGTCAGCTTTAGCATAAACACAGGATTCCTGAACTGAAGCCATTGACTAACCCTGGATACAATTTGACAGCAAAGCTGGAGAAAATTCAGCCATTTGGTTTTCTGATTTGTAACTTTCATGTACCATGGAGAGATGCTCATCATGCTCATTGATGTGGCACCACAGATCTGCGAGTGGGCAGAGCCCTGCTGTCCCTGGCCACCAGCTGTGTCCCATACAGCAGAAGCTCATTGCACCACCCTGCTGAGCTGCTTCTCACCAGAGGAAAATGTAATGGAGAGTTTGAAATGACATTTTGGGTCTCTCAGACAAACTGGAACTGAAGAGAAGGCCCTGGAAGAGTGTAGCAGTGGGTGCCAAGAGGCCAGGATACATCTTGTGTCTCTCAGCTCCAATGCCTGGTCCTTCCTTCCCATCCCCTTCAGATCTAAGGCTCTCTGGCACACTCCTTCAAAGGCATTGCAAGAAGAAATGTAGGAAGAAATAAAGCAGAGGGCTTTCTTGGGCAAGCTGTTGTTTCATGTGCAGAGTTATTTACTCTACAAATCATCTGAATTATGAACAGACTTCACAAAACATAATAAACAAGAGATCTGGAGGGGCAGGCAAGCTGCAGCCATGCAAGGGCAGGCTGACGCAGAGCAGAGCTGGGGCAGCTGTCCACCCAGATCCATGAGGAGGTCCAGAGAAGCTTGCAGTGTGCTTCCCAAGAAGTTACCCTATCAAATGAGCAACATGGAGCTGATGGAGCAGTGACAGTTTATGGAGGGCCTGCTGCCATGTGTCTTATTAAATGGGTCCATACCAGCTGTCCATACAAATAAAACCTGAGTCAGATCTTGCCTACCCAGGCACTTGCCATAACTTAGGGGACATTTCTCAGCAGATCCATCCAAGCGCAGACTGTGCCATGCCAGTGGGATAACAATGTTCCTTTCTCTCCTGTATATGTTGAGCTGCCCACATCTGCTGCCCCTCACACATGTGCCCAGCTCAGGCTCAGTTAAAATCCTGGAATTTTAGGTTGAGGACTTGCCTGATTGTGTGTTGGGACTGATGGGGCTGCAGGATTATAAGGATTTCTATCAAAATCCCCTCTTTTCCCCAGGTCTGCTAAACATCTCGCCAGGAAAGATCTATGAAGCTAACAAAGAAAGCTAGAAGCAATGAAGGAAAATGAATTTGCTCATCCAGCTGGCCACTAAAACTCAGGCCTTTATGAGAAACAAGGCTGAGAGTTTATGATGGCAATGTCACACAGGGCTGCCTGTGGTGGGATGGGACACTCAAAGTAGTCCTGCTTCGAGGGAGCTGGCCCCAAAGCCCACAGAAAAGCTGTGAAGTAGCCAAACCCACAGGACCTGACCTGCAATGGGACCGGAGAAGCATCTCATTCTGCCTTGGAGCTCTCTTACGTGTTGTTGCCATGTTGAGTGGCTTTTAAAACCTCCTCCAGCTGGAGTGGCATGAAAACATGAATTTACTCATATGGAGATGGCTCAAAGAGGTGTTTAATTTATGTGGAAAAAAAAATATCCTTAAAATTGGCTGCAGTGTGTTTTAGAGGAAGTCTGCCAGCTCCAGTGTTAACTAGACCTAAATAATGTGGCTATAATGGACTTATTCCTGCTACCAGATCCCACGCTGATGCCAACATTCAAACCAGACATCCCTGACTGACAGAAGCACCAAAATATATAGCCCACCAGATTCAGAGGCTGATTGAAGCAGCTGCAAGGATAGTGATAAACAAAGCTGGGCAATAGCCCTGAAGCATCAGAGGCCACACAGGGCTCACCTCTCCATGGCACGAGGCAAGATGCGCAGTGCCCATCTGTACTGATTGTAGTGGCACCCAGTGACACCCTCCAGAACATCTCACTTGCTGCTCTTGCTGCTTATCAGCATGTGCTGCACTGAGCAACCTGTAATTACTGGAAGAATATCAGTAAATACTTCTCACAGTTGTTGTGGAGCTCCCATGGTGCAAATTAATATGAGCAAGGAGCAAAGATGCCGAGCGTTGGTGGAATGGTTTCTTGTTCTGGTTGAAGGAAACCTGGCTGCTCACACAAAATCTAGTTTCACTCAGGAATGCCTGTTAAAACTTCATTGTTGAAAGCAAACAGAGAAAGGCTTTCACAAAATCAGAGATGTTAAAATAATTCACTCAAATGGTCATCCCAGGAAGCTTGTGCCAGTTCAGGGAGGAGAGTTCTCCTGCAATGAACCCAGCAGAACCATAGCTCTTACTGGGCTCTGGGGCTATAAATGGCTGCAATTGCTCTGTTCTGGGACTGGCTTTCAATCAGTCACCAAATAAAACCTCTTGGAGAACTAATGGCTTCCCAAAAAAATAAAGCCCCGATTTGCTTTAGACACTCTGCCAAACAGGAAGAGGAGTGAAATATGTTGAGTGATTTGTTACAAGTGATTTGCCAGCTCGAGCAAGTGCATCATCGCCCTGCTTAATTTAAAGAGAGAAAATGAATGCAAAGAGATGCACAGACTCAGCTTGAATCCACTGGGAAAGACCAAGGCTCCAGATTTCTGACTGGCAAGACCTTTGTGCATCACTTGCCACGTTAGCACTGCCCTTTCCTTCGCAGCTCTTCCACTATTTGTCATCGTTTTTTAACCCCCTGTGCAGCTTACGATGCGAAGCTGTCCGCTCACACGCTGTGCAACGGTTTCCATTAATGCACTTCCAAACTGCAGATGCTTTGCTTATTCACTCCAGAGCCTTCCCCATCCCACAGCCCAGCATCACACTGTGTGCTGCTTCCCTCTTCTCAAAGGAACGGAGTGAAGCCATTAAACAACCTCCCTGTCTTAGCGAATCTACTCGTGTAGCTGGATCCCGTGAGAAGGAACAGTGTGGGAGGGGATGGGTTTGTTTTTCCACCCCCAACCCCTGACAGCTGCCTCTTTCTTTCTAGTTTTAAACTAATTCACAAGTGAAATGAAAAAGAAAAAAACAAAAACCCACAGCACAAAAACAGAGCAACAACAAAAAACAACCAACCAACCAAAAAACCCCAACCCAAACCAACAACAACCAACCAACCATGAGGAAAAGCCCACAGGTGAACTTTGCATGCTGTGCACTCCTGTCTGCCTACTTCTTACTTGGCTAACAAGACAAAAGTATAGCCTGAATAACAGCAAGACTGGAAAGTATGGTGAGAGTTGTTTAAACTGTAATCTCCCATGACATGGCTAGGAAATAATCCTGGCTTTAGCCCTATCATGGTAACGACAAGCATCAGCTTAAGAGGAAGATGAGTGGAAATAATGCACATCAGCCACGTTGCTCTCAACTCAGATGGCTCATGTCTCCTGAGAGAGAGAGAGGAGAATTTGGGTTAAGTATTTTGGGCTGCCACTGACAAAACCTACAAAGCACCTAGAGGAGAAATCCAGCCCTCACCATCTCAGGATGAAAGTTAGGAATTGAGACAAAGTGCAGTGGGAATCCAGGGTTTTGCTGGGGGATGGATGTTTTGTTTATTGAAGCAGTCCAGGGGGAAAATCTCGGAGGCATTTCTAGACATTTCTCTACATCTGTGTCTCTGGGTTTAAATCTACCTGCATGCATGCCCTCACCCACTTTCAGTGGGAGAAATGGTTGGTTTGTTTCCATGTAAGTTGCCTCCCTTTGACTGTGGGAACAGCTCAAAGTCTTTAGCACACCTTCACTTTAAAATTCTAATTGGTGGCTCATTAAACCCACCTGAAATTCATGCTCAAAATAAAACATTGAGCAGCTATCAGGAGCAAGCCTGGCAGTAAAGGGAGTGTGGAGTCTTGCTCTTTTTGTCTCTCCTGCCATGTCTCTTACATTTTTCAAGCCTAATGCTCCAGTAAACAAATGCCTCAACCCCTGAGAGCGCTGGAGTACAGCAAGTGTCGATGCTGAAATCCTTTCCACACATGGTTGTGTTAGATTAAACACTGTGTGGAGCCCAGTGAAGCCTTTTCCAAAGTCAGGAGGGGACTGCTGGTTACACCAGATATGGATTTCCCCCAAACAGCACAAACACCAGCCTCTGGCTTTGAAGATGCAGTTCCTTTTTGGTTGCCTGTGCTACACCTTGCTCTCAAAACTTTCTGCAATCAGGACCTGTCATTACACAGACGAAATGGATCAACCCAAGAAACGGAGCGATGGGGAGAGATGGGTTTATTTCTCTGTCTTGCTGGCTGCTTTCCAGCAGAAGGAAGAGAGATGTAGAAAATGCAGAGCAAGGTGAATGTTTGTGGGTTCCCTGGCAATGAACTGCCACATATGGGGAGGATCTGAACATCCTCTCTCTGAGAACACAGGGACACAGCAGAGCAGGGCCTGGCTGCCCCAGGGTCCACAGCACTGTCCTTGGGTCTGGGGCTGTGTGGAGAAGGGATTTCTGGGGCAGCTGCACCAGCCCAGGGCTGGATTAACATGGTGCAGGATTCACCCTGGTGCAAGGTCTCGGTTCAGAACAGCGGGACAGGGTGAGGTACAGGATGGGCAAGCAGAGCCAAGATCCTCCCATATTCCACCTGTCCCCATTCTGGGCCTGTCAAAGCTGCTTGGTACACCCCTGTTTCCTAAGCCAGCCTTCCCCTCCCAGCCTGGACCATCTCCACAAAGTTTGGCCACCTAAACCCAGGGAAGCAGGCAGCTGCTGGCCCCGGTTGCTCAGAAAGCCCTGGCCACTAGGATCCTCACCTGGATGACTGTCTTCAAGGAGGAGGCATCCACAATGGCAGTGCAGATGAGAGAGTCAGGGTCCCGGTCCTTGCCATAGATCTCCCCCATGGTGAAGATCATGGGGATGGCAAGGAGGAAGGAGGCAATCCAGATGCAGCTGATGAACTTCTTGGTGCGGCTGCGGGACATGATGCTCTTGGCTTTGAAGGGGTGGCAGATGGCCATGTAGCGCTCCACGCTCAGGCTGGTGATGTTGAGCGCCGTGGCGTAGGTGCAGGCATCCCGCAGGAAGTAGTAGCCCTTGCAGACAGCCCCCCCGAAAGCCCAGGGGTGATGAACCCAGATGAAGTTGTAGAGCTCGATGGGCATGCAGAGGAGGAAAATGAGGAGGTCGGAGAAGGCGAGGCTGGCCAGGTGGTAGTGCACGGTGCTCTGCAGGTTCTGCAGCGACTTCTTGCGCACCAGCGTGTACGCTGTGATGGAGTTACCCACCGTGCCTATCAAGAAAAGAGCCAGGTAGATGACAGTCACCATCACTTTGGAGTAGATGTCCGTGTTGACGTCCAGGTCCTCCTCATCGGGCCCTTTGGGGAACAGGTCGGAGCGGTTGGAGGCGTTGGCATAGCTGCTGGTCTGCAAGTGGAGGGGACTGCCCAGCACAGCCGGGACCGTGGCGTTCAGGTGCATCCCCGGGGCTGCAGCTCGGAATGGGGACCGGAGCTGGGACCGGGGACCGCAGCTCGGACCCGGGGACCAGAGCTCGAACCAGGGAGCGCAGCTGGGACCGGTGACCAGGGCTCTGACCCGGGACCGCAGCTCGGATCCGCGACCACAGCCTGGACCGTGGATCGCAGCTCGGACCCCGGCGTGCAGCTTGAACTGGAGACCGGAGCTCCGACCCAGGCACCAGAGCTCGGACCGGGAACCGCAGCTCGGAGCCGGGATCGCAGCTCGGAGCCGGGACCGCAGCTAGGACCTGCCGCCGCTCCCCGACGTGCCGCTGCCCCCGGCGTGGAAACTTGGCTGGTTTTAATGCGGCGGGGAGGAGGCGCCTGCAGCTGCCGGGCTGCCGTGCGTGTGCGTGTGCGTGTGCGAGACACAGGCAGACACACACACCCCCAGCCTCCCATTCCCCTGCTGGATGCAGCCCCCAGTTCCGTCTCTCTCCTCCCTGCAGCGCCCCGGTGCCCAGATGTGCTCTAGCAGGGTAGGAGCCTCCCTGCACACACACCGCCCTCCCCCCGCACCCCCCCTCACGGCCGAGCTGGTAGAAGCAGCACAGCAGCCCCCCGGGCCCTCTGTTCAGCCTCTCGGCTCGTTCCCCTCCCCACTTCCCTGCCACCGAGGTGGATTTTTGCGACCCCGATTTGGTCTCCAAACTGGGCTGGGCTGCAATACCCTCTCCCTGTTAGGATCACACCCCCTCCCCCCTCCCCCCACCGCCCCCCAGCCCCCCCGATTTCTCCATCCCTTGCAAAGTCAGAGACAGCGTAAAAGCTGGGAGCTGAGGGCTGGTAAGGGGCTGGTAGGGGCTCCAAGCACTGCCACCCGCCACCCTCACCCCCATCTCCCTCCTCCATGGACAAGAGAGGCACAAGGAATACTGCCTCACCTTTGGACATCTCTATGTCCCACTAGTCCTCAAATACCCACCCATTTACTGCTGGGAGAAGCGCATTAAAATGAGGGGAAACACCTAAAAATATCTACCTCTGCTCTGCCTGGGACATCCTCAGAGCCAGGGCACCACAGTGATAGCAGAGAGCTGCTTCCTTTGGTCCCCATCAGTGACTTTTCCCTTATTCCCATATCCTTAGATTTGTGGATGTGGGGGAGTCTCTGATCCCCTGTTGTAGGGGCAGGGGCTGCAGGGGTGCCACAGTGATGCTAAGAGTGACAAGTGGATCCCACAGATGAAAAGGGCCTCCTGAGAAGGCTGTGGTAGGGCCTGGGGCACTGAGTCAACCTCTCACTCGGTAAAACTCCAGTGAGCAGTTTGTCTGCTCAATTGTCTTCATGATAGAGCTCTTTACAAAGGCAGAAATATCTAGGACAATCCCAGTCAGGGAATCACTGATTGTACAAACACATCATCTTTCCTATTTATTCCTTAGCAGATGTTGGATACCTGCTTGCCAACAGCCAGTGGGGCTGTGTTCACCAGGGTCCTGCAGATTGCTCATCTCTTTGATACAAAAAGTTGCCCTCTAATCCTGCACTCAACCAGATCCTCTCTGCAGGCAAACAATGGACTTTCCACAGCCATCCACCAAGAGTCAACAACCCCCCAAAACTTTCCGCCTCTTAAACCCATGCAGTAAGGTCACCATGGAAGACTCACCAAAATCAGGTTTAATTAGTCACATTATTCATACAAATGTTTTCCAGCACTCATCCCACACCCGTTCAAAGAATGACTAATAATCTCTTAACACCAATGTGCCTTTCACTTAAAGCCTTCTGAACTGAAATATCCATTAGCCAAGAGGAGTTTGTTGGGACTGAGCTTCTCCTTTGGTCTCACCCCTTGTTCCTGACCCTTGGGCAGGTTCTTGGAATGCATCAACAAGGCTGGAAAAGACCTCAGAGATCATCAAGTCCAACCTATTACCTAATACCTAACACCTCCTGGCTAACTAAACCATGGCTTCAAGTGCCACATCTAATCCTTTTTTTGAACACCTCCAAGGATGGTGACTCCACCACCTCCCTGGGCAGCACATTCCAAGGGCCAGTTACTCTTTCTGTGAAGAACTGTCTCCTCACCTCGAAGAAGAGAAGTGAGACATCAGGTAAGTGGTGGGTTGTACTTACCTGCTGGTGACTGAAGAAGAGCAGTATCTGGGACACAAGCCTTCTCCTGGGTGCTTGGTATCCACCTACTCCTCAACCCCCAAGTTGGGGGAGGTTATGGCCTCATGGTTCAAGCACAAACCCATGCTCCTGGACTACAGCACTTCATCCTGAAGCAACAAATGAGTTCCTTTGGGATTTTTGGTCCCTTCCTGGTCCTGTAACTTTGTTTTGGCTTTGTGGAAAGCAATTGCTGTCACCACAAGAAAGATACCCATCTGCTGGTCTAATTTTACAGATGTTTATATCAACAGCTGTCTTCAGAAATGCTCTGGTTTAGCTCCTGTTGCCTCGTGTTTCTGTACACAGGCAATGCAGAGGCATGGCTGCTAACAAGGAGAGTGTTACATCTCTTTGCTCTGTCCCCACAGCTGTTTCCAAGTGCTGCCTCCTACACATTCCTTCCATGCCAAGTACTGGCAGGGAGCATCAAGAGACACAGTTAGAAATTAATTCCAATTACATTCTGAAATATCAGGTATCTGGAATCAATATGACTGTTGATTTACAACCAAGACTTTAACAGGCTGGTGGAGTTTGTCTCAGCCAAAGCTCTTCTTCTGCAGAAGTGCATTTTGAGGCTACCAACCACCCAACAAATGGGCTGGTTGCTCCCATCCCATTAAAAGCTTCAGCAGCATGTTCCTATGAGCTAATTAATACATTCCACCAATTCCTTGGCAAGTCTGTCTCAGTTATGCAGGAAGCATTCTCACTAGCATGGATGGAAAGCTCTGCTCTGTCTGTTCCTCACAGAAGTGGGTCTGAGCGAAAGAACTGTCTTCTGGGACACCTTGCCATGTTCTATGAGGAAGTGTGGATCACTTATTTTAAAGGAGAAGGCAATTGTGTTTTTTTCTGGCCAGGCAGGTTCTACCTTCTGTCCTTACATTGCTTTTACAGAGCTGGACACCTACTGCTGGTCCATACCAATGGAATGTACCAACCCCACACCTACCTCACCCTGGAGCACATCAGTCCAGCACCTCTTTATTCTCCCAGCTGCTAGTGTGAGGCCTGGGGGATGGGGAAAGTCTCTTTCCTGCTGTGGAATAATGAAATGGATGACAAAAGTATCTCTGCTTGCTCCCTGGAAGGTTTTAATCTGTATTCTCCCTCAAGCAGAAGCAGAGCCGGAGATGCACCACGCTCTTCATGTGCGCCAAAGCCTCCAGCCTAAATCCCTGCTGTTTGCCTCTGAAGTAGTCGACCTTTCAGTTAAGCTGGGATCATTTTAATATATTTTGTATGTGTGTGTCTGTGGCTTAAAAATGAAAAGAATCAAGGGAACCCAGAGAAGCCCAATCTCAAATGTTACAGCGAGGCATTTACTTAAAATCTTGCAGGAAAATGTCACCCAAAGACCTCATCTATTAAACCTGCCTGGACTTTGAGCTGAGGGTCCCCCAGTGCCCAAGATGTGAAGCCCACAGGTTGTCTCACTCCCTTTTATGTTGACCCAAGTGTTTTTCATCTTTGCTTTTTTCCAGTTGCAACTGGGGACCACTAGGAGTTTTGCATTTTAATCTGATTCCTGTCTGATTTCTCCAGGTGGGATTTTTCTGAAGGGCATGAAAAGCAGTGGGGAGAAAGCCCTGCAAGAAGCAGATGTTGAGAGACAGCATCACCTTTCCCTGTTGAGGTGCAAGCACCCACCCCCAGATTCCTGCTAGAGCAGGTTAATAAGTCAGGTAACGTTGGATTGATTCAAGCCTTTAAGGTCACTCCCCAGCAGACTCACTTTAGACAGGCTCTCCCTAAAGTCAGGAGTATCTAAGGTGAGTTAGGAAGGCAAAATCCTGGGGTGTGCAGGGCTATTTTTAAGCCCTGCACACCTATTTTTAAGGATGCTGAACCTGAAAAACAAGGAAGTGAAGGAGACAGATGTGACAGAATAAGGGACATTATAGCAGCTTTGTTGCTGACAATATTGACTGCATCATTACTTACAGGCATGGCAGGGCATCCCTTCCTACACTCAGTATATCACAAAATAAAGTATTGCTGGTTTGGGTGAGCAATAAATGATTCCCAGCAGCTGAATGTCATTTATTGCCTTTGCCTGGACTGATTTCAGGCGAGTATTTTAGCTCCAAACAGTCGATACACAGGGGATGCATTGCCTCTGATTTTTACTGCAGAGGAACCTGCTGAGACACCACGGTGTAAGCACGTTGATGCGTGGAGTCAGCAAAGTGGGCATTGCACACCCAGAGCAGAGCAATGACCACACACCCCAGCCCCTGTGTCCCTGGCCAGCTTTGATGAAACAGTTCCACCTAAAAATTAAACTAGGGAAAACTTCTTTGCTGTGAGGCCTTGAACACAAGCCCTATGAGGAGAGGCTGAGGGAGGTGGGATTGTTTAGCCTGGAGAAGAGGAGGCTCAGGGGTGACCTCATTGCCCTCTACAACTACCTGAAGGGTGGTTGTGGCCAGGAAGGGGTTGGCCTCTTCTCCCAGGCAACCAGCACCAGAACAAGAGGACACAGTCTCCAGCTGCGCCAGGGGAGGTTTAGACTTGAGGCGAGGAGGAAGTTCTTCACCGAGCGAGTCATTCGGCATTGGAACAGGTTGCCCAGGGAGGTGGTTGAGTCATCGACCCTGGAGGCGTTCAAGGGGAGATTGGACGTGGCACTTGGTGCCATGGTCTAGTCATGGGGTCTGTGTCGATAGGTTGGACTCAATGATCCTCAAGGTCCTTTCCAACCTAAGTGGTACTGTGATACTGTGATACTGTGATGCCTGAGCGCTGGACCAGGCTGCCCAGAGAGGTTGTGGAGTCTCTTTCTCTGAAGAGATTCCAAACCTGCCTGGACATTGTGACCCCTGGGCAGGGATGCTTTAGATGGATGGATGCTTTGGACTAGATGATATCCAGAGGTCCCTTCTGAGCCTCACCAAGCTGGGGTTCTGTGATCAGAAAAAAATACCAACAAAAAAGCCCAGAACAGACCAGGATATGTATGATAATATTGGTAAAATAATTACCTTGAAAAAGGATTAATCTCTGGGAAGAGACAGCTGGGAAATGGTTTGTCCAGACCCCTTTTCCAGATGCTATCTTCTATGTGTTGCATGGTCAGATTCAGTCCTTTACTTTGATAAAACTCCTTTGACATTCATGGCTCTAGTGGCTGATAGACCCTGTGATGTTTTTTCTCAAACACACAGAGACTGATACCTGAACTGGACATGTACAGGAGATATCAACTGCTCTATTTAAGAGATAAAAGCAGGGTTTGGGTCCCCTGAGCTGTTACAGCAACAAGTCCAAATCAGATTCCTCATGGCAATAAATGCACTCCATGCACAGGAAGTGTTCAGCACACAGGCAGCTGAGCTCAGACGCTGCACTCAGGGATTCCCTTTGGAAATTCTCTGTTTTATTTCAGGAACAAATACAAAGAGAAGGCACTAAGGAGTCCAAAGGGAGAGTTTGCCCTCGCTGCAGCTGAGAATCTCGGTGCTGGCACCCTCAGAGCACACGCAGAGGGGCTGTTACTCTGTTGCTGAAGGATTTAATCTGCTTTTGCAGCCTTGGCTCTGCCAGCGACGCTTCCAAGAGCTCCGCTCAGCGGCGCCTGCTTGGAGCACAGCCTTCCCTGCTGGGGAACAGTCCAGCTCCAGCTCCCAGCTCAGCACCATACCTTTTCCCAGCACACCACATCAACATTTTTCAGGGAATCCCAGGGGCACAGGTCCATCACATTTTCTGCCCCCCTCCCAGATAATTCACGTCTTTCCACGTGCCTGGCAATCCCAAAATGCAAGTGAAAAAGCAGCAAGGTAAAATCCCTGGCAGACAAACAATCTTTACTGCCTTTTCCCAGTGACTTTCTCATGCATAAGAAATGCTTCCAAATCTTTATTAAACACCCTGAATTTCAGGAAACACCCAAAGCAGCAGGCAAGCTTTGTGCTCTCTCCTATCATGAGTCTTTTTATTCAATGCTGGAAATACCATGGGCTGGTGGGGCTTTCTCCTCTGCCAAGTGTCACCAAACAACAGGATGTTTCTTCAGACAGCTCTCTCTGCCTTGGTGCCTTACACCTAGACAGTCCCTTGCCTTACACTGGGAAGACCAGGGCTGCAGGATAGAATGGTTTGGGTTGGGAGGGACCTTAACGATCACTGAGTTCCAACCTCCCTGACATGGGCAAGGACACCTTCCATTAGACCGAGTTTCTCAAGGCACCATCCAACCTGGTCTTGAACACTTCTAGACAGGGGACATTTACAACCACCCTGGGCAATCTGTTTCAGTGTCTCACCACTCTGCAGCAGGATCAGCCCCCAAGAAGTTCCCAGTGGAGATTTTCCTGGGATGCCCCACACTAGTTTTAAGTCTACTCTGTGTAGCTTCGGCAGACTCAAAAACTTGGCACTTTGTGTCTTCCAAAGAACACTGTGACCTGCTCTAAGTACATATTATTTGTACTCTTCAGTCTGGCTTGTTCCTGCTATTCTTCCCTCTAAGAGCCCACATCCTCCCATTTTTCACAGCACTGTCACCCTGCATTTGCCTGAGCCTGGGCTGCTCCAGAGCCCACACTGCCATCCCTCTGGCTGTGCAAGGAGAGAATGCTAACATTAGTCTGTAGCCTCTGCAAGTGATGAGTAGATTCCTCCTGATTATTAGCAGGATGATATTCTGGTGCCCTCAACATGAGAAGGACATGGACCTGATGGAACAGGTCAAGAGGGAGCCACAAAAAAATCTGAGGGCTGGAGCACCTCTCCTACAAAGGCAGGCTGAGAGAGTTGAAGCTGTTCAGCCTGGAGAAGAGAAAGCTCCAGGGACACCATATGGCAGACTTCCAGTACCTGAAAGGGGCTGCAAGAAACCTGGCAAGGGACTGTTTGTAAGGGTATGTAGCAATAGGACAAGGGCTAATGGTTTTAAACTAGAGAAGGGTAGATTGAGATTGGACATTAGGCTGGAGTTCTTTGCTATGAGGGTGGTAGAACACTGGAACAGGTTGCCCAGGGAGGTGGTGGAAGCCCCATCCATGGAAACATTCATGGTCAGGCCTGATGGGGCTCTGAGCAACCTGCCCTAGCTGAAGATAGCCCTGCTGATTGCAGAGGGGTTGGACTAGGTGACCTTTAAAGGTCCCTTCCAACCCAAATCATTCTATGATTCTATGACTCTTACAAGCCTAATATACCAGTTAGAATAAGAAATTGATAGTTTGACATATGAAGAGGTTTAAGAATATGCTTTAAAAAGGGGAGACTTATGAGATATGAAATACACATCCTGCTGCAATATGAGGAGATCACTTTATCCATGCAGCTTTTATTGGAAGAAAAGGGCACATGTAGGTATTGAGTTAGCTGCCTGGCATGGCTCAGGCTGAACTGTAAGATGGTACAAAAAGCAACATGTTGGTCACAGATTATATTAGATATATAAAACAGATATAACTAGAGATATATATTCAAGATGATATTATATACATAAAAGGCAAAGTAAGTAAAACTGGTTTAGAGCAAGTTTTGCACAGCAGATAGGGACAGCAGATGTGAAAATCCCACCACCACTAACCAACAAACCCACACCAAAACCTGAGTGCATGGTCCAGTCATAGTTTGTCCCTTCCCTCCTGCTGCCCATGGTGAGACCTGGCTCAGGGTATTCAGCACATAACTGCTTTAGATTCTGTAGTGGCAGCTCACAGCTTTATCTTGGCTTTGTCCAGCCTCAGAGAATGGCAGAAGCAGGGAGCTGAGGACAGGAGGTACAAGTAGGTACTTTTGCTTGAGGGATGAATCTTAATCCAGTTCTGACTTCTGGATTTAATCACAAAAGATTTAGGAGAAAATGATGCTCCTGATCCACGAGGTGCAATACTCTCATGTTCAGCTCCTCACAGGTAGAGTTCTTTCTTCTAGTGGTAAAAGTCAATTAGAGAAGATGAAGGAAGATTTCTTTATGGAGTCTTAATTTGCCTAATTGCCATCTTACTCGCAAGTGTGATGCTCATGGAAGTCTCAGAAGGCAGGAAGCTATTTTCACTCTTCGTTTAACTCTTCTAAGCCATTAGCAACTGAGAAGTTGTGATTAGTGCTGCAAGTTCTCCTGTAAAACAGTTACCCAGTGAATCATCTTCACTGACAAGCCTCTGCCCACCTTCCCACCAGGCTCACCATGTGATAACCTACTATTAAAACTCCTCCAGGGACCACTTATTTCACAGTGAGAATTCTTTTCTTCCTCTTCTACGCTGCACTCAGCTCTTTGGCAAAGATCAGCTGCTGATAGAGATGTCCTTCCCAGACCTTGAAGCGACTAGGGTGTTACCACGGGTAGGGCTTCAACAGCTCCCACATCAGAGAGCCATGAGGAGCAATCCTGCTGCCTCCAAGAAGCTGGTAGGGATGGAATGAAAGAAATGTGCTCCCAAATCCCTGAATATCCACTGCCCAGGGCACGCAGAAGGATATGAAATGGTGGTTTGGGGGCTATGAAAATGAACTTGAGCAGAAGGGTCCCCTCTTGCCTTAGCCACCTCCAGCAGGATCAGGGGAATGCTCCCCAAAATAAGGACTTTTCTGCAGTGTCTGATGAATACAGAACTCCTGTCCCCAGCCCTCTGTCAAAATCAATGCCCAGGGATCTGCAGTGTTCCGCCCGTGTTGTATCTCACCAGGAGGAGAAAGAAGGAGCAGATCCAAACCTGCCACAGCACCTTGTCCTTCTGTCCCAGTGACTGACTTGAGCTCACTGGGAGCCCAGTTGCCCAGAAACACTGGTATTGATCATCATTAGATTGTGCTGCTCGTGACAACAGGAATCATGATCATTCTTGTTATCGTCTTGGATCACGCAGACAGAGCCCAGAATGTGCCAACAGTAACAAGAATTCTCTGCAGCATCTTTGATTTTCTCTTCAGGAAATCACAAGTTCTGCTGTTGTTCTTGAAAGACATCATGTGAAACTCCTCTCCAGGCAAATGAGGTTTGAATAGTGCCAATATTGAATATTGAATGTTGTGAAGAGAAGGGATGGAGGCACAGCCTCACTGAGCACCATGTCTCCTCTGAGCTGGTGATGAGGCTCCACAGGCAAGCCCCATCGTGCTGTCTCTGTCACTGCCCAGGCCTGCTCCAGAAATCACACATTTCTCATTTCTGCCACATCCCAGCTAATGAACAGGTTGGGTTTGGGTGTCAGCACCTTCCCATGCCACCACCTAAATCAAAATGAGTGGAGAAGTAGCAGGGCCAAAATCCATCCCCTTCCTCTAACTCAGTGTACATATATCTCCCTATCTCAAGCTAATCATTCCAGCTTGTGTTTATGTGGGTATTGCCAACCTAGAAAATAGCAGCATAATCCTCCTGCTTGGTTTTGGCTTCAAGCAAACACCTCAAACACAACCTCCCTTGAAATGGTCCAGTTCCTGCATCCCTTGTGTTTCCTGACATCCTGTCAGTGATGTTTGGTCCTATATGACTTTAATAGTGTCAAATGATTTTATGACACCTTTCCCATGCCTCCAATAGCAACCCCCACTCTGAAATGCCATTTTGCCCTGGCACGGAGGAGTGAGTTAGATTTTGTGTGATGATATGCAGAGGAACAACCTTGCCTTGGGATAAAGCAGGGGGAGAGATCTGGCAGCTCAGTTTGCAATAAACCTGCAGGGAACCTGCTATTACTGCTCAGAGCTGCCATTACCAGCATCAGGCTCAGTGCCAGCAGTGCAATAAGGCATAGAATTATGGATGGCATGCATAATGTATGTAAATACTATAAATAATATGGTCTGGCCAACATGTAGGAATTTGGGTGCATGAGAAGAACAGCAGCATTTACTTTCCTTCTCCCTTTCTGCCCACTGAAGATTTCCTTCTGCAGAGAGGAGACGTAAACCACTACGTTTATAATCAGTTCCTAGCGTGGGGTGAGAGGATGTTAAGTGTTAAATGTTTAAATTAAACACAGGAACTTCTGCTATTGAGACAGAATCCCACTCCTTTGGGATGCTCCTTCGTAGGTGTGTTTAGTGGCACCATCTTTGTAGCAGCCAAGAGCAGCTCTCAGCCTGCCACGACACCACCATGGAGCTGCAGCTGAAGCACCTTAGCACAGGTTATGGTTTGAGGTCCCAGTTCAGCTTGTGGTGAGGTGCTGAGCATCCATTCCCAGAAACTCCAAGGCAGCTTCATGGTATAGGGGTTAAAACTTTCTGGAGTAATTTGCTATATTTTCATGCTCCTTTAGAATCATAGAACCAATAAGGTTGGAAAAGACCTCAAGGATCATCAAGTCCAATCTGTCACCACAGACCTCATTACAACTAAACCATGGCACTAAGTGCCATGTCCAATCTCCTCTTGAACACCTCCAGGGATGGTGACTCCACCACCTCCCTGGGCAGCACATTCCAATGGCTAACAACTCTCTCTGGGAAGAACTTTCTCCTCACCTCAAGCCTAAACTTCCCCTGGTGCAGCTTGAGACTGTGTCCTCTTGTTCTGGTGCTGCTTGCCTGGGAGAAGAAACCAACCCCCACCTGGCTACAACCTCCCTTCAGGTAGTTGTAGACAGCAAGAAGGTCTCCTCTGAGCCTCCTCTTCTCCAGGCTAAGCCACCCCAGCCTCCTCAGCCTCTCCTCACAGGGCTGTGCTCCAGACCCCTCCCCAGCCTTGTTGCCCTTCTCTGGACACGTTCAAGTGTCTCAATGACTTTCTTAAATTGAGGGGCCCAGAACTGGACACAGTACTCAAGGTGTAGCCTAACCAGTGCAGAGTACAGGGGCAGAATGACTTCCCTGCTCCTGCTTATGTTTGCATAATTTCTGGAAATGGGCTTGAACTAGAGAATACTTCTCCTATAAGTTGCTGGGAAACAGGGGAGAAAGGGATGAGCTGAAGCTAAAGCAACTTGTGTGAGCATGAAGAGGCTTAGGAGAGAGGAATTCAGGGTGCATAGTTATCATAGAATCATAGAATCAATAAGGTTGGAAAAGACCTCAGAGATCATCAAGTCCAACCTATCACCCAACACCTCCTGAACCATCAATAACTTTTGTTTCTGTTATCCTCACAGAAGAAGATAAACTCCATCACCAAGCTGGAATAAATATGAACCTGGCATTTCTGTTCATTTCCCCCTCAACAGTGCAAATGTTGATGTGCATTACAAAAGATTTCAGTTTTCCAGATGCTCCAAGGTTTTGCAGAGGCTGCCAGGTGTGACTGGAGTCAGTGGAGAAGTGGCAGTATTATGTGTACACGTGAACCTTAGCAAACCTTGTGTCCAGTCTGAAAAGCGAGGCGGTTTGATGCAGGAGGTTAGAAATGGGGTCCAGAAAAAGCTTCTCATGCTTGCTCTGAAAACCTGAACTCAAAAAAGGCTCCTCAGGAAGCTCAGAAGGATTTGAGCTGACTGATACAGGGGAAAGAGCTGGAACCTGTCCATGTCTGTGTGAGCAATTTGCTTGCTTTGGGAATAAACGAACAGCCTGAAAATCTCCAGATAGGAGCAAAAAAAATAGCTGTGGAGTGAGGAGATGCAGCCTCAGCCACACAGACCTGATCTGAATTAAACCAGAGGTGGAAACTCAAAGTATTTTTCCCTTACCTGGAAACATGACCTCCAACATCACTACTTCTCTGTGTGTTTGCACCCTCACAGACCTCCAATAGCACCTGGATTACTGACATGAACTCCCCCTTTGTGCACCTCAGATACCTAATCACAAGGCTGGGAAGAAACACACCACATCCAGCCCCACAGCTCACTGGCACTTGCTGCTAACACCTCAGGAAGATGCAGATAAAGCAGTGATGCCTCTGTTCTTTTTAGGGCTTTTTAATCAATTTGATGAATAACAGCAAGATAGACTTAGAGGAGTGTCCACGATGCAGACTCAGACACAATTGGTACAAAGGGGGGTGTGGGGGGGAAGTAAATCTGCATAACAGATGGTGTCCCTCTGCTTGCCATTTGTAAATGAATAAAAACATCCCCGAGCTCTTGCTTTGCTGCTGTCTGCTGACTGACACTTATTTGAAGCTAACATGAAGAGTTTATAATCAGCCTTGAAGAGGAGAACAGAGAGAATGGCTGAGCAAGTGCAAGGGCTCAGCTTGAACAGCAAGACATCTCCCTGGGCTCATTCCTACCCTGGTCTGGACCCAGCATGCAGACAGAGCTATATCTAGCATCCTGGAAAACTGTACCGGCTTGTCTTCTTGCTTCTGCAGCTCCCACGGACCGATGGAGCCTCTGGGATGATTTAGCCTGTTTGCACAGCAGCCCAGAGTGCTGGGGATGATGGAGTTGGGCACTGGTGGAAGTGCAGCTGCTGTAGCTTCATGTTTAGGATCTCTCCAGCTCTGGTTCCGGGCTCTGCCTGGGCTTTCCTGGCTCTCCATTTGCCCCCTACTGCTGACCCTTGCCTCCAGCACTAGAGAAGGGCAGGAGGCAACCAGGCATTTCTGAGGCAGAGGCTGTTTGCTGCATGGTGAGAAGCTACATGGGAATATTTGACCTGATGAAGCAGAGGTGGGAGACTGGAGCCCTCCCCAGCAGATGAACCATGTTCTTCTTGAAAGGTGGCTGGAGATGAGGAGCCCCAAACCAGCCAGGCTGTTTCAGTTTAACCAAAGCCCTTACTCCAGTCTGACACATTTCTGTGCTGATTCTGTAGAGAATTCAAGTGTGACCTGGCACTGGAGGTGCAGCAGCTGCTAAAAGGGTTGTGGTGCTGTGACTGCTGAGCTGGGGGGTTTGGAGAGCCCATGGGGGTCTCCTGACCTGGGGGCTGCAGCCCTAGGAGCTGCTCACTGCTTGAAAGGAGGTGAAACCTCAGGGTGAGATATCCAGAACAGGAGCAGGTATCATCCTCAGCCTGGGGCAGATGTGTATCATCCCTCCAAGAAATCCAAGGTGCATTTGCACTCTGAATTCATTGCCTCTGGCCCCTCACCAGTGGCTGTCCCTTGACCATGGTGGCAGCACCATCACTCAGCACAGGGTCATGGTCCACCTGAACATGTCCTGTGCAAAGGATTAAAGAATCTGTGAGACCTGGGGCATGGCAGAGAGAGCTGCTGTGGTCTGGTTTTCATGGCATTGCAGGGCCCCCGGTGCTGTGTGCTCGGGCAGCCCCAGTGTAGGGAAAGGCATGTGCCTGCTGAGGCTTCCTCCACTGTTTCTGGAGATGGAAAGATGTGACAGCATCAGGCTTGACCAGGATGTTGATGCTGTTTAATTTTCAGACTTGTAGAAGTGGTTACAAACTCGAAACTTTGTTTAACTCGTGACTAAAAGCAACATATGATGACTGCAGCGTTTGGATCAAAGTATCAGTAAAGAAGAAAAGCAGCATATGAGGCAACATATGGTAAATATGTATTTAGAAACACAGAAAGGAGACAAACTCATCTGGGTCAAGATTTAATCAGATAATGTTTGGTTCAGACTCAGCACTAATGCTACTTAGGAAGCACATTACATTGGAATCAGTATTCAAAACTCTGTTAAATGCAAATGAAAAATAAATGGCAAAAGGAAAAATGGAAGCAGTCCCTGCTTTGTGATTTTCCACTCTTCCTCTGAGGGACCTCAGCTGGGATGTGAGGAAATACTCACAAAGCCTCTCCTCCAGTTGGTGCAGGGTGCCCTGCCCAGCTTGCAGGAGCAGGTAGAAAGGCTGAGGGACTTGGGGTGTTTTACCTTGGAGAAGAGAAGGCTGAGGGGAACCTTCTCAATGCTTATAAACACTTAAAGGGTGGAAGTCAGGAGGATGGAGCCACTGGTGTTTTTTTCAGTGGTGCCCAGTGACAGGACAAGAAGTGAAAGGCACAAACATGAACATAGGAAGTTCCATCTAAACATGAGGAGGAACTTCCTTACTGTGAGGGTAGTAGAGCACTGCAAAAGGCTGCCCAGAGATGACAGAATTACACAGTACCAGAGTATCACCAAGGTTGGAAGAGACCTCAAAGGTTATCAAGTCCAACCCATCACCACAGACCTCATGACTAAACCATGGCTCCAAGTGCCACATCCAATCCCCTCTTGAACAGATGTGAGAGTCTCTGCCTCTTGAGCCATTCCAAACCTGCCTGGATGTCATCCTGTGCAACCTGCTCTAGGTGAACCTGCTCTGTCAGAGTGCTTGGACTAGGTGATCTCCAGAGGTCCCTTCCAAGCCCTTTTGTTCTGTGATTCTGTATGATCTCATTCATTTAGTAGAGAGTGACAGCTTCAGTGCACAACAAAGGACACGGGAGAGGGCATGGACTGCACTACAGATGGGGTCCAGGAGAAGTGCTTTTCAAGCAGCTATGTCTTTGTTAAGTTAGGATCAGGTATCTGATGGGGGCTCTGATTTTCCTGCATATTCATGACTTTGCACATAAGCAAAGTTGTCAGTTTTTGTCCTCAGAAATGAGATGAGAACAGTTTGAGGTTTACTCCTCTTTCTCCAAAGGCACCAGGTGGCTGGCTGCTGAAGAAGCTGTGTGACTTCATGAGCAGCAAGCAGAGCAGAAGGCTGGCTGCGAACGGGCGCGAGCGCAGCCCAGCTCCCGCTGAAGGAAGCCAAGCAGATGAAGCTGCAGGATGGAGTCGCTCTGAGTGCTGATAGGAGAGAGGAAGAGGAACCAAGCTGGTGAGGACTCTCACACCTCTTCCAGGCAGTCACAGAGACCTTAAACACTCCTTTCTTACAACTGTGAAACCATCTCCTGTCCAAACACATGCTTTGGCCCAGCCTCTGCATTCTATTTCCTCACAGGGGCTGCTTCCCACGGGATGGTGATTGCAGTAACCCCCCCGGGGAACCATAACCCACTGCAACACATGGCACTGCTCCTCTGCAGCTGCTTGGATACAGTAGCATCAGTTCTCACACAAGATCCTCAGCAAAGATGGAGAGGTACAGGATTGGTCCACGGGTACCTATGGATGGATTTGGAAGAAAAAATTCCACTCTCCTGGTTTTTGGACCATCTCTCCTAATTCCATCAGATTACAGTGTTAGTAAGGGAGGGTAAGGGAGGCAATAAGCTAATGCATCAGCCTTTCAGGCTTGGGGGGATTTACTACCCTCCTTTCCTTACAGCACGGAGCTGCAACGCGGTTTGACAGAGACATTAAGAACCAACCCTGAGTCTCTGTGTATGGAGCTTCTCCTGAGTCCTGGGAGTAATGAACGTGTCCCTTCATTAGAAAAAAAAAAGATAAATGAAAACAACAGACTTCTGGAGGGCTTGGAACTTCTGTTATCAGGATTACCAACAGGTATTAACAAGTATATGGTTTTGTTGTCTGCCCAGGAGATCAGCCAAATGAGAAAGGAGTATCTTGAATTTTAAGTGAGGGGAGGACTCAGATAAAGGATCACAAAGCTCTCAGGCACTAAGTGTTGCCTCCAAAAGTGCTCTGAACAGCCACAAGCCAGTCACAGCAATTACTAGAACACTTTGCCTTTTCTTCTGGGGGGGTTTCAGGCGAGTCCCAGCAGTAGTAGTGATGACTTCTATTTATTTTAATAGCACTGGAAGTTTGAACACATCAGGGCTTCACTTTTTGCTGAGCACATCAGAAAGGACAAGCTTTTCCCAAGCAATTGCAACCCTGGTGAGCTCCATGGGAGATCCAGAAGCTGAGTTTTTCCCATGATTTCCCAGGTTTTGCTTGAGGAAGGGCTGTGGCAAGAAATGCCTGGGGCTGCAGAGCATTCCCTTGCCAGTCTGGTTGGGTGTCTCCATCCCTGCAGATCTCTCTCTGCTCTCTGCTGCCAGCTTAGCATCAGTCTTCTGTTTATCCTCCTGCCTGTACATCTGCCACACTCACCCTTCAGAGCTGGCATCTCAGACAGGGTAATCCTCTTTTGGTGCCTTTAATTAAAAGGTCACCTTCCAAATGCAAGTGAGAGGAGCCCTGGTGGTCCTGTGTGCTCTTCTTCCAAACCAAATTGGCCATGAAGTTCCAACTGGGAAATTCAACAGCTCTCAGCAATGATGATCATTAATCATCATCTCACTTAGAGGACTCTCTCGTTCACCCATGACAGCAGCACTAAGGAGAAGAACTGAGGAACTGTGAAGGATGATCTTAACACAACAGTGTTATTTTCCAGTCAATGAAGCCTTGAGAACAAGTTAACAGACTTAAACCAAACAGAAATAAAGTGGAAGGAGAGGAAAGCTACATCTTCTTCATGACAGTGAAGTTCTGCTGCCAGTTGGAGCTCAAAAGAAGGAAGGTCTGGGAGTATTCTCCTTGGTTTTTTAATCCATGTAACAGTGGTTTTGGGCAGGTCACTTTCAAAGCCACTCTCTGGCTTTGTGAGTGAACACAATTAGTCCATTCCCCACTAAAAAATTCTTGGTTACTCTTCTCCCCATGTGCCACCAGCCAGGAGGTCTCATCCCAGCCCAAGGCACAGCAGGTCAGCAAGGAGCTTTTCCTGCTGTCAAGGCGGGGTGATGGAGAGGAGTGATTCTTGCAGCCTCTCCTTGAGCAGGAATATACCCTGCAGAGCAGGACTGCTCATGAATGCGGCAAAATGAGTAGCTAAAGCCACAGGGACAGTTTTATGATGCCTCTGGTAATTTGTTGCTGCTCAGTCGAGTTTCCCCTCGCTGCTATTTCACAATGCTGGCTGATTACATTTCACTGTCTGGTAGTGTGTCTAAATAATAATTAATAACTTATGAGGTGATCTTCTAATGAAGCACATTCTGTTCCTCTGATTCACTCAGTGCAAAGCCTTGGGATTGCAGCCTGCCAGCCCCAGGGGAGTCAGCCAGGTCTGCTGCCCATTTTCCATGATTTCAGATACCGGTTGATCAGTGTCTTTAGCTGTCACCACCGTGGCATTCAGCTGCTTTCAAGCCACCCAGAGCTGTAGGTGGGTGACCCCAACCATCACTCCAGCTTCTGCAATGCCAGACATTGCAGCCAGCTCAGGGGATGAAGTGACTGATGAAGTCCTCAGAGAGAACACAAAAAATAAAAGCCTCTCTGGAAGCATTCAGCCTGTCCCACCAGCTACATCCTCTTACCCAAGTTTCATTAGATTTTCCTTTCCTGTTTAAGGCAAGCACTGGGCAAGATAAGTTGATCTTGAGTCCTACAGTGGGTTTTAGCTCTTCTAGGTCCCAGGCTTGGTGAGGGCAGACAGTAAATGTGCCTAGTAATGGTGCAAAAACGTAGCTTGGCTTTGCTAGGCTGACCCACCAGGTCTCATTCTCCTTACACCATGAACATAAGAACAGATCTTATGTGCAGCGGCTGAGGCAACTTGGATTATTCAGCCTGGAGGAAAGGAGGCTGAGGGGAGCCCTCATTGTGCTCTACAACTCCCTGAAAGGAGGTTGGAGTGAAGTGGGGGTTGGTCTCTTCTCCCTAGTATTAGACTTAGAGAATCAATGAGGTCGGAAAAGACCTCAGAGGTCATCAGGTGATATAATGAGAGCAAATGGCCTGAAGTTGTGCCAGAGGAAGTTTAGATTGGATATTAGGAAAAAGTTCTTTGCTGCAGAAGTGGTCAGACATTGGAACAGGCTGCCCAGGGTGGTGGTGGAGTCACCAGCCCTGGAGGAGTTCAATAAACATGTGGACATGGCACTTGGGGGCATAGTTTAGTGGGCATGGTGGTGTTAGGTTGGCAGCTGGACTTGATGACCTTAGAGGTCTTTTCTGATCTTAATGATTCTATGATGTCACCACTTCCAAAGCTTTCACCCTGCCTTTACTCCTGGATTGAGAAGGTGATATCACCCTCCCCAGTGCTGCTGCCAACCTGTACCATCAGCTTGCAGGGCGACATTTTCCAGCCAAAGCAGTTCTATGCCTCTGTGATTCTATACTCCAGCCCAGTGAGGGTGGGATGCTCCAATGAATTGACTTGAATACAAACTGTGCAGCAGGTTCACAAAGGCAGCTCTGAATTCCTGAGATGAAAAGGCACTCAGTTAGGCAGCTTTTGTGCAACTTTAGCTCTGCTGCTCCATGAACAGGAGGGTAACACCAAGTGCCTGGTTCTCTTCCAGACTGGAAGGCAGCTATTTTTCCCAGCTGGAGTCGTGTGTGTGTGTGTGTGCGCGCATCCGATATGCACGAAGAGCTGTTTAAGTGTCAGTTGCCAGAGCCTGCCAAACAAGAAGTAAATTTCCCTTCTACCTTCATGTGAAATCTTTATTTTTGTCAGGCTTACAACATGCCCCCTCTTATAACATGCCTCCCCCCTCTCCCCCCCTCATAAGATGTGTTGAACGGCGATAACCAGGCACGATGTCTCCTTGGGGACTTGCAGTGGCAAGAAAACAATCTTGATGTTCACAATGAAAAATGTCAAGTAGTTTTATGCCACTTATAGTAGCAAATGATGATGGTTTTCTCTACCCTGTCTCTGGAGACTGAGCTTTGGGGAAAGCAGAGACTATGCGAATTTACGTGCGTGTGTGTTTATTTACTGCAAGCCCTGAGCCCATCAAGGAAGCAAAGAGAAATCACAAACCAGCCTCATCAGTTTCCCTGAACACCCCAGGACTGTGTTGCTTTTGTGGTTTTTTTTGTTGGTTTGGTGGTTTGTTTTTTTCCTTCTAATTACAGTGATTCATAGATGGATAGAAGGGTTTGTGTTGCAAAGGGACCTTGAAGATCATCTTGTTCCAACCCCCCTGCCATGGGTAGGGACACCTTCCAATAGACCAGGCTGTTCAAGGTGGCCTTGAGCACCTCCAGGGAGGGGGCATCCATGGACAACCTGTTCCAGTGTCTCACCACCTTCACTGTAAAAAATGTCTTCCTTATCTCCAGACTAAATCTCCCCTTCTAAAGCTCCAATCCATGCCCTCTCATCCTGTCACTACAAGCCCTTGTAAATAGAACGGAATGGAATGGAATGGAATGAAATAGAATAGAATAGAATAGAATAGAATAGAATAGAATAGAATAGAATAGAATAGAATAGAATAGAATAGAATAGAATAGAATTAACCCATTTGGAAAAGACCTTTGAGATCATCGAGTCCAACCTATCACCCAACACCATCTCATCAACTAAACCATGGCACCAAGCACCCCATCCAGTCTCTTCCTAAACACCTCCAGTGATGGTGACTCCACCACCTCCCTGGGCAGCCCATTCCAATGGGCAATCACTCTCTTTATGAAGAATTTCTTCCTAACCTCCAGTCTAATCCTCCCCTGGCATAGCTTGAGACTGTGTCCTCTTGTTCAGGTGCTGGTTGCCTGGGAGAAGAGACCAACCCTCACCTGGCTACAACCTCCCTTCAGGTAGTTGGAGAGAGCAATAAGATCTCCCCTGAGCCTCTTCTCTAGGCTAAGCAACCCCAGCTCCCTCAGCCTTCCTAGCCTTCTTTTCTCCAGGCTGAGCAGCCCGAGCTCTGACAGCCTATCCCCATAGGGAAGGTTCTCCAGCCCTCTGGTGTTGTTATCCAAATCAGCAGCTGGAACACAGCTCACCACACCGCAGGCCAACACATGTGAAGACCTTTGCACAACCAGGTGTGATGGCAGCAAGACAAATGCCACCAAGAAATGGTGAGATGCTGTCTCAGCCAGGAGGACAAAACACAGGATCATAGAATAAAACCATTTCAGTTAGAAAAGAGTCCAAACATCAACCTAACACCATGATGCCCACTGAACTATGTCCCTAAGTGCCACGTCCACATGCCTTTTGGAACATCTCACCTGATGGTGACTCTACCACCTACCTGGGCAGCCTGTTCCAATGCTTGACCAATTCCCACTTACTACCCAGAGAAGTTCAAGGCACCTCCATACTCAGCCTTTCCTTCACTACTGTATCACTCTCAGATGTTTTGCCTGTGACTCAGAGAAAAACAGATGTGACTGAAAGGAAATTAATCTTGCACTTAATCATTGATCTCTGCCAAAATTATCTGCAAATTACTGCTGAGTGGCATCACTGTTCTTCAAGCTTCCCTGTGTAAATGGAACACCATACTGAGATGCCATGACCAGATATTTAGAATCACAGAATTGTCAGGGTTGGAAGGGACCTCAAGGATCATTTAGTTCCAACCCCCCTGCCATGGGCCGGGACACCTCACACTACAGCAGGTTGCTCAGAGCCGCATCCAGCCTGGCCTTAAAAACCTCCAGCAATGAAGCTTCCACCACCTCCCTGGGCAACCTGTGCCAGTGTCTCACCACCCCTCATGGGGAAGAACTTCTTCCTCACATCCAATCTGAATCTACCCATTTCTATTTCTTTTTTCCATTCCCCCTAGTCCTATCACTCCCTAACACCCTAAAAAGTCTCTCCCCAGCTTTCCTGTAAGCCCTCAAAGACCAGGAAAACAAATCCTTTATAAGGTATCCTGAAAGCAAGTTTCAGGGTGCTATGTATGTGACTTTCACACATCAGAACTGGAACTGGAAACAGAGGGACACAAAGAAGGGACTGTAACTTGTGGGATTTGGGGGCATCTCCTCCAGTCTCATCAGCTATGGGATCCCTGAAACACATTCTTTTTCCTTTATTCTCCATGGATCATAATCTAACCACAGCTTAGAATTCAGAGCACCTCTGAAGAGTCCATGTGTAGGGGAGACAGTGGGAGGAAGGTTTACTCACCAAAGAAGATTAATTAGGAGAAAAGCAGCTGATGAACATTGGATCAATAGGAACTTAAAGACTATGAGTGAGTAAGAATGAGACAAGAGCATTTATCTCTCAGGCACTGGTTTCATTACTCATTTTCTGGTTTCCAGCATCTTCTTCCGCAGGAACAATGCCTAAAACCCCCAAGCCAGTACAAATTGAGCCCTCTTTTCAACATGTGTTATTGTCCTGGAGGAATGGCTTGTGCTGAATGCCCCATTTTAAGGTTTTCAAAGACAAGGAAAACCTTTCAGTTCCATGGGGATTTGGGCAGACATTGCAATATAGAAGGAGGTCAGAGATGAGCCTGGATATTGAGGCCCAGACCCAGAAGAGCCTTTATGTGGAAGCAGGATTGAACTCAGACAGGTTGTGCAAGTTCTGAGCAATGAGAGCTAAGATCTACCCTTCCTTATCTTTCAATGCAGGCCTAAAGCTTCTAAAGCTAAGAAAATGAACACAGATTTCTATTGTCAGATGTGAATTCAACACTGAACCTCTCAAGGCTTGATAACATTTGGGTGTGATACAGAGTTTTAACTTAGTCTACCCAGACTTCATGTTTTCTTGAGTTCAGCTTTGATCTCACTTTGATCTTTTCCAAGGTAAAACTTCCAGTCTGGATCTATTTAATGGCACTGTCCAGGTTTTTAATACCTAATTACCCAGTGGGACAGCACAGGGATGCAGGTTTAGGCTCATCAATGGGCTGCCCAGGGAGGTGGTGGAGTCACCATCACTGGAGGTGTTTAAGAGCCTGGATGAGGCACTTGGTGCCATGGTTTAGTTGATTAGATGGTGTTGGGTGATAGGTTGGACTTGATGATCTTGAAGGCCTTTTCCAACCTGGTTAATTCTATTCTATTCTATTCTATTCTATTCTATTCTATTCTATTCTATTCTATTCTATTCTATTCTATTCTATTCTATTCTATTCTATTCTATTCTATTCCTATTTCTATTCTATTTCTATTTCTATTTCTATTTCTATTTCTATTTCTATTTCTATTTCTATTTCTATTTCTATTTCTATTTCTATTTCATTCTATCCTATCCTATCCTATCCTATCCTATCCTATCCTATCCTATCCTATCCTATCCTATCCTATCCTATCCTATCCTATCCTATCCTATCCTATTGCCAGTGGCTCTTCTAGGATGGGCCTGGGCCAGACACCTTCACCCACAGAGATATTCACTGAACTTCATGTGTGTAAAGGGAAAAAAGCTTCAGGCAGTGAGCTGGGGAATGCTGCAGCACAGAGCAAGGTAAGGAAAGCACATAATGTTGCTGCTGTCAGAGCTGTGCACAGAGAAAAGGTTAACAGAAATGATCTCTCTCCTGTGTCTTATTAATTGCCTGCTTTCAATTCTACCCTGTGCTGGGCTGCAGGTAGGGAAGGATGAGTTTTCACTGCTTCAAACAGCTGGTTAGGAGTTTTAATTACACCTGGCACATTAAAAGAAGCCTACATCAACCCACTTGGCATGGGGGAGGTTAAATGCTGCTCTTTTGCAGTGGCATACTGTGTTTTGGTGTTTTCTCTGTAAACAGGGAATTGCAGCAACAAATACAAGCGCTGCTCCGTGAGCGCCTTTGCTCTTCAATCCATTTCAGCATTTGCATGCTCTCAGTTGGTTTCTACACTCATTACATTTCCCTTATCTTTAATTCATAACTTGATCTTTCTCTTAGAAGTGTGGTTTTTTTTTTCCCCTTCCTCTATACATGTGCATGTATATTCCTGCTCACGGTGCTTGCAGTACAAAGTGCAAAGCAGAAACTTAAAGCCAGAGGCACATCAAGGTGGATTGTTGCAGCGTGAAATTGCCACAAGAGGCTGATATTTGAGGAAGGATTCAGAGGCCTGAACATACAACATGTGCTGCTTTGGACCCCCTCCCCATGGTACCTGAGACATCCCCAGGAGGGCTGCAGGACATGACAGAAAACCTTTGGGACACCCAAGCCCTCATGGGGAACATTGTCCCCAAGACTGGCTTAATAGAGCAGACAGAAATCAGGTTGTCATGGCAATTAGTCCTGATGTCAAGCAAACCCAGGGGACAATGAAAAACCTCCTGTCTGCCTTATTTCTTTCAGGGATTACAGGAAGGTGAGGGCTAGAGCTGGTGGCCACCTTTGCGGTGTGAGGGTGGCAGATGCTTGGGGAGGGTCATCCCCCACCTTGGACTACATGGGGCATGCCCTACACCAGCAAGGAGGGGCACTGGCCCTGCAGCCTGCAGGGCATAAGCTGCTCAGGCCTGGTTTTAATCAGCTAACAGGATTTGTACAGGAATTCCACAAAAGCTGGTAACTAAAGCCCTCAAGAGGTAGAGGATTTGCTGTGATCCTGGGCAGGAGAAGGTAAGATGATGTTTCTTTAACAACCAAGGCAGCCATAAAATATCAAAGAGTATAAGCAGGCACATCCAAATCCAGAGAAGCTCTGTTTTAGGCTGAAAACACCCCAAAAATGATATGTCTTAACAGACCTAAGCCTTCAGGTCTGGGGCTTTGTGCCCTTTCCTGAGACACAGAGGCATGAAGAGAATTTATTTTAATACTCGTTGGGAATTGTTCTGCTGCAGGCTGATCCTTGCAGCTCTGGAGAAGGCTGGGGATGAGAGTGACTCCTAGGACAGCTGGCTCAGAAGAGGTGGGGGTTAATAAAGCTGTTCCCAAAGGTGCTGCTTGAAACCCACTCACCCCCATCTCCTAACTAGTCTCTTTATCCAGGTAGGAAACTGTTTCTTCAGCTCTGGCTTTTGCTGCAGCGAGCTCCATCATTTTGGGAGAGAGGATCCAGAACAAAGAGATAATAAACTTTATCAGCACAGTGCAGCACTTGCAGATGGATCCTTCTTTAACCTGTTGAGCCTTTGGTTTCTCTCTCCTGCTGGAATGCAAAGCAGGTGATGCCAGGAAGGTGGGTGGTGAAGAGGAAGCGTGCAAAAAAGAAAGGAAAAGAAATAAGCAAATGCCAAGCAAAAAATAGCAGCAGCCTGGGAAATGGATCCATTGAGCAGTTTATCTGTGAGTCACATCACAATGTGCCCAGTTCTGGGGCTTTGCCTTTCACTTTCCCTGAGTGCCCAGGAATGCCAAAACAATCCTGCAAACACAATTTTCTGCAAGTGCTTCTTGGAAGTAACTTCCCACCCCCCCCCCCAAACCCACCCCCCCCCAAGAAACAGAAACAAACTCCAGTGATTACCTAGGAAGTGAGCACAAAACTCCAGTGGTTGCACTGATTTATGCTGCAAATTTTTCAGTGTCCATTCCTGAAGAGTAAACCCACTTTTCCCAACCTGAAGAGGGGCTGGACACAACCAAAAGCTGAGGCACACACAGCCTGTGCTGCTTGCTTGTCACTGTCCCAGCATGACCCAGAGTCACATGTCACTGTTTCTGGGGACAGGACCAAACATGATTAGGGAAGGCAATGCCTGTGCCACTGTATCACTGGCTTTGCTCTGGGCTTTTCTTTTCCCTGTCTGGGATCAGATAAGCCCTGGGTGACTTATGGACTGGTTTCTGCTGCTGGGAAAGACCGGGCCAGGTAGATCTGGCTGCAGTCCTCTGGGTAACAGGGCAAAGCCATCATTAACAAAACAGTCATCTGAGCTGCCCACCCCCAAGTTTAGACCTATAGATTCATAGTTTGGGTTGGGAAGGACACTAAAGATCATCAAGTTCCAACCCCTCTGGCTTTGGCAGGGACACCTTCTACCAGACCAGGTTGATCAAGGCCATCTCCTGTTTAACTCTTTATAGGTAAGTTCTCTCAGGAAGTTTGGAGTTGTAATATTTTTATAACCTTTTTCATCCCTTTTGTAGGATGAGGAAAGGAGGAAATGCAGCAGGATTTGTATCTTGTTGCCAACCAAATAATTCTGTGATATATATTTATTTCTATTCCTGCACTAAGAGCAGCTGCTGAAGCCTGGGGAATGGCTCTGGCTGGCATGTGTCAGGCTCTGCAAGGGGCAGCTGGACTGTGGCAAAGGCTTCAGGGTGTAACACAGCCCTGGGATGGGCAGGAAACCTGCTTCAAATTCCCCCATTGCCTGTGCATTTGGTGTCCATGAAAGTGATGGTGGAAATGACATCAAGGGAGAAAACCTGGGGTTGTTAGTAGACATCAGTGTCACCAGTCTGATTAATCTGCTGCCTCATAAAATCTGCCCGGCTAGGGGGGCTCAGCTGTGGTTGAAAGCAAGGAGATGGGCAGAACAGGGACAGCTGTGGATGCTGCTTCTGCAGGCTGCTGGTACAGAGTTCTAATAAACCATAGGATGGGCTAGGCTGGGCTGGGGTGACATCCATGCACTCCATTCCAAGGCAGCAAAGGCACCTGCTGACACTGTGCAATGACTGGGTTTATTTTACATCAAAACCAGATCTCTGCCATGTAGCAATCTGCATGTGAAGCAGTTACCTCCACAGGCATTCCTGTGACATGGATCATCCCATCCTATGGCAAACACTCATGTTGATGCCAGCCTTTGCCAGGCATGAGTCATGTCCCAGGAATATTCTTGGCTCTGCCAGCGTGGAGGAGAGCAGGAAGGTGGTAAAGGTATCCATGGCTTGGATTTCAGCAAGAGAAGTAAATATTCTCACATTTACCACTTTATGAACTGTAAATTCCTGGTGCAAGCCAAAGGAAATGTTCTCTTGACTGGATAGGAAACTGACCAGTTAACCACAAGTAATTTTGATGCAAATGAGCTGTTCCATTCCAAGTTTTCAGCCCACTAAAGCCTCAAAGATTATTTTCCCCACCCAGAATGAAAAAAAACCCTTTCCAATTGTCATGGGATTAAGATAAACAAATAAATCAACCAAACCTTGCTCCTTTTTCACTGCTAGAGAAATAACAAAGCCTCACTTCCCAAGGCCCTCTGCTTATTCTGTACTTGGGGCTTTTCTGCTGTCTCCTCTCTTTCTCCTCCTCACCACCAGTCACACAAAGATGCTGAGCATTTCACAGAGACAGAAATGAGATGCATCTTCCAGATACACAGCAACTTCAGGCATAGAGGCATCCACAGCTACAAAGCTCAGCTAATGTGTGCTTAGTGTGAATGTTAATCAATTAGACATGCAGAGCATTAATGATGTTTCTTTTCCCTAATTAGATTAGCAAAACACGAGTACAGTGCCTTTTTTTTTCCCCCTTTTAATTGCCTTCCTTCCTTCCAGCTCTCCAGCTTGTTCCTCCCAAAGATCACCACCCATCTGGCTCTGGGATGCTCTGAAGGGAGATGATTCCCCAGGTATCCCCAGGGCTGAGAGCAGCTGGGTTCTGCCTATACTCACAGCCCCCCCATGCCCACCCTCGGGAATGGGCAGGAGAGCATTGCAGGAGTGATGTGGGAAGATTTGTGGTTCTCCCTATGGCTTTTGCTTTTTGTTGAGGCTGATGGCAGAGGCTGAGCAGCTCAGCAGTCTGCTCTGGGCTGCAGCAGGGACTCCCCTGAGCCCCAGCAATCTCCGAACTGGAGCATGCTGTTTGGGTGAATGTGGAGAAGGACCAGATGCTCTCCTGCTTCTTGAGCATTCACAGGAGTCACAAGGAATGTAAAACACAACTGGGCATTCCCATGAGCCACCTCACACAGAGCTACTGAGATCTCAGTGATAGCAATAACAGGACTATGGAAAAATGAGATCAGGCTTATCTCCAAGAGGAAAAAAGAGCATCATTTGATAGGGAGCAAGACAAGAAGCAGATAAGATGCTGGAAATGCTCCCAAGTCCAGAATAATACTGACCTACCAAGTGTGAGATACCTGAAAAACACTGATAAAGTGTCCTGATTCTTCATCAGTTTTCTTCCTGCTTATCTGATTTATGCAGATGCAGGTTACACACTGCTTAGTGCCCCAGAGAGAAAAGGAAAGAGAGAGGCTGCAGTGTATTAGTGTGCCAGGGGAGGTTTAGGCTGGATGTTAGGAAGAAATTCTTCATGGAAAGAGCGATTGGTCATTGGAAGGAGCTGCCCAGGGAGGTGGTGGAGTCACCATCACTGGAATTGTTTAAAATAAGACTGGATGAGGCACTTGGTGCCATGGTTTAGTTGATTAGATGGTGCTGGCTGATAGATTGGACTTGATGATCTCAAAGGTCCATTCCAACCTGGTGAATTCTGTATTCTGTCTTCCTAGAGCAGAGCTAAAGGAAGCGTTAGAAGGCTTGCACTAACCCAAAGAATCTTCCCAGATTGCTGGTTAGGAACTGGGGATTACCATCTGAAAAAAACCCAAACCAAACCCAGCAGGAGAAAGCTTTTACATACTGTTATGTCAGTATGAACTGTGCATCAGAAAGTCCCAGATGGAGTTTCTTTAGCAGCTTGAGTTTGGACGTGGGACTTGGTGCCATGGTTTAGTCATGAGGTCTGTGGTGACAGGTTGGACTTGATGACCTTTGAGGTCTCTTCCAACCTTGGTGATTCTGTGAGGTGTTTCCCAGGAGAAGCTGCTCTTCTGCATGGGGTCTTTGGAAAGCCAGCTGGACAGCCCCTCTCTGAGCCTGACTGGTGTAAAAAAGCACAAACCTAATGGTGCTCAACAAGTGGGGTTTTGTTTGTTTCCTGAGTTTAGATGTTTCAGAGAAGCTTAGCACATCTCCATGCAGTGCCAGCTCACTGCTAGCAATGGCAAAGGGGCACTGTTTCAGCTGACTCCTGCAGCCGCAACCTGCCCTTGAGTTCATAGAATCATGGAATCAACCAGGTTGGAACAGACCACAGAGATCATCAAGTCCAACCTATTACCTAATACCTAACACCTCATGACAACTAGACCATGGCTCCAAGTGCCACATCCAATCCTTTTTGAACACCCCCAGGGATGGTGACTCCACCACCTCCCTGGGCAACACAGTTACTCTTCCTGGGAAAAACTTTCTCCTCACCTCCAGCCTAAACTCCCCCTGGTGCATCTTGAGACTGTGTGCTCTTGTTCTGGTGCTGGTTACCTGAGAGAAGAGACCAATCCCCACCTGTCTGCAACCTCCTTTGGGGAAGTTGTAGACAGCATGAAGGTCTCCCCTGAGCCTCCTCTTCTCCAGGCTAAACAACCCCAGCTCCCTCAGCCTCTCCTCACAGGGCTGTGCTCCAGGCCTCTCCCCAGCCTCATTCCCCTTCTCTGGACATGTCCAAGAGTCTCAATGTCCTTCTTAAACTGAGGAGCCCAGAAATGGACACAGTACTCAAGGTGTGGCCTGACCAGTGCTGAGCACAGGGCAGAATGTCTTCTCTGCTCTTGCTGGCCACACTATTCCTGATCCAGGCCAGGATGCCCTTTGCCTTCTTGGCCACCTGGGCACACTGCTGGCTCATGTTCAGAGTTGCTACAGACTGACTGTTCAGGGAATGAAGTAAATTGCTCATGCTAAAATTAACAATCCACCTTTTCATTTGGTTCATCAGGCTCAACCCTATCACTTTCTTCCCCCCACTTCAAGTAAAACAAATATTGTTGTCTGCATCTCCCAAGGCAAATCCACCACCAATCCATCCTTAGGAACAGAGGCATGCAAAGATGATGGGTAGTTTATTTCTCCCATGATAAAGATTTCTCTCAGATGCTCCTGAGATGACAAATGCTCAGCATATTCTATCTGCCAATGCCCTAAAGTCTCTCTCACAGCTCCTGATTTTTAATCCTGACCTCAGCTGAGGGGGGAAGGCCTTATCTGTGATTTCTTTGACTTTCAAAGCTTTGCTCCACTTGGAGCAGATTTTGTATCTTTAAAGCAAATTGGTAGAATGGTAAGAAATGACATTTTTCATATTAGTTTGAACCAGGACACGTTAGTATGTGGAACATTCTTGTCTGGAGCTCCAGTTTCTATAGTTACTAGTGCATTGGTGTTTCACTGAGCTGCTGCAATGTTAATTTTACCGTAGCTCTGCTTCCCTCTCAGTGGAAGGGTTGGGATGCAATGAGAGTTTTTGGGGGACTCATCCTGTACTAGACACTTTCAGGAGGTTTCTCAAGACCTTCTATCTCCTGACAGAATGTTACTTGGTAATGAAGTAGGCATAATGCAGCACAACTGAAAATTGTAACTTCATGAGAGATATAGTCTTCTAAGTGCCTCTAGGGAATTGAATGGGAGGTCCCTGGCTGGAGAATTGCAGCACCTTATTAGAAGGAGCAGAACGCTCTCATTTTCATCTTCTAAAATTGCTTTGTCCAGGTCAGTATGAAAACTTGAAGGGAACAGAAGAGAATTTGACATTTATTCTGTTCTAGAGGGAATAATTTGGTCACAGTAAATGCCAGCACATTCTGCACCCTCCAAACTCCTTGGACTGTTGGTAGAACTTGAACCATAGGTAGGTATGGGACCCCCAGCAAAAGAGAGATATGGACCTGCTGGAGCAGGTCCAGAGGAGGGCCACAAAGATGATCAGAGGACTGGAGCACCTCTTCTATGAAGACAGGCTGAGAGAGTTGGAGCCGTTCAGCATAGAGAAAGCTTCAGTGAGACCTTCTAACTACACTTCAGTATCTGAAGGGGACCTACAGGAAGGCTGGGGAGCGACTGTTTAGAAGGGCCTGTGGGGATAGGATGAAGGACAATGGTTTGAAACTGATTTAGGCTGGACAGAAGGACAAAGTTCTTTACTATGAGAAATACTGGAACAGGTTGCCCAGTGATGTGGTTGAGGTCCCATCCCTGGAGACATTCAAGACCAGATTTTGCCCTGGGCAGCCTGATCTAGTTGGAGATGTCCCTGCTGAGTGCAGGGGAGTTGCACAAGGTGACCTTTGAGGGCCCCTTTCAACCTGATGCAAGCTGTGAAAAGCAGCACTGCTGCTGCAGCAGAGCCACAGCCTCCCCACCACCTCCTGACCAGCATCACCACTTTTACTGGTTTGAGACTGCCAGGCTGGTAAAACAGACACATTTCCTTTCATTCAGCAGTCTGTCTTTATTGCTGTTTGATTTCAAAGCAAGCCAGAGGAGTTATTAATTATGAGCCTGATTCAGAGCCCACTGGGCTCAATAAAAGCTTTTCCACTGGCCCGGAGCACCCTGGGGCTAGTGCTGTGCTCCAAACCCAGCATCCTTCATAGCCACAGGGAAACCAGGCAAGCTTTGCTGCACAACAAACACAGACAAGGATCTCCTGTGGGGATGTAAAGATTTTGTCCTCCTGTAGCTTAATTATTTTTTCACTTCTGTTCCTCCCTCTGACGACTTAGCTCACTCAGTCGACTTCAGTCAATTCATTTGCTGTCCTAGAGGAAAATCAGACCTGTAAAGTCTGACACTGCATGGGCAAAACACCACCACTTGATCTTGACAAGTCGAGAAAAAGTTTTGCTGTGGGGAGAAGCAGCTAGAAAATCACCTGTGAGGCCCTCTTTGCATGGCCCAGCTTGCTCTGGTGCAGCCAAGTACCCCTCTGCCAGCTTGTGGCAAGGCAGAGGCAGCTTTATTGCTTCCCTTCCTCCCTTTCAGGGTCAGTTATTAGCTCTTTGCCCATCATGCTTTTCAATAAGCACAGCACCTCCACCACTCAAAGCTTTGCCAGTGAAAGGAAAGGAGCTACACAGCTCCAGCTCTGACTGAGGACATTCTCCAGTGCTGGGGGGGTGGGGGCTGACATGCCCCTCCACCCCAAAATTATAGAATCATAGAATGGCTTGAGTTGAAAGGGACATTAAAGATGACCTAGTTCCTGCCCACCTGCCATGGGCAGGGACACCTTCACACAGAATCACACGCACACAGAATCACCAAGGTTGGAAGAGACCTCCAAGATCATCAAGTCCAACCTGTCACCACAGACCTCATGACTAAACCATGGCACCAAGTGTCATGTCTAATCTCCTCTTGAACACCTGCAGGGATGGTGACTCCACCACCTCCCTGGGCAGCCCATTCCAATTGCTAATGACTCTCTCAGTGAAGAACTTTCTCCTCACCTCGAGCCTAAACTTCCCCTGGTGCAGCTTGAGATTCTGTCCTCTTGTTCTGGTGCTGGTTGCCTGGGAGAAGAGACCAACCCCCTCCTGGCTACAACCACCCTTCAGGTAGTTGTAGACAGCAATAAGGTCTCCTCTGAGCCACCAGACCAGATTTCTCTCATGCTTGCTTTTGATTTGCTGTGTGACAACACAGCAGCAATGATACATGATGGTGAAGGGGGAGCAGCAAGGGTTACCCTCCAAACCGAAGTGGAACACAAAGATGAGTACCACAGAGAAGACATGGTGCTGTTTTGGGAAGTGGGGCTGAAGGATTTCTCTTTACCTCACCCAGAGTGAGGTGAGAGGCTCAGACTAAAAGTGATCACAGTGATCACACCTGGGGAAGAGGAAAAAAGGAAAAACAAGCAGAGAAATCATAAAGAGCAAAACTGCCTTTGGAGTGACAGCTCAGAGCTCTTCATCCTCCTTGGGCAGGGAAAGCCTCAAATAAGAAGTTATCAATATTTGTAAACATCCAGCTGCAGGTTTGTTTAAACTCTCCCCTGCTGCATCAATTCCTGACCACAGATGGCATGTCTTCTCTCTGGAGAGATCAGTTTCTAGATGCTAGAAGTTTACCTTGGCCCTTATTTGGGTCTTATAAAAGACATCAGGGGGATCTGGAATGCAGTGCACCATTCTGCTCCTGTGCTCTCTGCACAGCACCAAGAACTTGCTCTTCTCCAGCACACAGAGATGCTGGGACGAGCCCCTCTCCACCGTGCTGTGTCTCCATTGCCATCTAGTGGCACCAGCCGTGGTCCCTACCTCACCCCATGCAAAACCCTGACCCATAGCCATGAGGTCAGGGCAAGGGTTTCTCTCCCCTGAAAAAAAAAAGTGTGGTGTTGTTTCTTTTAATGCAATCAAACCATTTCAATCTTTCTTCACTTCTTTCTTCCTTCCTGAATAATAGCAATCTAAGGATAAAAAGTGAATTATGAGTGTTTTCCCCAACTCCTGTCTACAGCAGGGCAGGAGTGGGGAGAGCTGAGGGGGTACGAGGAGCATCGAAGCTCTTCCACGCAGTTGGGCACAGAAGGGAGGCCACAGAAGCAGGAAGAGGACAGGAAACTGCAAAGCCAATTGTGTATCACGTTTGAAGCTTTAACTTGCTGTCATTTAAAAATCTCCAGGAGGCTTCCAAACAAATTCCTCACTAGAGAAAAAGTGGTTCATTGACTGCCTGGGGTTTTGTCTACAGTGAATAACATCCAGTTCTTCCTCCTTGGACTCCTTCCTGGGTGCTCATTTGTTTTACCTCTCTGTGGCTTTTCCTCAATACCAACCACTGCTTGTTTGTACTCTTAAACGGCATTACATCCCTCCTTAAACAAACCATAAGTGACGCAGGACTTTGACCTCATTTACGTAGTGTAGGTCTGGGAGAAACTTCATGACTTCAGTGGGCTTGGTCTGAGGATGAAAGACTGCGGTGAAGATATGACCTTTCCCTCTTTTGTTCTTCCTCCCCAGCGACCAAAAACCTCATTTTGCCTTTAAAAGCAATTATCCTCTCTCTCAGAAAGAGAATACAAGTCTGTAGGAGGCAGCAGCCCACAGGGTCTCAGTGGCTGCTGCTCCACCAGCCAGATGATGCTTCCTACAGCTCCTGTATCCACGAGGGGCTTTGTTAACACTGCACTTCCCATACAAACCTACATCCAACTCGTGTCATAGAATGGTTTGGATTGGAGGAGACCTTTAAAGGTCATCTAGTCCACTTCCCCTGCAGTGAGCAGGGACATCTTCAACTACACCAGGTTGCTCAGAGCCCTGTCCAACCTGACATGGAATGATTCCATTCCATGGAATGATGGGGGGTCTACCCCACCTCTGGGCAACCTGGGACACTGTGTCACCACCTTCATCATGAAAAATGTCTTCCTTCTAGATAATGTGAATCTCCCATCTTTTAGTTTAAAACCATCACCTTTTGTCCTGTCACAACATGTCCTGCTAAAAAGTCTGTCCCCCATCTTTCTTATAGGCCCCTTCTAGGTCCTGAAAGGGCACAGTAAGGTACCTGTGGATCTGCCTTTTCTCCAGGCTGAACAACCCCAACTGTCTCAGTCTGTCCTCATTGCAGAGGTGTTCCAATCCTCTGTTTTTGTGGCCCCCTCTAGATCTTCTCCATCAGCTGGGTGTCTTTCCTGTGCTGAGGGCTCCAGAGCTGAACGCAGCACTACAGGTCAGGTCTCATCAGAACAGAGGGTGAGAACCTTACCTTCTGGTCAAGATGATCAGAGGGAGATCCTCTGAACTCCTTTGGAGTGCAACCATGCAGCTATCCACTGTCATGTCTGGAGCACAATCCCTATGAGGAGTGGCTGGGGGAACTGAGGTTGCTTAGCCTGGTGAAGAGGAGGCTCAGGGGAGACCTTGTTGCTGTCTACAACTACCTGAAGGGAGGTTGTAGCCAGGTGGGGGTTGGTCTCTTCTCCCAGGCAACCAGCATCAGAACAAGAGGACACAGTCTCAAGCTGTGCCAGGGAAGTTTAGGCTGAATGTTAGGAAGAAATTCTTCACAGAAAGGGAGAATATCCATTGGAATGTGCTGCCCAGGGCGGTGGTGGAATCACTGTCCCTGGAGGTGTTTAAAATAAGACTGGATAAGGAACTTATTGCCATGGTTTAGTTGATTAGATGGTGTTTGGTGATAGGTTGGACTTGATGATCTCTGAGGTCTTTTCCAACCTGGTTAATATTGTGATTCTTTGATGACCAAATCCAGCAATCCCTGAAGTTTGTCCCAAACCAGCCCTTCAATCCAAAACCCTGGAGATTTGTGGAGGCAGGGAGCAGGAATAAGGTCAGTAGTCTGTTACCCTTCTTTGTGCCAACTAAAGGATCACCTTCTCTGTGCCAGGAACAAAGTATACCCACAGAGAGGAAAGCAGGAAAGAATGCTAGGAGACCTCTGGGTTGAGATAAAGAGTTTAACTGAAATGATAAGGCTATACTATTACCTTATCAGAAGGTGTGTGGATTTCTTTTTTGTTTATTGAACTTACCATTGGCCCATCAAAATCATGTTTGGGTTTGTCAATAAATTACCTAATACCCCAGAGTAGTGGAACATCCTGAAACTAGCCTCTAGCAATCATAAAAACATAGCCTCTAGCAATCAATAATAGTCAATAATTCATATTGGAATGTTATTTTAATATCCATTCTTTCTCAAGAACACTGGTCTCGCAGTCTGCCCCTTTTCCACCCCACCCACCCCATTTTCCCTCTTTTTGCTCTCAAAACCCAGAGCACCTGGGCTCTGTTGCAGTCTCCTCCCACCCCAGCTGTGGCCACTTAGCCCTCCCCACCCACTCCCCTATTTAATCCCTGCCAGGGGAGGGCAAAGCCCTAAGCTGAGCCCATCTGGGCTGGAGGATCCTCCTCTCATCGCTGGTGAGTGCCCATGGTGCACACTGGGTGATGGTGGTGGTGACAACAAAGGCCGGGGGGCCTGGTGGCCCCCCGGTTGTTAGGAACAACGTTGATTGCTACTCCAATATCCCCCACGGGTGCTGGCTGGGCTCTGTTACTGGGGCTGAGCTCCTCTGGGCAGTATCTTGGCTGGTTGAGGGTCTTGCCCCCTGCTCTGGGATGGGTGCAAAAATGGTGGTGGTGGAGCAGGAGCTGTTTAGGCAGTGTGGGGGATGGTGTGGAGGGAGCAGGAGCTGCTTTGGGAAGATGAAGGGGGGTGGTGGTGGGAGGCAGTGGGGTCTTTGTCTGAAGTGTTTTCTCTACCTTGGAGAAAACATGACCTGCAGTGAAGCCTGGCTCCCCATGGAGACACCTTGATGAGCTACAGTGAAGGCTGGATGTCCATGGGGTGGCCTGGACCCTATTAGCTGCAGGATGGGATTCTTAGGCAGCACAGATCCAGCCCACCTCTGCTGAGAAGAGCATCTGGGAAAGGGTGACAACTGAGTTAAAAACACACAGACACAAGTTCCTGTGAAATACTGATTATATTTCTATGCTTTCATAGCAATATAACACTTCATATGAGGCTGAGAAACAGACTTTCAAATATCTTAAGTTACCTGTACAACTACATAACCTGTTTATGGGACAGGAACACCTTGTTGCTGCCTGCTTAAACCCATGACTTACCAGTCCCACAGCAACACAGTAAATGCCCAGAATCCCAGGAGTCTTTTGCTTTTGCTCTGGAAACCTCACACTCAGATAAAGCTCATTTTATAAACACTAGAATTGCATTGCAACATCCATACATATATTAGGAAAACCTTCTTCCTTTCATAAATACATCAGACATGAAATGTGTTCCCCCAAATACATTCGTGCATTTCCCCCATCTGAGCTCCCTGGCTTTGCACCCAAAGTGTATGGAAGGCTGGGAAGGGCAATGTTTTGGGCAAGGCTTGGAGGCAGGTTCATGTTTGCAGGTAACTCCAAACCCAGGTGGAGGTTGTGAAGAAGCTTTTGGTGTTTGGATGGTGGCAGGATTGCTTCCTGCATCAGGGAACCCTGCCTCCCTGGAAAAAACAACAACATAAGGGCCCTCCTGCATGCTGTGCCCCATCAAAGCTGCACCAGCTGCCCATGTTCAAGCAGCCAAAAGCCACTCCCTATCTCACCCTTAGCACCTCTAGTCTTTCCAGCAGTTACTGGGGATGCTGAATTCTCTTCCAGCACTTGACAGAGGCTGGGGAGCATGGGCTTTGGAAGAAAGAGGTTCACTAGCTGGCTTTGGTGGAGGGGAATCTGTGACTGGAAGAAGCTGCTTTCTTCTCATTGAAGACTGACCACGCTCCCAGCGTCACCGTCCCTGTCTGCAACAGGATTGGTTTCACTTTTTCTCTGAGAGTTGCTCCTTTGCTAACAAAGGAAACAAATGCCCATCCTGTGTCCATTTACAAAAGCACAAATACACAAAATATACAAAAACATCTGCAAAGTAGCAGCTGGCACAAAAGAAGGGACAGTTTTGCAGCCCAGGTCCTGTCCCCGTGAGCACAATTTATACAGTGTAGGTGTCCAGGGGCTGGCCATGGCCCTCCCTCAGAGCTGTACTTGGATTGAGTGGCTGTGCAAACACAGCCATGCTAAGCACTAACCTCACCTGAGCTAGGTTGAGAGGGAAGCCAGGCATACACCCACCCAAATTCCACCTTTCCCCCCTGAGGAAGGTCCTGGTCAATATTGCAAGTGCACATTCAAAGGTCATTTGGGGAACACTGCCCTCCCTACCCACAAGCAAGCCAGTTACAAGTCAGCATCCCCTGTCCTCAAGGTAGTTTGTCCTTAGGGCAAGCTAGCCTTTAAGCAAGAGGTAAAGAGACAAATCCAACCCATTCTGACTTGTCTCATCTGCCTGAACTCAACATCTTTATGAAGCAAGCACAGAGAAGCATTGCATAGATCTGTATCCCGTGTCATCCCACACCATGCATAGATCTGCACCCCATGTCTTCCCACACCCAACAAACAGCAAGAAGAAAGTTCAAGTTTTGCACAGGACATTACAAAAGGCATCAGCTTGGAATGAAAGAAACTGAAGTGTCACCACGGTGTAAACCCTGCGATGAAGTGAGGCAGTGGATGTGCAGCACTCAGCAGCTCTGGGGGCTGGCTGCCTGTAGTGTACTGATGAATTTGGTAGACAAATCTCCTCTCAGACCCATCTCCCATTACACAGTAAGACAAATTTGCATAATTAGATAGCCTGCTCCTGAACAAAAGGAGGAATGTTCTGTGTCACAGGAAGGAGGAGGACACGTCGGGGCCATGTGCTTTGCATACAGTAGTTTTAAGGGCCAGCTGTCCTCTCTGCCATGCAGACCTCAGGACAGCAGGGCTCTGTGCAGGCTTAAGAAGTCCCAGCAAAAGTTTTGCTACAGTTGACTTTACAATTGAGATATTTAGAGCCCAGATCCTCTGGTGATTTAAATCCCATGTGCTCCATTGGAGTTACTGGTGCTTATTTCCACGAGTGGAGAATGTGGTCCTGGCTTGTCACAGAGGTAAAGCTATGGTAGCCCTTTCTTTAAATTAAATTAAGTTAAATAACTGCATATGGCATCAGCACACCATTTGGAAGGTGCTTCTGCTGTTAGGAAAATAACAAGCACACCAGTGGCTAATTAAATTATTTATCTTGAACTACAAAAAAAGAAATAAGTGATAATATTACTGCCTAACATCCTCTCGTTGTATTTCTGAGGCTGAGAAAGTCACTTGCCCACGTACAGCACTAGATATCCTCTTCAGCTGGCAGTGAAGCTTTGTGTTCCTGGAGGTCACTGTTAACGTTTTCAGAGGTGTCTGAGCTGCCTGGAGCTGACTCTGCTGGTGGAGGTTTGTAGAGTAAACAGGCGACTATAAAGAAGGTTGTCCCAAGCACCTGCAGCCATGAAGACATATCATTACTCTCTGCTCTCCCCAAAACCAGCTGCCCACCTCTCACCAGGGTTGAGATTTGCTGACCAGGCTTTGGAGAGGAGATCATAGAATCATACATTGTGCCCCTGTACTCGGCACTGGTTAGGCCACACCTTGGGCCCCTCAGTTCTGGGCCCCTCAGTTTAAGAAGGACATTGAGACTCTTGAACGTGTCCAGAGAAGGGCAACGAGGCTGGGGAGAGGCCTTGAGCACAAGCCCTATGAGGAGAGGCTGAGGGAGCTGGCATTGTTTAGCCTGGAGAAGAGGAGGCTCAGGGGAGACCTTATTGCTGTCTACAACTACCTGAAAGGAGGTTGTAGCCAGGAGGGGGTTGGTCTCTTCTCCCAGGCAAGCAGCACCAGAACAAGAGGACACAGTCTCAAGCTGCACCAGGGGAAGTTTAGGCTTGAGGTGAGGAGAAAGTTCTTCCCAGAGAGAGTTGTTAGCCATTGGAATGTGCTGCCCAGGGAGGTGGTGGAGTCCCCATCCCTGGAGATGTTCAAGAGGGGACTGGATGTGGCACTTGGTGCCATGGTTTAGTCGTGAGGTCTGTGATGACGGGTTGGACTTGATGATCTTTGATGTCTCTTCCAACTTTGGTGATTCTGTGATTTCAGCTGGAAAAGACCTTTAAGTTCATTGAGTCCAATCATCACCAGGTCTGGTGCTAAACCTCGACACAACATCTCTCCATCTTTTAAACACCTCCAGAGATGGTGTATTCAACCATCTCCCTGAGGGACCTGTTCCACTGTTAAAGAACCCTTTCAGAGAAGAAACTTTTCCTCATATCCAATTTGCAATTGGTGCAATTTGAGGTCACTTCCTCTCAGATGATGCTGGAGGGGGCAAGAATCTGAGTTTAGCCAGCCCCATAGCAGCAGGACAGTGAGAGCCTGAAAAGCTGTTCAGCCCCATGGTCACCCAGAGCACAGAGCTGTGGATCGACGCCACCTGAGCCATGTGCTGAAAGGCTTTTGAAAACCTTTTTATCACAGCAACTGCTAACCAACACTATCTAGGGTAAGTGCTTGCCTGGGAGCAGTTAAAGTGATGGTTTTCAGCTAATAAATAAGAAACATAGAGCTAAGCTCTCTTATTTTCTAGCAGTGATCGGGGAATGGTTATTTACGGCCTGCCCACGACGCCATCCCTCACTCTCACTAACACACTGCAGTTGTTTGTTTTACTCCATTTCTAGCAAAAATCACTTTGGCAACTGTTGGGAGAAGAGGAGGCTCTTTCATATGGTGCAGCAGATAGGTGTAAGCCTAGTAAATAGTGTGAATTTTAAGAGAATGATGGTGCCTGGAGCACCATTACCTGGCCAAAACCAAATGGAACTTTTGACTTCCCTGGGAACATTTCTGGTGGGAAGATCTAATTTGAGCTGGGGGTGGGGGGACACAGATCAGGAAGAGCTAATTTTGTAACATTCTATCCCCAAGGAAAACACACATCTCCTGAAGCCCTGCTGGCTTTATCAGAGAGTGAAGGGAACAGGCAGCATCACCTTGTAAACCAGTCCAGCGACGAGGGTGTACCGGCTCATGGCTGAGTTCTGGTACACGTAGCAAGAGCCTTGCTCGCCACACTGGTCCTGCCACAGCAGGCAGGATTTATCAATCATGGACCCAAAGGCAATGGGGCCAGGGATGCCTCCTGTGGGAAAAGAGAGTGGACCTTCAGTTTGGGTAGCATCCATGCAATAGAATAGAATAGAATTAACCAGGTTGGAAAAGACCTTTGAGATCATCGAGTCCAACCTATCACCCAACACCATCTAATCAACTAAACCATGGCACCAAGTGCCTCATCCAGTCCAGCCTTGGAGAAAAGCATCAAGATCTGCTACTACCAGGACTAAGCAAACTCATCCTGCAATGTCAAAGCCATAAGGTATCCAAAATATGCTGAGCACATACACCTGAGAATCCCATGGGTCTTTTGACCAGCTCACATACCCGTTCTACAAGAGCCAAAAGACAGACACAGGAACTTCATCACCTTTGCCCCTTGTTGTTTTCTGAAAATAAGGACACATTGCCTTAAACACTTTGGTCCACTACCTCACCTGTGACATGCTATAGAGCCTTTCACTCAGCTTGTAAATCACATGAAAAGCAAATTAGGTTCTTATGAATGACATCAAACAAAAGAAAGCATTCAACAGCCCACCTCCTGCTCGCTTCTTTTCCAACCCAAGGTGTTTTAGTCTTGGGTAACAGCTTGGCCCATGCTGATGCACAGATTCACCCTGATCCCTACCTAGTGTTCGTACCACGATCCACTGGATCCCGAGTGCAAATGACCTTTGCCTGTCGGAGACACACCTGGGGAACAGAAAGGGAATGGTTTAAAAATGCTGCCCAACTGCATGGCACCACCCCACAATGACACACTCTCAGGTCCAGCATATTTGAGACCTCCTTTGCCTTTAGAGACTGAGGTTCATCCCAGTGCAGTGTGCCCCCATCACTGCTGCAAACTGGGATGCACACCTCTGTGTCCCATCAGAGGAGAGAGCAGCCAATGCTAAATTTGCTTTCCCAGCTAGACGAGGAAGGGAGCTGGTCCTGATGTTTTCAAGCTGCCAGTAATGAGTTGGTTCCCAACACACTTTCCCCACAGCTTGGGCCAGAAGGATAAAGAAGAGCTGACTGAGAGGGGATCTTATTAATCTTTACAAATATTTGAAGGGTGGGTGTCAAGAAGAGGACAGTCTCTCTTCAGTGGCTCCCTGTGATAGAACAAGAGGCAATGAATACAAACTGGAACACAGGAAGTTCCACCCCAACATCAGGAAAAGCTTCTTTGCTGTGAGGCTGACAGAGCTCTTGAGCAGGCTACCCAGAGAGGTTGTGGAGTCTCCTCTGGAAGCTTTCAAAACTGGCCTGGATGCATTCCTGTGTGGCCTGCCCTAGGTTAATCTGCTCTGACAGAGGGGTTGGACTAGATGATCTCCAGAGGTTCCTGCCAATCCCTACCATCCTGTGATTCTATGAGTGGTGAATAGTTGGGCTTCTTTCAGCACTGGTGCAGGAGAAGATGACTCCATGCTCACCGCAGAGTGGCAGTCAGGGCAGGAATGCTGCTCAGGAAGGTGAAGAGGATCACCACGAACATGAAGAAGAGGAGCAGGGGTCTTTTGGCACAAGAGGAGCCACATTTCCCTGCTTCTGCATCACCAGAGCCAGTCAGGAGAGTTTTCTCAATGCAGCTACACTCATGATAGACCTGAGAAAGAAAGGTCAGTGGGTGGTTTGCCAGGCAGAGCACGGAAAAAGTCAAAGCTTTAGACAGAATGAAGCTCAGGGAGGACAGAAACCAGCTGGTTTTCCTTCCAGAGCAGAGCAAAGCTGAAATCAAGCTACATTCTCAACACACCTGTTTCAAAACAGGTTCTTCAATAAGAGAAATGAACTTTGCCAGGCTGCCTTTGAATGCTAAATGTCACCATGACTCTTCTCAAGCCTTTGCCTGCCTCTGTGAGTGACATGCAGAAAAGATGATGAGGTGCATCAAGCTCATTGAACACCCCGAAAAGAACTGGGGCAAGAATTAGCTCCCCACTTGCCTGTGTGATCTATCAGAGACTTCAACCCAGTTTAACCCACACCAAAGCAAAACCCACTGGACACACTGAGAGAAGCAACTCAGGGTGACCTCAGGATAGCTTATGCTTCCATTCCAGGTGGTGCTTAAGAGCATCCACCCTGCATTATGCTTTCACATTGATTTGCAGCAAAGCTCAGACCTGTGGAGGCTTGCAGAGCTGCCCAAAACTTTCACAAGATGTGTCAGCACCTTGTTGATACACAGTGCTTTCAGACCTACCTTCTTACCATTCCTGAGGTTTTCAGACACCTTTTTGCACCCAGCATGGCAGGGAGAGTAATACATAACATCATTGCTCCCACAGACAGGGCTGTAGGTCTCCTGTAGACAGCCACACTCGGCGTTGCAGGCTGCTGTCAGGTTTAGGTGGCCACCAGGCAAAGCACTAAGGGAAACACAGGAGCAGTCAGTGGGAAGACACTGAACGGCATTTTACAGGAGGAAATGGGTAGAAGCAAGAGAATGAGAAGGTGAGGTGGTGAGAGATGTGGTGCATCCCCAAGAAGCATAAAGCCAGCCTTGAGAAGGGTGTCATCTTATTTGGTTTTAACCATGAACAGGAGTTGTGTCCTGGAGCTGTCTCTTTCCCACAGCTACCAAGGTCACTGAAACTCAAGCAATCAGCTCAGAGGGAGACACTTCCATTTGGAAAGGAGATATCCACTTTTAGTTTATCCAGTTTATCCCACTGGATCGAGGTATCTATGGACAGAGACAGAGGATCCTGCAAAGGCAACTGAAGAGTGAAGCATCTCACACTTTATGATCTCCCCTCCCTTGCTAAAGAGGGAACCTCTTCCATAAACTCCAGCTAGATGGAAAAATTATCATCCATACTCTGTCTCTCACCCTCAATATCTGCCTGTGAAACTGACTGGACATCACCAACACATCCACATATGACTACCACCAACACCATGTGTTGACTTATCCTTTTATTCTGACCAGGGCCACGCAGCACAAGACCAAGAAGATGGCTGTTTTTACCTTCCCTCATACATCTGGGTTACTCCTGCCATTGGCATGTTGGGGCAGTGAATAAAGAAAATGAATATAGCCAGCAGACTGGACACTGTGCAGAGTAAACACAGTTTGATGATGCCTGAACAGCGGAGTTTAAATTTATTCACAAGGAATCCTCCCAGGAAAGTGCCTCCTCCTCCAGCTGGAACCACCAGGTAACCTGGGGGAAAACAAAAACAGAATGAAAAAAAAGCCACAAGCAAGTTTAGAAACGTCAGCAATGAGTTTTCATGTCTGAATATGCTGGCTGCAAAGTGTTGGCATGAGAGTAACCCCCTGGAGGCTGTGTGGCTTCTTGGTGGAAGTTCAATGGACTTTGCAACAGTAGGTGGTCCTCCATAACAGCTCATGTAATGGGCTATGAGCCCAGTAAGGCTGCTTTTCCTATCCAGAGATCTTAAACCAGACTCTTTAAGGAGCACATCATAAGTACTGATTCTTGATGGACATCAATTCCTCAGCCTACAATACAGCAGCTACGTGAGGATCTTCCCAGTTTCAGGATGCTGACCAAATAACTCTCCCAGTCTGGATATTCCTCATTAAAGGAAACATCTAATTAATGCTTTCTGGTGATGGAACAGCCTACAGTAATTCTGCCTTCCTCTAGAGGGTAACAGATGGCTACAGAAGTGACATGTTTCTTCCTGATGTCGGTAGATACAGCTCTGAAAATGCACTTGGTGCAGATGTGCTGACGGGAAACGATCGTATCTAATAGCTGAAGATGGGAACTGCTCTGTAAATGAACTGCAAAGAGTGTTTGTCTCCATTCCAAATGAGACTATGGTGCTCTTCTGATGGCAGGCAGAAGGGGAAAACATTGCTAAAACCTGGTTTCCTTACCAAAAAAGGTAGCAGCTTCAGAGGCACTTAAACTAAATTGAGATTCCAAGAACTTGGGTCCAAACGTGGACATCCCAGCAATGAGGGTGGCTTCAGTTGCTCCTGCTAAGCAGAGGAAGATGAAGGTAGGGTTCTTCAGAAGCAGCAGTACTGAGCTGGGAAGGAAAAACACACTGGAATTGAATCACTGTGGCACATTCTGATTTCAGATCTGCCTCATATCAGGAATGGGCTGCCCAGGGAGGTGGTGGAGTCACTGTCCCTGGAGGTGTTCACAAAAGGATTGGATGTGGCACGTGGAGCCGTGGTTTAGTTGTCATAAGGTGTTAGGTATTAGGTAATAGGTTGGACTCGATGGTGCCTGAGGGCTTTTCCACCTGGTTGATTCTGTGATTCAGCCAGAAGGATCACATGCAAGAGAAAGCTGCATCTCTTTGAAGGAAAAACCCAAAGATTGCTAATTGGAGTTTGAAAGAGCAGTGAGTTTCTCCACTTAAGGTTTATCATGTCCTACCAGCCAAGGAAGGATGCTGAGGACACCCTCACCTCTCCTGCCTGGAGGAGATGCTGGTGTTCTGGGGGAGACAGCCTGTCCTTAAACAGTCTGTGCTTAAAGCCTGCTTTTTAACATAACATCTTTCACGTGCCAGCTTGCTGTGGTTCTCACTCCTACTGGATGATGTGTTGATGAACTTTAGGCACCTCAGATGTGCCTACCCTGGACATATTTTACAGCCCTGTTTGCTACAGCAAATGGACAGGGAAATCCAAGAGACATCAACCAAACACCTAAACCAGAGGGAAATAATCTGAGACTCTTCTCTGTGGACCTCCTGAGGGCACCAGATGAGTCTGTTTATCCCATGCACACATGCAAAATGGGGACTGGACATCAGCAGTGTGTGTGTCTGTGTGTGATACAATTAACATCCAGAGTGTCCACAATTTGGGTATGGATGATTTAAGTGATGATCTTCAGGGCCAGGCTGAGAATCTTCCACTCCTAAATGGCATAACACTGAAAGGACACTCACCAAACCTCAAGCATTTCAAGGGTCTGTTAGTCCCTGGCACCTCAGTTTAAGAAGGACACTTGAACATGTCCAGAGAAGGGCAATGAGGCTGGGGAGAGGCCTGGAGCACAGCCCTGTGAGGAGAGGCTGAGGGAGCTGGGGTTGTTTAGCCTGGAGAAGAGAAGGCTCAGGGGAGACCTTATAGCTCTCTACAACTTCTCCAAAGGAGGTTGTAGCCAGGAGGGGGTTGGTCTCTTCTCCCAGGCAAGCAGCACCAGAACAAGAGGACACAGTCTCAAGCTGTGCCAGGGGAAGTTTAAACTTGAGGTTATGACAAAATTCTTCACTGAGAGAGGTGGTGGAGTCACCATCCCTGCAGGTGTTCAAGAGGGGATTGGATGTGGCACTTGGTGCCATGGTTTAGTCATGAGGTCTGTGGTGACAGGTTGGACTTCATGATCTTTGAGGTCTCTTCCAACCTTGGTGATTCTGTGATTCTGATGGTAGTTATCTTGGGACTCCCAATTCAAACAACCAAGAGCAGGGAACAAAGCTGTCTTACACCCTCACATACACATCTGCTACCCATGCACACCCACATCTTCATGAGAGTAACAATCTCTGACAACCATGGATCTTTTGCAGCTTGAGGGAAATGCCAAGCAAGCCTTTCTGCATGGAAGAAACACCTTCAAGGCACCTTCTATCCCACTAGAAAACAGGCAGCATGCTTTCTCCCACAGTCTCAGCACACTTCAAGCTTAATGTATAAATTGAGTAAATACATTTCCTTTTCAACCCATTGGGATTTAGAGATATAGCTCAAAATTGCCACGTGTCATTTATGTGCAGAGAGATGATCCAGGAATGATTCCAGCTCTGAGACACAGCAGGGCCCTCAGGCACATGGGATGGTCTCAATTATCTGCCACTCTCTCGGATATTGGACTGAGAGCGTTGACACTGCTCTGCAGGCAGCGCTTGGTAACCAGCTTGAAATGCTGCTGTGGCTTTCCCCAAGCCAAGCCCAGACCAGTATCACAGATCAACCTCTTTCTGAGACAGGCACAACCCTGCCATCCTGCAGCAATGGGGATGCCAGGGAGTGCTTGCTGGGTTGAATGGCACTGGCATTTAATACCTACTGCTTTGGAGGAAGTCAACTGTGGTATTGTGACTGAGTATCCTGGGAGGCATCAAGAAGAGTGTGGCAAGCAGGTCAAGGGAGGTTCTCCTCCTCCTCTACTCTGCCCTGGTGAGGCCTCATCTGCAATACTGTGCCCAGTTTTGGGCACCCCAGTTCAAGAACGATGAGGAACTGCTTGAGAGGGTACAGCAAAGGGCTACAACGATGGTTATGGGACTAGAACATCTCTCTTATGAAGACAGGCTGAGAGACTTGGGGCTTTTTAGCCTAGAGAAGACTGAAGGAGGATCTCTTCAGTGCTTATAAATAGCTCAAGGGTGGGTGTCAGGAGGACAGGGCCTGTCTCTTTTCAGTGATGCCCAGTGGCAGGACAAGAGGTAATGAGCACAAACTTAAAGACAGAAAGTTCCATCTAAACATGAGGAAGGACTTCTTTACTTAGAAGGTGGTAGAACACTGGAAGCACAGGCTACCCAGAGAGGTGGTGGAGTATCCATCTCTAGAGTCATTTAAAACCTGTCTGGGCACCATTCTGTGCAAGCTGCTTTAGGTGAACCTGCTCTGGCAGGGGAGTTGGACTGTGAGTGAGAGACATGCTGGGCTCAGCATCAGGTTTATGCAAATCTATCCACATAAAGTGGAGAATTTCATTGTACCAAAAGGACAAAGAAGCTGAAAGACAGAAATACCACACATTCTTCTTACTTCTGGATTATGTGGAGCTTTATACCAACCACTGTCTAGCTGTTGGGATTAGTTTCATTTGCTGAACTCTTTCCCAGGAAAGACCTTTTTGATTGTGCTTTATTTGGAAGCACAAAGCCAAGCCTCTCAGAGAGAAAACACTTCTTGTGATGTAGAAAGGGTAGAATGCCTTCACCTCTTTAAAGTTCAAGAGAAAAGAGAGGAATTGTTCCATGGCACTAGTGTGACTTCATGCCTGTTGTTGGCTGAAAGTTTCAGGTTAGACCTGCAGGTAGGAAAATGCAGAGGAACTCCTTTCAGCCTTAGGAGTAAGGATTTACTCATGTAGTTTAATCTGTTTGTAGACAGAAGGTGTAGTTGTGAGGAGCTACAGCATATAAAACCTTATCAAAGCCAACACCTTCTTAATTACACAACACCATTCCAGACAGAAACACCTAGCTCTTGATAGCCTTGACTGCTCTCAGTTCTTGCAGCCAAAGGGATTTCAGGAAGCTCAGCACTGCCAAGAGAAGAATCCCACCATCTCTAAAAGCCTGATCCTCATATGGGTGCATAGGGGTATCTTTCCTCAGGCAATGGTCCTGCTGAGTGAGCTGGACCCATCTGTGTGACCAGAGCCTGCTCCTCTGAGGAACACCTGCATGCCCAGGACATCCCAAAACACACCAGAGTGTGGCCACAAGCTATCAAGTCACTAATGACAGGCAGATATTGATGCAATCTTAGAACATGTGAATGGGATCTTTTCCAGCACAAAATGACATCTGCTGGCACCACCACCAAGGGAAGGCAGGACAGCACCACAGGAACATAAACCAACCTCACTTTGCAACACAGGAAGCTGCAATACTGCCATGAGACAAAGCAAAGCCAACTAATCCAGAAGGGATGAGTGAAACACTGACTGTAGCTTCTCATGCTGAAGTGAGAGCTTGACAGAGCAGTGAGTGATCCTCACAAATGCTGATCTACAGCTCACTAGGACAAAGCCTCCTCTCCTGGCACAGCTCCACGTGTCTTCTGTTCGAATCCCTCTGCACTGACAGCAGAGGTTATTTCATGAGAGCAATCATATGGAACCAGAGAAAGGAAAATGCAATTTTATCAGGCCTTTTCAAACCAAGAATTAAGACAGAAGCCTCTTGAGGGCAGAGGATTAAGCTGCAGGGGCTGCATTCCTGTAAGCTCCTGCCCTTGGGCAGCACTGTGAATCCAGCAATTCATTAAGCTTGCTTACAAAGGACCTGATGGCACGGGGTAGTATTTTGTTTCATCTGCTTATCTTTGTGAGACTCTAACTGTCCCCACTGTGTGAAAACGTGTGGCACCCCATCCCTTACTAGAACAAAAGCAACAGTATCCTTTGGCCTTGTTCTCCAGCCTGGTCCATGTGTCCCCATGAGCTGCAGGCACAGATGTGATCTCTGTAGCACAAGTTTCCAGAGGAGCAAGCCTTGAAGGCACTTCCCTTTTATTAATCACAAGCAGGGAACACAAATGTCTGTTGGGATTCAGCTTTCAAATGATAACCACACCAAGGACTGGGCTGATCTGAATTGTTTGATATGAGTTGCCCACCTTCAGTATTTTTCCTTAAGGGACAGGAGGTGAAGGGAAGATGCTCCTGGAGAAGCATTGCCTCCGTACCTGCTGTCAGCCAGCCTTCACCCAAGAAATGGTGAGAGTTTTGCTCCAGATAAGCAAGCAAAGCATCAGCCACTGAATTTCATCCCTCTCTGCTGCCCTGTGTCTGCTTGGTTTAGTCATAACCTTATCATTATTTAAATGCAGGTTTTGAATTTAATTTCCTGGCTGAGAATAAGCCATGACCTCGGAACATGGCAGCCAGTCAAGAATGCCATTTAATAACAGTATTGAAATCTCTTCAATGTAATATTCATCATAAAGCTGCCTTAGCCCCTGGGAAACTTCCTATGAAATCTCTTAAGACTTTCAGACCAATGTGAGTAGTTGTGCTGACACAACACAGAGTGACTGCTGCTGAAAACTCCTGTGTTGAGCACCTGCTGCAAACCTCCTCTGCCAGCACAAAGGCCAACACCACAACTGAAGTTCAGAAGTCACTGCTGGCAGAGGCATAGGGTTTGGCAACATTTCTCCTCCCTCTTTACTCTGCCCTAGTGGGGCTTCATCTGGTGTACTGGGTCCAGTTCTGCACTCTCCAGTTCAAGTGAAAGAGGGAACCACTGGAGAGGGTCCAATGAAGGGCCATGAAGATGCTGAGGGGCATGGAGCATCTCTGTGAGGAGGAAAGGCTGAGAGACCTGGAGCTGTTTAGCCTGGAGAAGAGCAGCCTGAGAGGGATCTTCTCAACGCTCAGCAAGAGCTAAAGGGTGGGGGGCAAGAGGATGGGGCCAGACTCTTCAGTGGTAACCAGTGATAGGAAAAGGGGCAACTGGCATTAACTAGAACAAAAGAACTTCCACCTCAGCAGCAGTAAAAATTTCTTTGCTGTGAGGGTGCTGGAGCCTTGGAGCCCACTGCCCAGAGAGGTTGTGGAGTCTCCTTCTCTGGACAGATTCCAAATTCGCTTAGACATTGTGATCCTGGAAAGCCTGTTGTGAGTGACCTTGCTTTAGCAGGGGTGTTGGACTGGATGATTCCCAGAAGTCCTTTCCAACCTCCACCATGCTGGGATTCTGTGAGTGCTTGCCCTTGCATGGGGCAGCCCTCAAATGTGGATGCAAACTCTGCCCTAACAGTCCTGGGAGAAAATGCAAAACAGGAAAAATCCTCTGATTGACTGCAAGATCTGAAAGATACTCAGAGACCTCTGCAGCATCCAGACTCTAAACACCAGCTAAAGCCACGCTGTAAATAAGGCAGACTGTCTCCCTCTGCCCTTCATTCAAATACAACTCAACATCAAAGAGTTTCAAAGCAAATGTTTCCAGGTTAAAAGACTACACTTTATTTTGGTCCCTCACTTGTTTCTAGCCAGGAACCCTTTAAACCATTTCCTACCAAACCTCTTCTGGTCCTCCCCCACACCTCAGAGCTAAGCAGCAGCTCTGTGATCAAACACACTGCTGTGTCACTGCTCTGCAGGAGAGATAAGAAGTAGTAACACATAAAACGTAGCTGCAAGATGAAAAGGCAAAAGAAAGAAGAAGGAAAAAAAAAAAGGAAAGAAGGGAACTGAAAGCTCTAGTGCAGAATATCTTGTTCCCTGGGTTTGGAATTGAGCTGAAAGAGCTGAGGGTTTTGTTTCCACTCTTTTCACATTAAAAGGACAGAACAGGAATTTAACACAGGTAAAAGCAGAGGAAGGGAAGAAAAGCCCCGAGGGAATGGAGAGAAAGAGACCTTGGACAACACCCAATTGCCCAGGAGAGGCCAACACAAGCAGACAGGAGGAAATAATACTACCAGGGAGAGGGAATGAGGTGACAATGTCTGTGCATGCCCTGTCACCTAGAAGCTGGCAGCAAGCCACTCCCAGTGAAACTCGGTGTGCTGCCTGTGACTGCAGGTGGATCACACATGGTCCATCACACACAGACATGAGCTTCTGAAAACCATAGGCAGGACTAGCCACTTGTCCCCTCCTCTTCCACATGATCCCCAGCAGAATTTCTAGCTCAGCCCATTTGCTAAGAGCCTCTGGCCACTGATGGGAGCAGGCACTCTGCAATTTCCCCATGAGAAAGCACTTTTGGAGACAGGCCAAACCTTTTAGCTAGCATCACAGAAAGGAAGCTCAGTTGGAGCCCATGGCTCTTGCTTTTGGGGAGGGTTTCCTGAACCTAAGGTGTGGGGTGGTTTTCTCACCGAGGTAGATCCTTAACTGTCTTCCCAAAGTCTGGATCTGATGCTTTTTTGTGGCTCCCATCCTTGAGCTGATGAGCCTCAGACACTCTCATCACGATGTACCGCTGGGACCCTGAAGACAAAAGGCAAATGGGAACAAGGAGCATGTGAAAATGCAACATGACATCCTCTCTCTGCCAACAGATGCAAGGGAGGAGCAGGGAAACAGGCAGCTGGAAAGCCATGGGGATGAAATCATAGAATCACAGAATTGTTAGGGTTGGAAGTCACCTCAAGGATCATCTAGTTCCAACCCCCCTGCCTTGGGCAGGGACACCTCACACTACAGCAGGTTGTTCAGAGCCACATCCAGCCTGATTTTAGAAACCTCCAGGGATGAGGCTTCCACCACCTCCCTGGGCAACCTGTGCCAGTGTCTCACCACCCTCATGGGGAAGAACTTCTTCCTCACAACCAATCTGAATCTACCCATTTCTAGTTTTTTTTTTCCATTCCCCCCAGTCCTATCACTCCCTGACACCCTAAAAAGTCCCTCCCCTGCTTTCTTGTGGGCCCCCTTAAGATACTGGAAGGCCACAATTAGGTCTTCTTGGAGCCTTCTCTTCCATCTAGGAATTCTAATGTAAATCCCAGGAGCTCTCCCTTTACCCCAGCATCCTCAGCTACATGTGTTCATGAGGATGTAAGTCCCAGGGTGACCAGGAGTACCATGAGGCCCTGTCCAAATTCCCTCGAGCTGTGTACCTGGGAGGCGCTGGGGGTAGCCCAGGATGGGGATGGAGATGAGGAGGGAGGCTGCTCCAGCACCGAGGAAGCCGATCCACCACGCCCCCACCCACAGCGTGTTCTCTGGGGTCATGTCGGTCCTGCAAGAAACAAGAGGACACAAGGGAGAGAAGCAGTGGTTTGAGATGGAGCAGGACAGCTCAGTGTGCCTCTCATTGAAGCTGGCAGGGCCTGGGGGGACACGAGGAGGGATGCCAGTGAAGAAAATGGAGCTCTGGCTTCTCCCTTTATGATCTACAGGGGATGCCATATCCATCATCATCCCTGCTTGCCACACCACAGCGCTGCCTCACCAGAGAGCACAATGCTTAATGAACCCAGGACATTGCAACATTTAATTCTCCTCTCATCTCTGGCTTGCATATTCACCTCTCCCTATTTCATCTGCACTGTGGAGGTTGCTACAACCCTTTTTCCACCCCAGACCCACCCTTTGCAAGAATACTGATGGAAATAACCCATTCCATGCCCTGGAAACCTTCTCCCACTTTTTAACCCACTGATCTGCCAAAGAGCCTGTAAGGAGATACTAAATTCCAAGTACCACAAGGCAAGGAGGGGGAACTAGGCATCCTGGCTGGATGACTGGAAGGCTGAGCAGCATTAGGGGTAGCTCATCAGGTAACTCATTCAGAAACTTCACCTGCTGCTCACAGCCCCATTAGCACAGGCAGTGCAGCGTGAGGAGGGATCCAAGCTGACAGGTTTGTCAGCAATTTTCTTCCAGCCACAGCACTAACACAAACCACCCTTCCAGCCTCAGCCTCCCCACACCCCCAGAAACATCACTGAACACCATGGGCACGTTTCCAGACAGCAGGTCATTTTTGCAGATCATTATTAGGCTTTGGTTTGGTTTGTTTGTTGTTTTTTTTTTTCACCCCAAAGGCAACATAAAACATAAAGGAAAAGGAACAAGATGATTTTTCAGCCACTTACTCTCTGCCAATTTCAGTATAAATATTTAGAAACATTCCTCCTACCAGATAACCCGCTGCAGGCCCCAGGATTGCAGCAGTGTAGAACACGGCTGGAAGGGAAAACAAGCCTTGTTAGAGAAACAGCAGCAATCCAGGGAGAGGTGCTGCCCAGTGCTGCCAGTGCCCAGCACCCCCTGCCCCCCTGCACCAGCCCAATGCATTCCTAGACCTGGGGATGTTCAGCCTCCATCCACCTCACCCCCCAGTCCCTGAACCACCGAGAAACAAAGCCAGGCAGCTCATAGAATCATAGGATAGAGGAGTTGGAAGGGACCTCTGGATATCATCTAGTCCAACCCCACTGCTACAGCAGGGTCACCCATAGCAGGCTGCCCAGGATCTCAGTGGCCAGGTGGGTTTGGAATCTCTCCAGAGAAGGAGAGACTACACAGCCTCTCTGGGCAGCTGGCTCCAGCATCCTCCCAGCAAAGAAGTTTTTCCTCATGTTGAGGTGGAACTTCCTGAGTTGTAGTTTGTACCTGATGCTCCTTGTTCTGTGACAGGGCACTGAAAAGAGGCTGGCCCTTTCTTGACACCCACCCCTCAGATATTTAGACACATTAAGATGCCCTCTCAGGCCATTCACCAGGCTAAACAGCCCCAGGTCTCTCAGTCTTTCCCCATAAGAGAGATGTTCCAGTTTCAGCAAGTTTCTCCTTTCACACTAAGTCCCAAGGAAACTTGCACATCCATCCTAGTCAATTCTGATAGCTGCAGTGCTAAAGGGGCAATGTCCCCTTGCACGGACAGGGTATGACTTCATGGTTGTTTGCCAGAGGTTCTAATGCCACACACACGCTGGGGCATGCTGGAGAGTTGGTCCCATGCCAGGAGCAGGAGGCACCTCCTGATCTGCAAGGCATGTGCTACAGGAGTGAAAACACCCTGCTGCGCCTACAGTTCATGCCTGGAAATAATCAAAACCTGCCCCAAAGCTGCCACATCCCTCCAAGAACCACCTTGCCCATTAGAGGCAACAAAAGACTGAGAGTGTCTCTCTTGGAACCGCTCAAGGTGGCCTTGAGCCAAGGCAGATGGTTCTCTGCCAAGGGAGATGGATCAGCCCATCACCCAGCCCACGGGGCTGAGCTGCCCCTCCAGCTCAACTCACCAATGTACACAGGGGAGTAGTTAGTCTTGACATTTTCATCTAAATAGGTGACACCGAGTGTGTAGAGCGGCGTGGCCCCCATTCCATGGAGGAACTGCCCCAGCATGAAGACGAACCGGTAGCCAGAAAGGCTGGAGGCAGCCTGGGCACAGGGCAGGCTGTGGTTGCCCCCGCAGACGCCCACCTCCGCCGCCGAGCGCGCCTCGTAGCGCCCCGTGGTGAAGTGGGGCAAGGCAAAGAGCAGGGAGCCCAAGCCCATGAGCAGCACGCCCCAGCCCAGCCAGCGAGGCTTGTGGCCGTTGCCCCCAAAATAGCTGACGAAGGTGAGGCAGAGGCAGGCGGCGATGTCGTAGGAGCTGGCGATCAGCCCGCTCTGGTAGCTGCGCAGGTCGAAGCGCCGCTCGATGGAGGTGATCACCGTGTTGATGAAGCCGTTCACCGTCATGCCTTGCAGGAAGGAGGCCACACAGAGGAAGAACAAGACGCCCTTGGATGTGTTAAAGAGCTGTAAGCACCCAGGGGTGAAGCCCCCCCAGCCACATGCCAGGTCCTCCCCTTCGGCTGAGACGTATTTAATCCCTTCACTGAACTGGGTCTCCTCCTCTCCTGGGGCGGTGGAGCAGAGGGGCTGGGCACAGGAGTCAGAGGGGCTGGGCATACCGGAGGATGCTGTGCCATTGCTCAGCAAGGCACTGCAGGCCTCCTGCCCACTCAGTGCATCGAAGGTCTGCCCAGCCTCGCTGGGACAAGGAGATGGGCGGGAGAAGTCAAGTGTCTGAGGGAAACAAAAGCCATTTTCTCCAGTTGAATTCTGGGGCATTGCCATGAAAAGGAACACAGAGATGAGTAGCAGATCAAGGTGGGGCTGGTGGCCAGGGTGGCTTCGAGGGGTAGTGAGGACTTGCTTAACCAGGAGATGTGATTTTCAGTGCTTACATCAGTAGGAAGATGGCAAAGGTCTGAGCCAGGACCATTCTGATCTGTGAAGAGAGAATTTTTGCACATGCCTTTATATAAAACCATGCTCAAAACCCTCAAATACTGTTGTTCATCTCCTTTTAAAATAAGTACAGCATTTTACTGCTAGGGTGGTGTGGTGGGACACCATTAACAAGAGATGGGACAAGAGGACACAGCCTCAAGTTGCACCAGAGGAGGTTTAGTTTGGATATTAGGAACAATTTTTTCCCCCAAACGGTTGTCAGGCTCTTCAACGGGCTGCCCAGGGCAGTGGTGGAGTTCTCACTCCTGGAGGGGTTTGAAAGACATGCAGATATGGTACTGAGGGACACAGTTTAGTTAGACCTGGTAGTGCTGGATTAACAGTTGGGCATCTTAAAGGTCTCTTCCAACCCAAATGAGCCTGTGATTCTATGATTACAGAAAAGAACAAACCATCCAAGAGCACTGAAAAAACCCAAACTCTCAGGAGAGAACATCTTCCTACCAGCTGCAGTCCCTTCTCCCTCCTCTGAAGAAGACCCTGCTTAGACATGGACCCTCACACCCTCTGTCCTTCTCCTTCCCCTGCAGAGGACGGTGTCAGAGCTACAAGTTTCCCCACTGCTACAAGTCCTTTGCCAACAACAGTTTATAATTATTCTGAAAAGTTTCCACAGTCAGATTGATTTGATTCCAAGCCCTCAGATCTGTTTACAGCTATTCAGTAAAATCCTTTCTATAACTAATTAGACTACATGCCACTTGGGAGTGAGCTGCAGGGCGCAGGCAGCTGACTCTAACCTGATTACTGATGCAAACTGCTGCCTTTCAACTGCTTCCTGTGCACTGCAGCACCTGATCATGAGGCAGCCACCAGCATTTTTTCTTCAATACCCTGGCTGAACTGTAAATGGTGGAAACATTAAGGTTCCTAGAATACATTCATAGAATCATTAAGGTTGGAAAAGACCTCTAAGGTCATCAAGTCCAACCATCAGCCCTACACTACCATAACTACTATAGAATCATAGAATCATTAAGGTTGGAAAAGACCTCTAAGATCATAAAGTTTAACCCTCAACCCAACACTCCCATGACCACTATAGAATCATATAATCATTAAGGTTAGAAAAGACCTCTAAGGTCATCAAATCCAACAGTCAACCAAACACTCCCGTGACCACTATAGAAGAATAGAATCATTAAGGTTGTAAAAGGCCTCTAAGGTCATCAAGACCAACCATCAACCCAACACTACCATGACCAATATAGAATCACTAAGGTTGGAAAAGGCCTCTAAGGTCATCAAGTCCAACTATCAACCCAACACTACCATGACCAATATAGAATCACTAAGGTTGGAAAAGGCCTCTAAGGTCATCAAGTCCAACTATCAACCCAACACTACCATGACCAATATAGAATCACTAAGGTTGGAAAAGGCCTCTAAGGTCATCAAGTCCAACTATCAACCCAACACTACCATGACCAATATAGAATCATTAAGGTTGGAAAAGGCCTCTAAGGTCATCAAGTCCAACTATCAACCCAACATTACCATGACCAATATAGAATCATTAAGGTTGTAAAAGGCCTCTAAGGTCATCAAGTCCAACTATCAACCCAACACTACCATGACTACTATAGAATCATACAATCAATATGGTTGGAAAAGGTCTCTAAATGCTGAACTTAAATACACAACAAGTGCTAGGCAAGAGCTCTTTGATTAGCGAGCATCTTCAAAGCATCCTGTATCTCCCAATATTTTTTGCCAATATCTGTTTGAGAGGTTCCTCATGAGATGGCAACAGCCTCATCAACAGGGAACGGGGTAAAAAGGGCATTTTGCTTCCCCATGAAAATGAACCATGTTCAGATCACTGTAAACTGGGAACAGAGAGGCCTTTGGTGAAGAAATGAATACTCATCTGTGTTAGGCTGGAACAACTTATTGACATTTGTTGGTAGTTAATGTATGTACCAGCACCCGTGTGCTTTCCTGTATTGGCAGCTCTTGTAGGCACCAGGGCAGGAGGACTTGGCAAAACATGATGATCAGAGCAGCATCCAGGTCCTGCTCCCATCCCAGAAGGGCAGAGGATAGACCATATAGGCAAACAAATGTTAAATATCCAGGTCAGCCGTGCTACAACAGGTCTGGTCCTTGAGGTCAGTTCAACAAATGAGGTCCACATTTTGTTGGCAGGTAATTCTATCTTAATTACCCTGCCTGGGGAGCAGAGCGTACAGAATACTTCGGGGTCCAGATTTTAGTAGGAGTGTGATGATTGTGCAGGGCACGGGGAACTGGGCAGCAAGGAGGGCACTGCTTTTCAGGTCCATGCCAGACTCCTCTGGGTAATCCAATAATGACTTGGATGAAAGGTTGTATTCCTTCACTTTTTCATGGCTTTTACAGCTTTAAATCTATTTTCTCATCTTTGGATGCAATATTGGCAACAATAAATAAGAGTGCTTTAGCTCTCTGACTTCATTAAAGCCAGAAGTGATGATTAGGTACTGGATAAAGCTCTAAGGGGAGGAACTGTTCCTGTTACCCCAGTATAAATCAAACATTTCTCCTGAACAGCAGCTGGCTGACTTCAGCTGCATGCTCCCCATGTCCAGCATAAGTCTGGTATTACTTTTGACTGGACTTGTAAAGAAGGTTGCTTGGCCAGGGACTGATTTTGCTGTCACTGATTTCAGTGGACAGAAAAAGACCATCTGTTAATTAGCTGATGTGAGCAGGAGCCCAAAGCTGCCAAACTGGCACACCTTCACCCTGGAGGAAACACTCCTACTGCTTCTTTGTGAGCACTGGGATGTGTCCTTTGATACTTCTTGATTAGATATTGTTGTTTCACGAGTCAGGAAAGAGATCACAGCTTTTCATTGAAGTTTTCTTTTCCTCAAAGTAGCAGGAGTCTTGGCCACCAGCCTCAGGTAACCACATCATCCTGCCCTTCAACTTTGCTTACTCTTAGTCCTACTTCAGAGCAAGCGTGGAGTGAAGCAGTTCCAGGGAATCAACCAGCCTTCCTTCCCAAAAGCAGCTGTTTCCCTCCACCCAGAAGCCTTCTCTGCACCCAAACCCCTCATCCTGGCCATTTTCTGATGGACCTAGGCTAATGACTCATAACCAGGTGCTGTGGGCAGGATGCCCATTTCTGCTCAGTGCTGCCCACTGAGCTGCTTTTTATCTCTTGAAGTATTTATAAACTGGCAGTGACACATTCCCTGGGAATATGAGCTTTCATAGCAGCCATATGCCACTTTAGAGGACAAAACATCATCTTCAGGGGGAAAAAAAAAACCCACCACCAACTTCACACACTTCCTAATCATTCTTATTCATCCCAGCCATCCATTTATTGCTTCCCATTCATCTCTGTTTTTAATGACTCAGCTGGTGATCTCTTGCTTACATTGAATCAGTCCCAATGCTATTATCTCGCAGCTCATTTTGCAGCAAGACTTTAACTCAATTTTTTTCCCCCCCCCCCCAGCTGTACAGCTGCTTCCAGGCTGCCAACATTACCAAGTCTCGACACAACAAAAGCAGCAAGGCAGCAAGAGCATATGATTTGTATTTCGTGCTGAAATCTGGAAAGATTTCCCCTCCCTAATATTTAGCATTAAATCATGGTGAAACTTGCAAGCTTTCCATCAGGTGATGATTTTAAAAGTCACAGGACTAATTAAAAACATTTTGTGCCTCAGCTGAGCTCTATGATTAGATTAATGTTACAAATTAACTTGTAACTGACATGCAAAATAATTCCATTTGCTGAGGCATGCCCAATAATAGTTAATCTTCCCTTTCATTCTATGGGGTTTGACTTTTATAGGGTATTATTGTGGCAAATAACATCTATTCATAACTCCTGCTTTCCATAGCTGAGCACAGTTTATGGTTTATGAGCAGGTTTAATCATTTTTTTTTTCCAGTCCTATGGTATACCTGGAGATATTTGCTGAGGAATGGGGATGGGAGATTAAAAATGATCAGGAAATGTCCTGGGAACCAGGGAGGAGCAGCCCCAGATGATGCTCAGGGGCTGCATTGGGCAGGCTCAGTTATTCTCCTTGACATACAAATGGAATGGAATGGAATGGAATGGAATGGAATGGAATAGAATAGAATAGAATAGAATAGAATAGAATAGAATAGAATAGAATAGAATAGAATAGAATAGAATAGAATAGACCAGGTTGGAAGAGACCTTCAAGGTCATCGTGTCCAACCTATCATCCAACACCACCTAATCAGCTAAACCAGGGGACCAAGCACCCCATCCAGTCTCCTCCTAAACACTGCCAATGATGGTGACTCAACCACCTCTTTGGGCAGCCCATTCCAATGGGCAATCACTCTCTCTATGAAGTATTTCTTCCTAACATCCAGTCTAAACCTCCCGTGGTGCAGCTTGAGACTGTGTCCTCTTGTTCTGGTGCTGGTTGCCTGGGAGAAGAGACCAGCCCCCACCTGTCTACAACCTCCCTTCAGGTAGTTGTAGAGAGCAAGAAGGTCTCCCCTGTGCCTCTTCTTCACCAGGCTAAACAATGCCAGCTCCCTCAGCCTCTCCTCACAAGGCTGTGCTCGAGATGACCCTGACCTTACTAAACAGATACTAAACAGATTTGTGAACATCTCCATCCAAGTACCGCTCTCACATTGCTCCAGAAAGAGACAAATCCATCTGGGTTTGTACATTTAATTTCTCTTGGTAAGACTCACTGAGTTTTTCTCAGAGAGTTTGGCTTCAGAGGATTATCAGCATTACTTCTGTTGTGGCTGATAAACGCCATATGGATCACGTGTAATCCACTCGCTGCTTTAGGAACCGGGAAGCCTCCCAGGAGTGAGATAAATCCACATCCCAGTGCTGTGAATAAGGCTGGTCCTCAGGGCACTGGTTCAGTTAAAGGGAGATAAAAGAAAGCATGGAGTGATGGGGTTGTTCACACACAATGCAGGATTGTTCTCCTGGCAGCTGGGGAACTTCCCCCAACTCACTCCAACTGCAGAACTTGCATATTTTTTTAGCATGCTTTTAAGAAGCATGCCATTGATTCAGCAGGAAGAATCACAGAATGATAGAGGTTGGAAGAGACCTCTGGAGATCATCCAGTTCCACCCCTCTACCAGAGCACGTTCATCCACAGCAGGGTGCACAGAATGTCATCCAGGTGGGTTTTGAATGACTGCAGAGATGAAGACTACCGCCTCTCTGGGCAGCCCATTCCAGTGCTCCACCACCCTCACAGTAAAGAAGTTCCTCCTCATGTGTAGATGGAATATCCTATGTTCAATTTTGTGCCAGTTACCTCTTGTCTTGTTGCTGGGCACCACTGAAAAAAGACTGAGCCCATCCATCCTCCTGATATTGATAATCATTGATATGCTTATAAGAAGGAGGCTACTACTGCCAGGATCAGCATCAAGGCCAGCTTGGAGCCTTTTGCAAACAATTCCTACAGGAATAGCATTGTCCTGCACACAAGGAAAGGTTTCAGGAATGACAAACACACAGAGCAGCCAGCTGACCATATACCCAACACTGTGCTCACCATCACTGCTGCAGGGAGAGCTGAAGCACAGAGAGTGGTCTAGAAGCAAATGACAGCAGGAACATCCTGGCCTACTGCTCATGTCAGAGACCTGTTTTTCACATGGTTGGTCCCAGTGGGGTCTGAAGCATGGATGAGAGCAGTACAAACTGGCTTTAAATTATCACATGAGCAAGGACACATTATAATTAAATAAATTCCAAGTAGTAAAGCTTAGCACTCACAAATCCTTTGTGAGTTTCCCAAGCACTTTCCATTCACTGGCAAATTAAGGCAATAATATGCAAGAAATCAGGAAGGTGGCTTGGATAATTTTCAATTAGCTGCTTGGAAATGCTTTGAAGATAAACCTAGCCAGATTTTCTGAGCTTAATTCTTTGCTCCAGCTTATCTGTGCAAACACAATTGGCTGCAGCAGCCTTAGACCATCCTTAAAAACTTGCAGTGCCAATGCACAAAGCAGTTTGAACCCAGTCACTATATTTTGCATAGCAAAGATTAGCCAGACAAAAGGTTCTTTTATGCTTTAAGACCTAACTCCCTCTCCCTAATGTCACTCTTGCTTTAGGATCTTTTTCCTACCCATAAGCTTGGTCAGTAATGAGAAGGTTTCCATGCTGGCACAGTACCTAGCTCTCCAGCCACGGAGCTGGGTGTCTCCATGGCTTTTCCTGTGCAGACACACCACCTTAGCATTTTCCTTAGCTCTGTCCCCAGCATGGTTTTATTTTCACAGAATCACACAGAATCCCAGGATGGTGGAGGTTGGATATCATCTAGTCCAACACCCCTGCTAAAGCAGGGTCACCCACAGCAGGTTGCCCTGGATCACAATGTCCAGGTGGTCTTGGAATCTCTCCAGGAAAGGAGACCCCACAACCTCTCTGGGCAGCCTGCTCCAGGGCTCCAGCACCCTCACAGAAAAGAAATTTTCCCTGATGTTTAGGTGGAACTTCTTTTGTTCTAGTTTATGCCTGTTGTCCCTTTTCCTGTCACTGGGCACTGCTGAAAAGAGTCTGGCCCCATCCTCTTGACACTTAGCCTTTAGACATCAATAAGAATTGATAAGATCCCCATTTCCCATCATTTTACAGCCCATTTAAGGATTCTCAATACTCAGGATGATGTTTCTGCATGAGCCATTAGTCAGCTTCCTCCAGTGATTACCAGTGAGCTCCTAGCCCTCCTCTGTTTCCATGCAGAGGATGCAGATTCAGGCAAGTCCTTTCTGATGGAGGAAACGAAACGAAAGGACCAAAAGCTGAATGAGCAATGCGAGACACGCTCCTCTGCTGCTACTAAACATAGAAGCAATAAAAATGCAGAAAAGGCAATATCCTGTGTTACACAATGCAGGGAGGCTGAGCACAGGATAAATATAACCAAATAACACTGACATCTACCATGGTTTACGGAAACCTACTCTTCTTCATCCTCCTGGTTTCGTCGGTATGAAAGCAAAAACAAAAAGGGTAAACAGGAGGAAATGAGACCATGAAATGTTGTGGGGAAGATGGGTTTTGGCACAAATAACACCAGGCCCCTCTGCAGGAGGTGGTTAGTATACAGAATCCTCCTTACAAATAGAGGACAACAGTCAGGCTGGAGTAGCAAAGCTTTTTGCTTACAGGCTTTTCATAGAATCATAGTATCAACCAGCTTGGAAGAGACCTCCAAGATGATGCAGTCCAACCTATCACCCAGCCCTATCCAATCAACTAGACCATGCCACTAAGTGTCTCATCCAGTCCTTTCTTGAAGATCTTCAGGGACAGCGACTCCACCACCTCCCTGGGCAGCCCATTCCAGTGGTAAATCACTTTCTCTTTGAAGAACTTCTTCCTAATATCCAGCCTGAACCTCCCCTGGCACAGCTTGAGACTGTGTCCTCTGGTTCTGTTGCTGGTTGCCTGGGAGAAGAGACCAATCCCCACCTGGCTACAACCTCCCTTCAGGTAGCTGTAGACTAGCAATGAGGTCTCCCCTGAGCCTCCTCTTCTCCAGGCTAAACAACCCCATCACTGCTGCATAACAGCTTTTCATTGAGATATCTCCCTTATGTGTCTTTTTTTTCCCTACTCAGTGATCAATTCCTATATCACACCAAGCTGCACTCCTCTTGCAGGCTATCGGGAATCTATTTCTGGCTTGATTGTAACAGCAAAAGCAGAAACACAATCAGGCTCAAAGCCAGAACTATTTATGCCCTAACTCGGACCACAACCCTCCTTTCTACAGCAAATTGTTCAAAAAAACCCACATTTCCATGATTCCCCACCCCCCAGAACACTTGCTATGCCTGTGCTACTGCAGACTGTGAGCCAGCAGCTGCTGGAAATGGGTTTCACATGACCCCTCGCTGTTCAAGAACCATTCCATCATGGGGTCTTAATGTTTTTTCCTTTCAAATGGATGAAAAAGTTCAAATATTTGGAGGTGAAATGCCAGTCTTAAATCCATGATTTCTGCTGCAGCGTGGGAAGAACTCTATGTGATGTCCTGAGGTGTTAAGTGTTAAGAGATCTTGCATGGGCCATAGTGTCCATCTTGTCCCTTTTACACACTGGGAACAAAGGGTTGGAGGTCAACATCCAAACTACCTTGTACTTCATTTCTTTCCTGAGAAAAGATTGCCTCTCAACCCCTCTTTTTCATAGTAAGTGGACTTCCTAGAGGAAATCATGTACCATGTGGTCATATTGCTCTACCAGCCAATGACTGTCTTTAGCTCAAGCCTTCTATGACAAGTTCTCCAGCTCAGCCCTATGTTGGTGGGCTGGAGGTTCACCCATTCCTCTCTCAAACCGGGCAACACAGAGCTGAAGGGAGCCCTTTAGAATTGCTAAATGCATCACAGAGAAAGAAACCTGCTGATCATCAGCTCCCCCTGCAACCATCATCATCCTCAGCGAGCACACAAGTCCATGAGATGGGCAGAGGGCAGAGACACTGCGTCAAGTGGTGAGTACAAGAGACAAATCACAGGATTCAGCCAGGGAAGGACTCAGGAAGGATTCAGCCAAGGGAAGAGTATTTCCCACACGAGCCCACTCTTTTTTCCACATCAGCAAGTAATAGCTTCCCCAAACAGCCCCTGGAGCAGAAGCTCACTGGTGCACACCGCTTAGCCTGGATCTTGTTTAACAGTCAGTGATGTTCTCTAATCCTCTTAGGTATTGGTCTTGAGATTCCTGTCGAGCACGAGAACAGCACAGCACTTAAATGAACTCTCTGCTTGAAATGGACCATTCTGCAAAGTACAGTAAAACTCCAGCTGCCCAGGTTTCTTTCTTTCTTGCTTAACCTCAGATTAGCACCTAGGAAATCACTCTGGCAAAATAACCTCAATTTCCACATCTCAGGTGACTCCCTGAAGTCATTCTGCATTAGGACTGGGATTTCTCTCTCTCTTAATTACTGATTTAAAGTTAAGTACCTAATTGGAGTTACCCACTTCTATTGTGTCTCTTTGCCCACTGGCTGGAAATCACAACGTGCAGGCTGTCTACAGCCCTCAAGCCACGTCTGCACCACCACCATGTTGCGTGTTACTAAATCACTCATTACTGCAGATATCATCTGGAGCAGGAACAGGCACATAATCATATTTCTGTTGGATTAGCCAAGCATATTACCCAGAGCTTACTCTGGCCTCATGTTGGCTACCACAACACAAACAATATTTGATCAAGCACAAAGCCAGATGGCACCACATTAACCCTTTCAGCACCAATCAGATGCGGCACGAGGGACTTTGGACAAGATGAGTAGCTGTAGAAGTTCTGACACGGTGCCCACAGCCTCACTAAGCACTGAGAAATTATTTCCCTGATCCTGCCACTGCTGCTGACTCCAGAGTGTGGTTTGCTCACACAGGAATTGAAGTGGGGTTCCCTAGACTGCCTCCAGACAGCACTCAAAGGGAATACATTTTGGCTGGTTTGCAGGGATAGGCAAGGAAGGCTTTTAATCACCTTTTGAAAAAAAAAAAAAAAGGGAAAAAAAGGGAGGAAAAAAGCAATATGTAGAATTTTACATTAATTTAAAACAAGAATGCTGGAGACAGATAATCATAGAATCATAGAATCAATAAGGTTGGAAAAGAACTCAAAGATCATCAGGTCCAACCTGTCACCCAACACCTCATGACTACTAAACCATGGCACCAAGTGCCACATCCAATCCCCTCTTGAATACCTCCAGGGATGATGACTCCACCAGCTCCCTGGGCAGCACATTCCAATGCCTAACGCCTCTCTCAGTGAATAACTTTCTCGTCACCTAAAGCCTAAACTTTCCTGGTGCAGCTTGAGACTGTGTCCTCTTGTTCTGGTGCTGCTTGCCTGGGAGAAGAGACCAACCCTTTCCTGGCTACAACCTCCCTTCAGGTAGTTGTAGAAAGCATGAAGGTCTCCTCTGAGCCTCCTCTTCTCCAGGCTAAACAATGCCAGCTCCCTCAGCCTCTCCTCATAGGGCTTGCGCTTGAGGTCTCTCCCCAGCCTCGTTGCCCTTCTCTGGACACGTTCGAGTGTCTCAATGTCCTTCTTAAACTGAGGGGCCCAGAACTGGATACTCAAGCTGTGGCCTAACCAGTGCTGAGTACAGGGGTACAATGACTTCCCTGCTCCTGCTGGCCACACTATTCCTGATGCAGGCCAGGATGCCATTGGCCTTCTTGGCCACCTAGGCACACTGCTGGCTCATGTTCAGCCAGCTATCAATCAGTACCTCCAGGTCCCTTTCTGTCTGGCTGCTCTCCAGCCACTTCAACCCCAGCCTAATCAGTGTACCACAGGCTGGATAGTGACTTTTCACTCCTCTTAGTTCAGTTTCTTCATCATCTTAAAATACTCTTTCCAAGGTTTTCCACTACGTAAGAGGAAAATACTCAACACTAAAGGGATCACAGGTTGGTCAGGGTTGTGGTGGCACTCCCAAAAAGACTCATTCTGTTGCAACTAGACCTGTATCTGGCTCAAAGGATCTAAACCCTCTATGAGACTGAATCTGCTCCAGCAATACAAACACATACAGCTGCTTTGAAAGCACAGTGGGGAAATATTCTTATGCTAGCAAATCTCCATGGCATCTGCCTTCTCCTCATTTATAGTGCAGGATCAGATTGGTCATGGAGGGAAGGTTTCAGAAAGTCCATCCAGCTCAGGTGAGGTAGAGAAGCCTCACAGCTGGGCCAAGAGTTGAACTTCTATTTTCTGTGGGACTTTGAAAGCAAACCAAATATTTAATTTGGTTTTCCAATCTGATTTATATTGAATGTATGAGGAGGGACTCTGAGGGGACAGAAAATCTGACAGAGCCTTCAGATGTTTTGGAGACTCTTGTTGGTGTCATGAGTGAGTGTCATTTATTTCTTAATGCCACCTAGAAAAACTAAACTCCTGTCTCAGAGCACACCCAAAGCATTTGAGTTCACAACCAGGAAGCCATAGCTATAAAAAAATGCCCCAAAGTACTTTTTGTTGGATTTTTTTCAGCAGAGCATTGCAAAGTCAAAGTATTTTTTGGGAAGAGAAGTGTTTGCCCTTGATTTCTCAACATGAAAATGACTCCTTAACGTCTTCAAACCACTGGGTGCCATCCCCAAAGCTTGCCAGCAGTTCATTTTCTTTCTCACAGAGGCCAAACCAAGATATGAGGACTCAAATGAGCGAAGACTACTGATGCCATACAGCAGTATACATCAATGATAGCAATCAAATTCAGTTTTACTGTAATTATACATGTCAGTGGAAAAGCACAAGAGGAGAAATGGGACCAGTGTATCCACTGCTCCAAGAACTTCCACAACTGCTGGAAAGGCTCAGCACTGCCAAATGAGGTGAACAAGAATAAGCAGAGCATTTCCCAGTGCTAAAATATTCCCCTTGCTCAAACTCATTTACAATCTAGACATGGAATGACATTGTTTCTGACAGCAGCAACATAGCTGCACCCCAGATTTAGGGGTACTTCAGCCTGAAGAGAGGTTTAAGGTTAGAATAACATTACTCTGTTAATATTAAACACTTCACTGCCTCATCTCATGCTCTCCACTGTACTAACGAGAAGGCTGATACGGAATCTATTACAGTTAGTGGCTGTCTCCCAGTACTTGCCTACAATCACTCATCACAGCAACCAAAGGAAGATGGATGCTTTTGCCCAGGATTCATAAACCAGATTAAGTCCTTGACCTCTCTCAGAGCATTTTTCCTCACAAAGTGTTTGCAGAAACTCTTTGTTCTCAAATCCTCCAGTTCTGCATCACCACTCATATGCTGGGAGGTTACTCAAAGCCAAGATGGAAGAAAAGTAATTGTATCATGGGGAGGTCTTGCAGTAAATCAGTTTTGAAAAGGGAAAGGAGACTGGCTCCAGCATAGGAGCAGCTCTTGCATCTGGAGATCCCAGGCTAAGAGAGGGCTCCTGCCAAAATGCAGGAGAAATTAATGCAAGGGAAAGCCTTGCATTAATGGGATTGTGCAAGATAAGAATGTCCCAGGCTCTGAAGAACCAATTTAGGGGCAGCAGCCCAAGGAACCAGGTGAGGATGACAAGAAACCCAAACAGTAAAACAGAATATTAGGGAGTTTGGCAACAAGTGCCTTCCCCTGTAGGCAAAGGCAGGTTTCTGGGTTTGATACACTTGATACACTCAATTAAATAGAGGAAAGCAGAACTGCTGCTTGTTAGAGTGGACTGAGCAAAATAAGTGGCACAAAGCGAAGCCACCATTCACTTTTTTGTGCTACTGCAGGGCATAAAGCCCCAAAGAGGAGAGGAGGATGCTCCTTAACACACTCTATGCTGTACAGGCACACATACAAAATGATTAAAGCTGCCTCAAGGAGTCAGCAATCGGAAATCATGAGGCACTGAGCAGCTGGATGCTGATCTCCCTAAGCTGGTGGGTATTTCTTTTGTTAGTGGCTGATCCCATCTTCTCTCTTGCCTGAAAATCTCTAATCTCTGTAAAGATTTCTATTAAGTACTTGCACAGGTAACTCCTGGGTTTGCTGGCCAAGAATACCAAACCCTCACAGGAACTGCTGCTTCCTGTCTCGTTTGTCAGCCCAGGATCCTGCTTCATGTTTTTGCCACCGTCACTTTGTGGCTTGGATCCACATGTGTGGGGTGATTTAAGGTTATTATCAGCAGAGGTTTCACAGGGCTTCAGATGATGCTGTCACACATCGACATGCTCCTTGCACATCTGCATGGTTTTGACCAAGTTATTCTATGGCAGGTGGATGTGGTCTGCCTCACAGCCTGCTTCAGTTTCTGATCGTTTTTTGTAGCCTGCAGGCTAGACATCTTTGCATATAAATAGCTACTTTTTTTTTCTTCTCTTCTCTATTTTCTCCCCCTTCTTTTCATTATTTGACTCACTCTCTCCCCACCACTTCACCCTTTTCACCCTCTTCCTCACGTTTACAACAGCTCAAGTCCATTCTTCTCTAAAGATCTTTGTGTGCCTTCCCCCTCAAAGGCTGTTTTAAACTGTGTGTTTTTACAACCAAGTGGCACCAGGGAAAGCAGAAGCCCAGAAATCCAAAATAAAAGGAGGTGCCAGACTGGGATAACTTCACATTTGTAGCACGTTGCCTGGGAAAATCAGGCAGTCAATAAAATAGTGATGAAACATTTAATACAACAAACTCATGGGGTTAATGCCTGCTTGTGCCTTGTGAGCTCTCAGGACTTGAACCCCACTCTTTTCTTATAAAAATGCTTTGGATTTGTATCCCACGAGCAAATAGGTGAGTGGAAGCGATATGTAGGTCAGGTGATGAGCGCCCCGATTTCAGCTCAGCATGCTGCCTGCTACTTCCTTCCCTAACTTCAGTTATTACCCTCTCAAAACAGGGACCGTTTTATCATTAACACACTTTCCACTCGCTGCATGGATCACTTTGCCAAGCCACTACAGTCCCTTCGCTTATCTTCTCTGCCCTTTTTTTTTCCTTTTCGGTTGTTGTTCCATTCCCCACAGAAAAGCAAGGTTTTGATAAAAGGAAATCAAACAGACCACGGTGAATCAGTTCTAACGAATTTCAGTTGCAAGGTGGCAATACCCTGTTTAGAGCATCACCGGAGATGCCTCGCAAATGGAAAAATCTCAGTGAGTTTGGCTATTTTGATGACTTTCCCCCGGCTCCCTTGCCATCAAACGGGATTTTCCCGACGCGGAGCGGGAGCTCTGTCCATCAAACCACCGTTCCCACACAAAAGCCCGCACGCCCGGGGCTGGAGCACCGTCTCCGGGCACCTAACCCCATTCCCCAAACCCGAACCCCTCTATCCCAGGGCCTCTGCGAGCCAAATCTCAGGGCTTTTCACCATGCTGCGAGGACCGGCGGACGATCCGCGCCCATTCCCGGGGCTCCCCGCACCGTTCGTGCAGACACGTGCGGCACCGCCCGGTGGATCCTGCCGTGGTTTGTGGGGGTGTTCACTCGAGCAGCCCTCACCCTGCAGTCACATCCATCCCTCCAGCATCCCTCCCGCATCTCCCCGCCAGGCCCTGGTACCTGCCACCGGTCGCCGCCGCCGCTGCCCTCTCGCCTCCACCCCCGGCGCTCCCGAGCCCCCGCCGCTGGGGAGGGCGGGCACTCCGCCATGACGGACGGGCCTGTCCTCCAATCAGAGATGGGTGCCGGTGAGGAACTGGCAAATGGCAGAGCGAAAGAGGCCAAAGCGAAAGTGCGATTAAGGCAACGGGGAGAGGGATGGATGGATGGATGGATGGAGGGATGGATGGAGGGATGGATGGAGGGATGGATGGAGGGAGAGGGTGGACAGGGAGAGGAATGGGTGAGAGCAGGGCAGGGGGAGAGGGAGAAGAAGAGCAGGAAGAGGAAGGACAGGGAGAGGGTTCTGTGTTGGGGAATAAAAGGGAGAGAGGGACCACAAGGGGAGGGTGGGGAGAGGGATGGATGGAATAGGGAGAGGATGGTAAGGGGGAGGGGGACTGGGATGGATGGGAGTAAGGGAGAGGGAGAGAAGGACAACGAGAGAATCCTTTGTTAGGAGGAAGAAAAGGGGGAGAGGGGAAGCAAGGGGAGGATGAGGAGAGGGATGAAGCTTTGAGAAGACACAGGGTGAGGAGAGAGCAGGGTAGAGGCAGGTGCATCATATGAAAAATGCCTAAGCGTCCCATCCCACTGTACATTTGGAGCCTTGCACAAAGGACCTGGGCAGTCCCTCTATCCTCTTGCCCCCCACCCTGGGGGCTATCACAGTTTTCTCATCCTCCTTCCCAACCCCCAGATGCTCAAGAAGTAGTTCTGGGATGCATCCATGCACCAGGCTGAAGGAAGAAGCTATGTAGGAACTACATCCATCACTGTGCTGGCAGAGAGTAGTAGCAGGATTTTAATCTTCACCTCCAGCTACTGCAGTGAGCTGTGCTCACAGAAAAGGAGGAAAGAAGTTGGGGAGCAGATGCATGGGCATTATTTTTTCTGTGGCACAAACAGAGCTACTGTGGTGTTATCTTTATTGGTGCAAACCAGTGCCAGGCATTCTGAGGCTGGACACAGCCAGGTTCATGGCTGCAGAGGAAGATCAACTCCTGCTGGAGCTGGTGGAGCTGTGCAGGAAATCCGTGCAAACATCCCATTCCCCTTTGATTTGCATAAACACATTTGTTTGGGCCTTTTTCTCTGCTGTTTGGGGATTTGCTGCCCCAGAGGGATGTTCATAGGCAGCAGAGGGTGCCCATATGTGATAACACAGAGGAGTCTCGAAGTCAGCACCCATGCCTGAGACCTCCACACCCTCCAAGACATAAATCACTTGGGCAGGAAGAATCTCAGCAGATGTTACACCTATATGCATGAGGGTCTAGCCATGCAGCTCTTGCTTGCCTACTTGTGTTTCTTCTGAGATCTGCCTCACATCACTTGGGAGTCTGGCCTGTTTCAGCACATTCAGAGATAAATAATTCAGGCACTGTGTGTTCAGCTCTTTAAAGTGCAATCACTTCTTCATTATCCAGAGTGCACAGGATAACCTGGGTAATGGGCTCAGAGAATCACAGAATGGAAGGGGTTGGAAGGGACCTCTGGAGGTCATCTAGTCCAATCCCCCTACTAAAGGAGGAACAAGTCTAGGTGCATGTTAAAAGTCTCCAGAGAAGGGGACTCCACTAACCTCTCTGGGAAGCCTGGTGCAGGGCTCTATCACCCTCAAAGTAAAGAAATTTCTCCTTAAATTCAAGTGAAACCTCCTGTGTTCTAGTTTGTACCCCTTGTCCCTTGTCCTATCACTGGCCACCACTGAAAAGAGCCCAGACCCCTTCCCATAGCCTCACCCTTTAGATATTTATATGCATTTATAAGATCTCTCAGTCTGCTCTTTTCCAGGCTGAAGAGTGCCAAGTCTCTCAGCCTTTCCTCCTCCCAGAGATGCTCCAGTTCCCTCAATATCTTTGTGGCCTCAACTGGACTCTCTCCAATAGTTCCCTGTCCCTCTTGAACTGGGGAGCCCCAAACTGGATGCAATACTCCAGGTGTGGCCTCACTAGGGAGGAATAGAGAGGCAGGAAAACCTCCTTCAGCCTGCTGACCACACTCATCCTAATGCACACCAGAATACCATTGCCCTTCTTGGTCACAAGGACACCTTGCTGGTTTATGGTGAACTTGCTGACCACCAGCAGGTGTCCAAGCTGTGGCAGTGTGCTGCTTGCACGGCTGCCTCCCAATTGTTCTCTGAAGGAAGGGCTTTGGGATGGAGCTGGAAAGTGGTGCCTTTTTGTCTCATCATTGTTGTGCCCACTGGAGCTGAACGAGCTCCTTGCAGGTTTTGCTTTCACTCACTGGTCTAAACTGGGAGCTATTAGTGCAAACTGACACGTGGGAGAGCCTGCTGTTTGCGACATGTTGTGGTTAGGAAAACCAGGAAGCTTTTGCTCCATGGACACACAATGATGTCGATGAGACTGGTTCCCTGTACAGTGATGTTAGGACACTGTTTTGGCTGGTGCTGCACAAGCAGTGATGAGTAAGGCCCTGTTTCAAGCTGTTTATGGTTGAAATAAACAGGGTGGAAAGGAGAACAGCTGTGCAGAGGTGATGGTGTGTCAAAAGCATCTGAGCTGGGGAAACCCCATCGTATTTCCTGTTCAGCTGAAGGCCAAGCTGCACTCATCACTGGCTCCAGCTTCAGGGTGATGCTTCCCTTGCTCCTCAGCTCTCCTCACTTTTCCACATACATTTTGGTCCTTCCTGCCTTTGCTAAGGCTGTCCTCAGAGGTGCAGAACAATTCTGTTACTTCATTTGTGGTGGTTTTTTCATTCAGCATCTCAAAATGTGTTACCTCTCGGGGGAGGGAGATGTAAGGAAATGGAACTTGTCTTATGGATTTGCATAAGCTAATGACAATAGTGATAATGTGTCAAAGGGAGAAGGTGTGGCAAGGTAGGGCAGAGGTCACCTGAAAGAAATCTCCTACAAAAGCCTGTAAAAGTTGCTGGGCAGTGGCATGGTAAATCAGTCTTGCCATCTTTGCTGATTCACTTGGAAATGCAAAGGAGTCTGTCCCAGGGGCAAGTTTAATTCCAAACTCTGTTTTAAGGCCCCCAGGGCTCAGCCTTCATAAGCAAATGCTCACTTTGCTGCATGAGTGGCAGAAAGCTTCTCTGGAGCCCTGGACTTGGCTTATCCTGAAGACTTTTGTATCTGTTTTAAGGGATTGGAGAAACTGGAATTCATATACCCACGTTCCAGAAAGTCAAGAAGAGTGTGTGATGCAAAGAAAGCTGGTGAAGGCAGGGGTGCAAAGGATGGGTGAGATTTGGGCAGAGACTTGATGAGCACAGAAGGGAGCATGAGCAGGGTGGCAGGGACCTGGGCATGAGGGTATTGAGGCTTGGCATGGACTCAAATTGTGCCTTGCTCTGTTTCTCTCCTGGCTCTGCAAACCTGTGAAGGAGAAGTATGCAACAGGAGTGAAGGGAAAGGTATGATGGGGCAATGGTTTGAAACTAAAAGAGGGGGATTTTGGCTAGATCTGAGGAAGATATTTTTTTAGACTGGGAGTGCTGAGACACTGGCCCAGGCTGCCCAGAGATGTGGGAGATGCCCCATCCTTGGAAATCTTCCAGGTCAGGTTGGACAGGGCTCTGAGCAAGCTGCTCTAGTTGAAGATAATCCTCCTCTCTGCAGGAGGTTGGACTAGATGACCTTGAAAGGTCCTTTCCAACTCTGTGATTCCATGACTCTGTGTATTGCAGAAGAATTAGAAAAGTACTTGCTAGAGCATAGTCCTTGACCTGCTGTGATCCACAGACACCTGTGCCCTGTCCCCTGCACTGCTGGGAACATGCAGCAGCTTTGCCTGACAGCATCTGGCCTAGATATTCCTCACATCTGCTGGTCTGTCATCTCAGGACCACCTCCTTTTGATCACTTGGTGTCAGGCTCAGACAGACTGGATACAGAGCTCTGCTGGTGGCTGGCACTGCTGGTGGCTTTTCTTTTAAAATTGAAGGAGGGGGGCAAGTTTCTGCTTGGCTGGGGCTTGGTGGTGGGCACATAGGTGGATTCTGAAAAGGATGGAGCCATCTCTGCCCCATCTGTCATTACAGCTGAGAATTCTCAGGGCAGTGATGGTAACAAACAATGACAAGGAGCCTGGTAATCATATTAGTTGTATCATTACTAACAGTATAATCATTATAGTATTGTTACTCCAGAGATTACTATCTCCTCAGGTTTGGGAAGCCCTGAGCACTCCAGTTTGACTAAACCCTGATTTTATGACTCATGTTAACACTCGCAGCTACCCTTGCAGGGGTTTTCATGCAGTATTTCACACCGGGGTGGATTTATGATGCATCATACCTCTGTCAGAAGCTTTGGGAGTGTCAGGAGCTCCAGGCTGCCATTTGGATTATTTTATTTATTTATTTATTTTAACTAAATCTCCATAAATCATTAAAACTCTGGCTTTAATGAATGCAAATGTGGTGCCACAGAAGGCAAGTCAATTGGCTGGAGGCATTCCAGAGCTGGAGTTGCTCCATCACTAGCGGCTGTTGAAAGATATTTCTTCAAGTTCACTCCTGTAAACCACATGGGACCTGAGGTGATCCTGACAATCTTTGGGCTGTGAAGCCAGAAACCTTACTAATGCCCATCAAATGGAACTATCCATTGAAAGAGAGATTGGCCACTGGAATGGGCTGCCCAGGGGAGGTGGTGGAGTCACCAGCACTGGAGGCAATTAGGATGAGACTGGATGGGGTGCTTGGTGCCATGGTTTAGGTGATTAGATGGTGTTGGCTGAAAATTCCCCCTAGGGATTTTTACCAGACTTTGTGTTATCCCACCTCTGTAAGACCCTGTTGCCTTTGCAAACTGGAGCATCACAGTCCATCCTGCCCAACACTGAGAGCTGCATTTGTTATTATGAGAGCAAAGGATGCTGCAAAGGAAAGGATGAAGTGGGAGGTTTAAAGCTAACCCTTGCACGGCTTCTGATTATTGAGTGCCAACCATTGCCAGAGGGCATGGCAGAGCCAAAAGTGTAACCACGTTGAAGGATGGATTAGACAAATTCATGTGTGACACATGCTCTGGTGGCTGTTAAGAGCAGCAACCTCCATGTAAATCTCTAGTTCAGGATGTCCCTGAGGTGCTGTTGGCTGATGGCTCCCTCCCTGCTTATCCTGCTCCCACCCTTGTTGCAACTGCATTGCCATGCTGTACCTCTGAGTTATTGGGAAACAACAATGGGAATTTGCTGCTGAGCATGTACAAAGTGTGTTTGTTTTGAAAGGGATGAGGGGGAACTGTATCTTCTCTTTGAAATATCTCTAAAGGGTCTGAGACCTTTTTTCTCAGGTCTTTCCCATGACGTGATAGACATTGAAGCCTTTCCTAAGGTGGAAATGGAAGTGGTTTCATAGAATCATAGAATGGTTTGGCTTGGAAAGCAACCTGGTCCACTTCTCTTGAAGTCAGCAGGGACATCTTCAAGTAGAGCAGGTGGTTCAGAGCCCCAGCCAACCTGACCTGGAATGGTTCCAGGAATGGGGCAGCTCCCACCTCTCTTGGCAGCCTGGGCCAGTGTCTCATGACCCTCATTGTAAAGAATTTCATCCTTCTCTGCAGTCTAAATTTCCACATTTTGAGTTTAAAACCATCACCCCTTGTCCTGTCACAACAGGCCCTGTTAAAAAAGTCTGTCCTCACCTTTTTTTAGCAGCCCTTTTAGGCACCAAAAGACCACCAGAAGGTCTCCCTGGAGCCTTTTCTTTTCCAGGCTGAACAACCCCAACTCTCTCAGCCTGTCTTCACAGCAGAGGGCTTCCAGCCCTCCCATCATTGTTGTGCTCCTCCAAGATCATTTTCTTGCTCTCCAAGCTTTATTTGACTGAAATAAGATATTACACTGGGAAGAAGCATGGAAAAATCCCCAAATGCCATAATCCAAGGAGAAGACACATTGAAGTTCAGCGCTGCAGCTGTAGGTATGTTCCCACAGAGTCTGAACAGTCCATGGCAACCAGCGGCTCCCTGATAGCATCAAGGTCACTTCAGCCTTGGGAAGAGGGACATTTTGGCTCTGTAGTCTGGGCAGTTCTTTTGTAACTGTTGCTTTTTGGCAGAAAGCAGCCCAGCTTAGCAAGGCCACCCCAAGGGAGTGTATGTTCCTGGTAGGGGCGAGGCAGAGTTGTTACCATAAACACCCCTGGCTGTGCTCTGGGCTGGCTCTGCTGCTTTGGGCAGGCTGGCAGGAGCTACAGGGGCTCCTTTTTCTGCATCCATGTGCTGCACCATGCACAGGAGCTTCTGAGCTGGATGTGAGAATCCTACAGAAATGCAAACAGTAATTAATAAGAGCAATAATTATAACCCAGTTCATTTCACGCTCCAAAATCTAAGTTCTTTGAGCATAACTGACCTGCTAAGCTCTTACTGAAGTGGGACTATAAATTGTGGCCTATCTCCTGAGATGAGTACTGGAACAAGGCACACTCTGAACCTTACCTTCACGGATTGCTCCACTCTTGAATGAGGATCAGCACCTTGGAGTGCTGCAGGTGAGGGTGCAGCCATGGGGAGAGATTGAGGGCAGCGAGGCACCGGAGTCCCACTACTCCTCTGCTCAATTCACTGCAGGGAAAAAGCTACAAAGAATAATCAGAGAAAAACAAATAAAAAAGAGCAAATATGTTGTGGTGTCATGGCAGCTCAAAATTCAGCCACCTGTTGGTGCTAGGGAAATCACCTGTGCTGTGATCTCTGCTTCTCCCGGGCTCGCTGTGCTTTTGGCATCGTGTCTGATGGGAGCTCTTTGTTTAGCAGCAGTGCAAACTCTTCTGCACCAAGGAAGAACTTGCTGAGGTCTTGCAGGGCACAAGCAAGTCACCAACATCTCCAATGAGATCCCAGCAATGCCCACGGTGTATAGGAAGCAGTGCAGAGCATCAGCACAAGAGTTTGGGCTCTGGCTCCAAGGGAGTTGCCATGGTCAACACAGCATGTTTGTACAGCAAGAGGAGATCATTATCAGAGCAACACCCTTCCTCCTGATGTGTTTCTCAAGCATAATGGCTATTGAACTACCCATTTAACACCGCTCCTCTCTTGCTAGGAGACTAAAGAGGTTCTTTTCAGTCACCAGAGTTTCCCTTTTCTTTATTCTTTCTGTGGGATAATGAAGCCTGCTCAAAACCACAACATTATAACCAAGGCATGAACTTTTAATGACTTTATTTCATAATCTTCCTGAAGGTTGCTGTAGAACTAACCCATGGCTTTCAACTCGTTTTGTTGTGGGTTTAAAACGCTGGCACGAGTGTGGCTCCTGATCTCACACACTCTGCCCTTTGCCCTGCCCAGTCCCCCCTGCAGATATGGGTAAATGTTGCCACTGCAGTGTAAGGAAGTACAGACATTTATTGGCAGTGATAGCATCTGGCCCTGTGAACAGGGAGATGGTCATGAGCATCATGGCTGTGTGAGGAGTATATTCCAGCCTGTTGTGTAGCATGCTTGGTGAGCCCTATTGGAAAGATTTCCAGATAGTGATCGATTTTCCAGCCCTGTAATTAGTTCAGAGATCACAAACAGAGAAAATATTGCTCCAGACATTGATTTTTTTAATTGTTCATAGCACCAGAAGTATGTCTGACTGTGAAGCACACCATGTGCTTCCTGCAGAGAAAGACTTTGAACTCTGGCAAAATATTGCTGCTGTAAACACAGGGAAGAAATCACGTGGCTAATTCTGCTGCTCTTTCAGATAAGGCCTAGATCCTACCAGTTCTGGTTGATTTTGAGAATCCACCCTTTGTAGGTCCTCATGCAGAATCAAGGCCTAGAGGAAAGCTCAGACTCTGAACCTGCAAGGCTGGATTGCACCTCAGCTGAGTCAGGATCAGAAGGAGCATCAGCCAGCCCCTGTGGTGTGATCAGGGATGCTCTGATGTCCTGGATCTGATTTTCACCCTCATAATAGTTTTGACTTTATTTGTGCTCTGTTCTTCCTGCCATGCAACTGCCTCTTGGGCACCCAAAGAAGTCCCAGCTCCATGGAACACATCCCATGTACTTCACCAGCATATGCACCCCTCTGAGCTTAACTGGGAGCTCAAAATGACCATAAAGAAGAGGTAGAGCCCTCTGCCCCCTTCCCAAATTCATGGACCCCCATCATGAGGGTCCATGCAGATGCCATAATGCCACCAAAGAGATCTGGCTGCAACCTAGAGGAATACAACATTTCCCAATCCCCTTCTCCATCCTGGTCTCTGCATTGATGCTTTATGGGTTTGACCTTTACACTCTCTATTGCTGCTGGAGCTGCCTGCTAATGCAGTGAATGCCTTGTGTGCACACATGTGCCAGACCTTGCCCCAGCCTTTCATCAGTGCTCAAATTTCACAGGTATCTGATCCTTTCTCAAACAAGTCCCATGGACCACAGCTTGGGCCACACTTACATCCTTTATCCTCCCCTTCCCCTGGCCCTGGAGCAGCAGGAAGTCAAGACTCAGCCTCCCAAACTGGCAAGGTTCACAGGATACAGCTTTAACTTGGTGATCACCACACGTTCCTCACCTGAGCACCCTTGCATGTGACATTTCCTTGTTATAATTAAAGAGAAACTTAATCTGTCCAACTTCTTGCTGACATAGGTCTGGCTTTGCTCTTGGCATGCTGAAAGACATTAGCCAGCAACATAGAATCATAGAATCAATGAGGTTGGAAGAGGCCTCAAGATCATCAAGTCCAACCTGTCACCCAAGACCTCATGACTGCTAAAACATTGCACCAAGTGTCACATCTAATCCCCTCTTGAACACCTCCAGGGATGGTGACTCCACCACCTCCCTGGCTGCAGCATCTCCTGCAGTTGTTCTCTGTGGGGTCCTCATCCTTCCTCCTATGCCCTGTGTCATCACAGAGTGCACCTTGCCACTGGGTGCTTTGTGGCTACTCCTCTTAGTGCTTTTTCTGGGTTTTAATTTTCCTCTAGGAGGGTGAGAGGAAGATTAGAGGAAAGGAATATTAAGGCTGGGTGTGCAAAGCAGTTCAGAGTGACTGCAGTGGTCCTGAGCATTTGAGATTTGTTTTCCCCACTTGCTTACCCAGTGTTTGCCATCTGGGGAGTACAGGGAGCAGCAGGCAGTTGGCCAAGGGTAGTATCTTCTTCCAAAGGCATCCATGGCCAGAAGCAGACATGTGAATAACTATTAGAGACATCTTAAGGCTGCTCTAACCTTCTTTGCACAGAGAGCAGGATGGGCCCCAGCCCTGGCCCCTTGTGGCAGGAGATGCTCACCCCCCAGCTCTCCAGTTTGCTGCTGTCACCCCAGGCTCTCCCCAGCAGCTAGAACCTGCACTTGCACAAAGATGCCCTAGGCCTGCCAGGGCTGGAATGTCTATTTTCTTTCTTGATTCCAGGCAACATTTTTCATCTGTATTTATCAGCTGCAGAAAGAGGTCTCCTCTTCTTTTGGCTTTTCTTCTTTTTTTCCTTTCCTTTCTCCTCTTTCTTCTGAGGATTTTGGATCCTCCTCAGTGAAGTGCTCAAGCTGATCATTTCTTCATGCTGGTGACTCAGTGGCTTCATTGCATACACAGGGTGGGGTGGCCGTGGCTTATGGAAAACAGGAGCAGTTATGAGCCATGAAACCCAAACTTCCTTTACCAAAGAAGCTGTTAGTTCTCTCTAGCAGGAGAATGACACATTTTCTGTGCAGGCAAAGCCAGAAGGCTCCAGCAGGGCACTGAAGTTAGGGAGGCTCTTAGAATTATTTCACCTGATTGCACAACTGTCGCAGGCATTAAACAAATCAGTTGAGTCACTTCTCTGAAAGTCTGCAAGTTAGGAAGGTTGGGCAAACTGCAGAAAAAAAACCCACCCCTACCAGAGAATTTCCAAATTACAGGGGTGTCATACTCTGCCACAGTCACACTGGCAGTCAGACAGTTTGGCTGCTCTGAGATTGCTTTCAGAATCTGTGAATTCCAGGAAGGAAGAAACATTTATTTTTAAAAGCCTCAGATCTTGTAATAATAAAAGTAGTCATACTGGGAATTCTGATTTGGTTAGGAAAGTGCTTCTGCCACTATTTATTTCCCAAACATCCCCAGTCCCACTGAAACCTTGGGAGGTGTCTCAGGGGATGGGAAGTGCTGCAGTCAAAGTAAATTTAATCAGACATTAATGAAGCAGCTGCTCTCCCCTCCCTTGTCTGCAGCAGCTCCTGGGGTGAGCAGCCTTAGACCAGGGCATGAATTCTCCTCCTGCAAGGAGAGAAGGAAAGGAGGAGAAAATGCTGTTTGATTCTTTAGCTCCCCAAGCAATTCTTGGGGTCACCCAAATTCCCGGGAAGAAGGACTGGGGGTGTGGATGAGAGAAATTAATGCAAGCACTTTCCCCACTTCCTTCTGCTCTAGGGTGGGTGGATATACACAAAAATGAAGTATTTCACCCCAAGTCTTTGTGTTAAGTGTACCTCCATTGCAGGAGGGGAGGGGGGCTATCACTGGCATCCCAGCATCACTGCAAAGCACCAGGCAAGCATTAGTGCCTCCCAGCCAGGCACTGTTGGGGTTAGCAATAACACGGTGTTTTGGGGGTTAGTCTCCCTTCCAGAGGTGGGAGGATCTGCAGGACGACCTGCAGGCGTTCTTCGTCTCCTCTGGGAATTCCTACTGGGATGAATAGGGAGGGAACAGCTGAGTTAGCCCAGTCTCACTCTCCCATCTAGTGGTAAAACAAGGAAAGAAGGTCCTGCCAGGAAGAAATGTTAGCTTTCCGAGGCTTTTGGAGGGCATGTCATTGCGGGTTGAGTTAAAGCCATCTTCCCCAGCACTGGGACAGGGAGTGTCACCAGCCTGATCTAGAGGGAAACACAGCAAAATGCAAAAGTGGCTGGGTGCAGCAGAGGCTGGGAGGCTGGGTCCCTGCTCTGGGGAGTGAGCCACAGAGGAGATCATCTGCACGCTGGTGGACACACCCCAGGCAAAGCAGTCTGATTTTGAAAGCATAGAGTTCTTCAGGAAAATAATGTCTTGTAAGCACTCAGGGTGGATGGGAGGTGGAAAGCTGTAGAGCAGCACAAGAGTCAGGTCTTCCCACAAATTGCCTCTTACCTTCCAAGAACCCTTTCTGCTGCTCCAGCCCTGGTACAGACATGGCTTTGCAGCTCTCCCCACCAGCCACTCTGTAAGTGAGCCCCACAGCCACCCCACTGGCTTCCTGAAGAGGCCTCTGTGGTCTCCCCAAATAGCAGAGGGGGAAGGGACAACCTGCAAAGGCTGATTGTACAGACAAGATTAGGTACCCACAAGCATCCTGCTCAGGAAATGTGCTGTCGGAAGTGTGAGCTGGGGGCTGTGCTCGCTCAGCATCGTGTGCAGAGCCCCACATTTCAGCCATGCAACAGCCTCTAAGACCTCTCCTAGGAGATGGTGAGGGGATGCTGCAGCAGGGCAAGGTTGATGGTAGGCTGAACATGAGCCTGCAGTGTGCCCAGGCAGCCAAGAGGGCCAATGGCATCCTGGCCTGCATCAGGAACAGTGTGGCCAGCAGGAGCAGGGAGGTCATTCTGCCCCTGTACACTGCACTGGTTAGGCCACACCTCGAGTACTGTGTCCAGTTCTGGGCCCCTCAGTTTAGGAAGGAGGTTGACTTGCTGGAACGAGTCCAGAGAAGAGCAGCAAAGTTGGTGAGGGGTTTGGAACACAAGCCCTATGAGGAGAGGCTGAGGGAGCTGGGGCTGCTCAGCCTGGAGAAGAGGAGACTCAGGGGTGACCTTATCACTCTCTACAACTACCTGAAGGGAGGTTGTAGACAGGCTGATGATGGTCTCTTCTCCCAGGCAGCCAGTACCAGAACAAGAGGACACAGTCTCAGGCTGCGCCAGGGGAGGTTCAGGTTGGATGTTAGGAAGAAGTTCTATACAGAGAGAGTGATTGCCCATTGGAATGGGCTGCCCAGGGAGGTGGTGGAGTCGCCGTCATTGAAGGTGTTCAGGAGGAGATTTGATGGGGTGCTTGGTGCCATGGGTTAGCTGTTGGGGTGGGTTGGATTGGTTGATGGGTCGGGCACGATGATCTTGAAGGTCTCTTCCAACCTGGTTTGGTTTATTCTAATTATTCTAATTCTAAAGGTGGGTTACTCTGAGCTGTGTTTGATTTCAGCCAGGCCCACAGATCTGGATGGGAAGGGTTTTAGCTCTCCTATAAAACTTTAGGATACCCAAGGTGATCCAGGCCTAAGAAATCCCATTGTTTTTTTTTCCCATGGGAAAATGTGGCTAGCTCCACGAGGATGCCATTTTCCAGACTGGAGACTTGCAAGGCTCTGAATCTGGCATTCAGGATGCTGCAATTCTCACTCCCGTGTCCAGAACTCAGTTCCAGAGCCCCGAGACGCAGAATGCATACACTTTTACAGGAGGTTTATGTTCTCACATCAGATGGAAGGACCATGGTGTCTCCTGGAAGGTTAGATGTCGTTTCATTTTCAAGCACAAGGAGGGTGGGGGGTGAGGGGTGAGAGAGTGGGGTGCGGGGGAACCAAGTCATCCCTTGTAGATGAGCTGTTTACAAACCCCGGAGGTAGGAGTGCTTGACTCACATTGTTGCTTATATAGAAACACTTCCCTGGAGCAGGAGGCTGTCAAATGTGGCCTTTCCAGGGTGTCACCCACATAGTCTGCAGGATGGATAGATTCAGCTGGGAAGAGAACTTTGATCTGAGTGTGGTAGCCACTCCCACATGGTGAAATTTATACGGCCCAGTAACAACAAGAAGAACAACAAAGTAAACCATGTTGGGGAGGATTGGAAGGGCAGGAATTGGTCAAGCAAAATTCCTTCTGCAGAGGGAATGCAGCACTCTGAGTGATTTCTTAAGCAGTTGCTGGAGGAGGGATGCAGGTTAGACCACTATCAACAGGAGACAATGGTGGGGCCAGGCCATCTTGGGGTTTGCACTGAGCTCATGTTGGGCTGTGCTTACTGGACTGGGACATTACTGAGCAGTGCATGCTGCAGCTGCAACTAGGGTGGTTGCTGGCTGAGGGTGCTGAGCACCTTGTGCTGTTGGGGTGCAGCTCAGCCAGCTCATCCCTCAGGCACTCGGTGTGACGGGAGAGGGCAGCCTTCACCACAGATGGATGAGGCTGGGAGGGTAAGAAGCATCTGCAGCCGAGCAGCCCCCACACAGCAGCATCTGTGGCTTTCTAGAAAAGCTTTACTCAGAAAGTTTAAGTGATGCCCAGTGTGGAAAGGGGGATTGTGCAGATGAAAAAGGCACCTTCATCTCATGGAGTCACTGTTGTTGACAGCGGTTCAGCACTTTCCCATCTGCATCCTTTGAGGACGTCCCAAGATGAGATTCACTTGAATGGGTTTGGATAGAGCAAAAGGGAGCAATGCTGACCATGACCTGCTGCTCCAAGAGCCCCTTTCCAGGAGGCTGGTAGATATATATTAGATTTCCCCTTCATTGCAAGCTCATCTACATGCAGCAGAAACCACCAGGCTCATCTGTTTGGCTGTAACTGCCCCACATGTGCCACAGCCTGGGGGACCCAGTGGGGCATCCTGGGCTTGCATCTCCAGGAAGGGCCCTGCAAACCCTCCCTGGAAAGAGTGTTCACTGCTACAGCAATAAAAAAAAAGAAAAAAGTTAATGAAAAGACACACTGGAAACGTGAAAGCACAGTTAATGCTTCTGCTGTGATGCTTCATTTGAGCTGCAAAGAGGAGATAAAGTTCTGCCTCCCACTAGAGGTGTCACCAGGGAAAATTATTCCTTCCTTCTGTAAATGGCATCACATTGTTTCTTCTTTTCAGCTTGCTGCCAGCTTGGTGCCGTGATCTATTTTCTCCTGAAACTCATCTGGGTACCTGGCAGTGGTGATACCCTCTGCCCAACCTCCCACCCCTCAGACAAGAGGAGTACAAAAGACATTCAAAAATAGACTCACCTAGGAGAGACGAATACATAAGGATGGCTCTTGGCGTGTGAATAGCTAATGAAGCCCCACTTAACAGTCTCGGCATATTCATCAGCTTCAGCAGATGATCACTGATTGTGTGTCTGCAGCTACTTTATTCCTCTTTGCTCATTACACCCAGGTCAAATGAAACACACACAAACCGTGGCAGAAACGATAAGGGCCGGTGAAGGTGGCCATGGGGGTGACCCATTCCAACTGGAAAATTGCCTGTTAGGCTTTTTTCCTAGCCTGTTACAGGGGGCTGTTTCATCTATCAGCAGGAGGAGGGTCACTTCTAATCATGAGGGGTGAGATCCAGCTCATCACACCATCCAGCATCTCTCATTAACAAGAGATGAATCTGAACAATCCCACCGGGAGAGCCCTTGGAGAAGAACCACACAGACATTTTGGGGCTTGTTTAGGATTCATTGCCACACTACTAATGTGCTGGTATTGGCCTGAGGGAGCTGGGCTTGCTTAACCTGGAGAAGAGGAGGCTCAGGGGAGACCTTCTTGCTGTCTACAACTACCTTAAGGGAGGTTGTAGACAGGTGGGGGTTGGTCTCTTCTCCCAGGCAACCAGCACCAGAACAAGAGGACACAGTCTCAAGCTGTGCCAGGGGAGGTTTAGGCTGGAGGTTAGGAAGAAGTTCTACACAGAGAGAGTGATTGGCCATTGGAATGGGCCACCCAGGGAGGTGGTGGAGTCACCATCATTGGAGGTGTTCAGGAGGAGACTTGATGGGGTGCTTGGTTGCATGGTTTAGTTGATTAGGTGGTGTTGGACAATGGGTTGGATGCGATGATCTTGAAGGTCTCTTCCAACCTGGTCTATTCTATTCTATTCTATTCTATTCTATTCTATTCTATTCTATTCTATTCTATTCTATTCTATTTATTGCTCTCTACAGCTACCTGAAGGGAGGTTGTAGACAGGCAGGGGCTGGTCTCTTCTCCCAGGCAACCAGCACCAGAACAAGAGGACACAGTCTCAAGCTGTGCCAGGGGAGGTTTAGACTGGATGTTAGGAAGAAATATTTCATAGAGAGAGAGATTGGCCATTGGAATGTGCTGCCCAGGGAGGTGGTGGAGTCACCATCACTGGAGGTGTTTAGGAAGAGAGTGGATGGGGTGCTTGGTGCCATGGTTTAGTTGATTAGATGGTGTTGGATGATGAGTTGGATGTGATGATCTTGAAGGTCTCTTCCAACCTGGTCCATTCTAGTCTAGTCTAGTCTAAAGAACTTGTGGCTGGCTGCTCCAAACTGGGTGCAAAGGCTGTGGGTGAGGACTGAACAAGGTGGGCAAATCTGCTTGGCACCTGGCTCCTGTGAGGAGCTCTGCCACCCTCACTAGTCACTACACTGCTTTCCTTAGCCCAGAAAGACTTTTCCCTCTTAGCAAGTCATTTTTCAACCGGCTGTTACAGTCCTGTGAAATTCATAGTGAGTAACACACACCAATACACCACTAGCTACATAAACATAGGGAATCCTCTAACAGGATTTTCATCTTAAGCACCTTAGGGCTTTGATTTCTCCATTTCCTGAAAACAAAGCTGGAGGGCTCAGGACTTCAATGAGAGTGAGGTTTTAATACCAGGAAAAGAGGAAAGGAACAAAAGAAACAGAGCCTGCCAGAACCTGCCTCACCACAAGTACCTGTGGCTTGACGTTTGCCACAAAGCTTGTGGCAATGGATAAAGATGGAAGAGGGATGCTGCTAAGTGAAGCATCACTGCCAGAGGACTCTGCTGCAGTCTGGATCATGTTGCTATAAAATCTTCTCTGTTTATACTTGTCTGATTCAACCTCGAGACCTCATTGACGGTGATTAACTCCCAGACCCTCCGGTCTCTGCTCTTCTTTGTTCTTAACCCAAAAAGCCATCCTTTTGATTTTTTTTTTCACCAGCTCTGGGTCAGAAGAAAGTGCTGTTATTGGGCTACCTCTTATTTTATGGTCTTTTAATTATTTCCACCTCTGTGATTACACTAATTAGCTAACTGGCTCCTAATGGCTGTACAGTAGCTCGCATTACGCTTCCATTAATCACAACGTTAGCTGCTCTCGTTAAGTCCCTGATTGTTATTTTTTTCCCCTTGCATTATGATTTGAAATTATCCAATGCAGAAGTAAGCTGAAGAGGGAGAAAAAAAAACAAGTCCAGGAGAACAGACACTGTTTTCACCAGCAGCTTGGCAGAGAGCCTCAGAGATATTTAATAATGCCATGATTTACGAGGGCCCAACAACCATTTACTTAGTGTCTGTTAAGAAACAAAGGGAAAAGGTGAGCTTGAAGTTTTCAAATCAGAAGTATTAAAGGCTCCTTCTCACTTTGTTTGATTCGAGGCACTTGATTGACACATTCAAATGGGATCAAAAATAAAACAACTGACAACACATCCCCTTCATCCTGATAGCTGTAACTGAGCGCTTGCCGCAGCTACACCATCACATGGCAAAGCCAGGACAAAGCAGAAATGAAGATCTAAGAGGAGGTTAAGTTCTCACTGCTGGAAAAAACATTACTCTGACAGCTCTCAAGACCTTCCTATAAATCCTCATCTACAGAGACTGTTTGAGGTGCTAAAGGACTTCCTAAAATAATCAGAATTAAGAACAAAGTGGCCCACATTGGAGAGCTGAAATACAAGCAGAGGGGAATGTTTGCTGCTGTGCTCATGATGGAAAGTAGTAAAGATGATGATGATGATGATTATTATTATTACTATTATTATTATTATTGCTATCATTATTGATATTATTATTTTTATATAGCACATTTAAAAGGAGAAATTCAAACACAGATCCTGGCCAGCCTACTTCTGTGTATCAGACCGAAGGATGATGAGTGATTGTTTAGCCCAGAGAAGAGGAGGCTCAGGAGAGACCTTATTGCTCTCTACAACTACCTGAAGGGTGGTTGTAGCCAGGAGGGCATTGGTGTCTTCTCCCAGGCAACCAGCACCAGAACAAGAGGACACAGTCTCAAGCTGCACCAGGGGAAGTTTAGGCTCAAGGTGAGGAGAAAGTTCTTCACAGAGAGAGTCATTAGCCATTGGAATGTGCTGCCCAGGGAGGTGGTGGAGTCCCCATCCCTGAAGGTGTTTAAAAAAGGATTGGACATGGCACTTGAAGCCATGGTTTAGCAGTTATGAGGTCTTGGGTGATAGGTTGGACTTGATGATTGCGGTCTTTTCCAACCTTATTGATTCTATGATTCTATGAGAAGAGCATTGACCACACATCTGCAAACTGCCAGCAGAGAAGACCAAGCCAGGGCCATCTCTTGCAGTCACCTCGAGTCTTACATAGACTTGAGCCATTTGCTCATCAGCCTATTCTCAGGAAGGCAGTTATCACCTGTACAGCATCCCACAGCCTGTTTGAGTCATGGTCCTTGATGGAGAAATGTGTTCTGGTGGTCATGGTGGCACTAGGAGTAATGAAATGCCCTGGAAAAGCAGTTCCCAAAGGAAAGGGTGTAGGCAACAAGCCAGGGCAAACACAGGAGGTTATTGAAGCTTCTACAGGAGAACCCTGGTAAATAATAGCACTTAAGTGCTGTTCCCCAGGCAGAAATCAGCTGAGCTGTTTGTGACCTTCCTCAGCACCTTCAGCACAGGTCCTGCTAGTACTTCCATGAGTGTTTGTGTACCTGCAGCTATCCCAGTCTGGTTTTTGGAACAGGACCAAGGCTGACCATCATGTTTGCTCATGGTGAGGACAGGGTAACAGCACTGCGTGGGATTAACTAAAGCAGAGCTTGCACAGCAGCTGCAGCATCTCAGGTAACCATTGACTCCTGTGGATGTTTTTGTAGCAGCAGCCTCTCTGTTTATCTATTAGATAGTGTTGGATGATAGGTTGGACTCGATGATCTCAAAGGCCTCTTCCAACCAGTTCAGTTCTGTTCTGTTCTGTTCTGTTCTATTCTATTCTATTCTACTATTCTATTCTATTCTATTCTATTCTATTCTATTCTATTCTATTCTATTCTATTCTATTCTACTCTACTCTACTCTACTCTACTCTACTCTACTCTACTCTACTCTACTCTACTCTACTCTATTCTACATCTCAGTCTCCAACCTTCATCTGCTGCAAAGCTGAGCTCTGAAGAAGGATGTCTGACCTGGCTGCAGTGCTGGCCCTTCTCCCATGCCTGGGCATGCAATCTGGGCTCTGTGTGGTGCTGAAGAAGGTGGCCAAGCCCTAGTTTAACGAGGTGCTTTCAGTGAAGCTTAGTTTTAGTGAGCACTAAGTAAAAGTCTTTCAGCAGAAAGGACAAGGCTGATATTGCTCTTGCTGCTAGGGCTGGCTTTGAAAAGCAGGGAAGCTTCCTTTCCTGAAACTGAGGCTAAAGAGCCCCCATGACAAGCAAACCATTAAAAAGAAAAAGTAACAATAATACTGAGCAAAATACTGCTTCAGGGAAAAATTTCTGCTTGGTTTTAGCACAGATGTTGATATTGCACACTCAGAAATGGCTGCGTGGAAATGCATTTGCAGTGCGCTATTAGATGGTGCATGAAAGCAGAGCTGTGCTTGCAAGGGAGAAATTAAAGCATTTAAAAATTAAAAGACATTTAACAAATGCCTTCTGAAAGGCATTTTCTTCTCTGATCAAGAAGATATGAGCAGAGAGACTCAGCTTCCCCAAATCGCAGACCCTTAATGTCATTCTGGGACTACCTTGAAGCGCTTGTCCAACATTTCATCTCTTTGCTTCTCACAGAAGGGAGCTCTGGCAGGAACTAGTCCTTGCCTCTGCAGCTCCCCAGCTCATGGCAAGGCTGGGCCATCCTCACCCCTTCAAACAAGCCTGGGCTGGGGGCTCCTGCCCACCAGTCTCAGCATTACCTCTCTTGCAAACCTGCACTAATGGGCTAAGAAGCAAATCTGGAGTGGAGGGATCTGCACCATGCCAAAGTTCCCCAGGGTGAGCACAGGATGTGTGATGGGAGCACAAGATGTGTATGATGGGTGCAGACACCCATCCTAAGGGTTGCCTGCACCACTGGAGATGCTCTGCATACAGATCCAAAGGAAAGCCTGTCTATACATATAACTTTTCATGAAGACCCTGCAAAGCACAAAGGAAGGCTTTTGAAATTAATGGATTTGACCATGTCAAACCCAAAGACCTTGGGAGAAGGAGGGAATCTTGAGATCTATTGGGGGTCTGACCTGGAAGCCAGACTTTTCTCACCAGTAAGAAGTGATAAAGCAAGGGGAAAGAGCTTCAACTTGCCCCAGGGGAAGTTTAGGGTGGACATTAGCAAAAACCTCTTCACCAAAAGGGTTGTAGAGCCCTGGCACAGGCTGCCCACAAGATCCCATCCCTGGAGGGATTTAAAAGCTGTGTAGATGTGGTGCTGAGGGACATGGTTTAGTGGTGACCTGGCAGTGCTGGGTTAATGATTGGACTTGATGATCTTATAGGTCTCTTCCCACCAAAATGATTCTATGATTCTGTGAGGGAGTCACAGGCTGAGCTGGGTTTTGTGGGCATCAGGCACCTGAAGGCAGCACAGAGCCAGGCTCACAGAGGTGATTGCATTGCACTCTGCATATTCCCTCTGTGCACTGGGCTGGGATTTTTCATTTCATCCATAATTCATATCTTGCTGCAGCACTTCTATGGAGGCACTACAGGTGATAGGAAGGAAAAGAGAGAGAGGCTTTTTGTCACCAGACAGCAAACTGTAGAGCCTGGGTCCAGCCAGCACCTCCACTATATCCCAATTGCCCTGTAGGCAAAAATGTTGATAGACAGTAGAATAATGGCTATGACTGGGTTTAGGGAATCATGAGCTGCCAGTGCACGCTCAGTCTGCTGAGCAGTGCTAGAAAAATCTCCACAGTGCAGGAGGAGCTCGGAGTGGGGCATCCTGGTAGCCCTTTGCCCTTGGATCACTGGCAGCCAAGGCTGATGATGGCTGCCATGAACCACACATGAGCTCACATTCAAATCCCTATCTTGGCTCTGTTTGTAGTCAGGAATGACTCAGCACCACATCTACACAGCTTTGAAACCCCTCCAGGGATGGGGACTCCACCACTTTCCTGGACAACCTGTACTAGGATTGACAAACCTTCTGGGGAAAAATTGTTCCTCATGTCCAACCTAAACCTTCCCTGGTGCAAATTGAAGCCATTTCCTCATGTCTGATTGCTGGTTACAAGGAAGACCAATCCCCACCTGGCTCCAGCCTCCTTTAAGGGAGTTGTGTAGAGTAAGAAGGTCTCCTCTCAGCCTCCTTTTCTCCAGACTAATCAATCCCAGTTCCCCTCAGTCTATCCTCATCAGACTGGTGTTGTAGACCCTTCACCAGCTTCATTGCCATTCCAGCTGAACCTGCTCCTTCACTTCAATGCCCTTCATCTGCTGAGGGGCTCAATATTGAACCCAGTATTCAAGGTGTGTCCTCACCAGTGCCCAGCACAGGGGGACAATCCCTGCCCTGGTCCTGCTGGCCAATCAAGGATGCTGTTGGCTTTCTTGGCCACCTGGACCAGGATGCACATACCCCATTAGTTTTTGGGACCAGGCTGCTTTTCTTTTTCACCTGGCTCCAGCAGTGCTCAACGGTGACAGTCACTGCTGTCACTGCAATGGGGACTTCACTGTGCCACTCTATCACATACATGAAACAGCCTCCCTCCCTCCCAGAGCTCTGGAGCTTTTTATTCCTGTAACCTGCTGCCTTTCCTCTCCATAACACACAGGCCAAAAAACTCAGTTTGTCAGAAACTAAAGTGTTTTGTGAGATTAAAATGTAAATGTTGCTCTTGGCTTTTCAAGAGTGGGTTTGATATTTTACTTGTGACTCTGTGAGGAAATAGATTTTTGATAACTCTGCGGAACTGCTGCTGCCCAGCCACTGCTGCAAACAGCCAAAGCCTTGATAAATAAATCCTCTGTCAGCCAGCTCTGGAAACCAACTTGCTGGTGCTTTGGAGAAATATTGGGAATTTCAAAGCAGCCTTGCACAACGGGCTCTGGAATTACAGCAGCTCCTCCAGTGCTGCCTGGCTTTCCCCGGGCTGGCAGGGAGAGGGGCTGCACAACGTCCTCTTTGATGGTGCTGACAATAAACAGAAGGATCTTACCCTTTCCCCAAAAATAATTTCAAACAATTACATTTTCCTATGCTCATTGACTTGAAAGTGTGGGGAAAGGCCCATGTCAGCTGTCATGCTTTGCACTGTCATACATGACCACCAGAAGAATGGGAAGCTGAAAGAGAGTGTGGACATCATTCACTCGAAGTTCCTGCCTGCCTTGACTCTGGTTTGCAGCCTGTTCTCCATGGGACATCTACTAAAAGGTCTGGCTGAAACTAAAGCTAGATCCCTCCCAAGGCAATCCTTTTTCTTATCTTTCCATGATGGATCCAGCTCTCTTTGAGGATAAGATCAATGGGCACAAACTGGAACATATCCAGAAGTGCCATCTGAACATATGGAAAAACTTCCTTCCTGCAAGGGTCCTGAAACCCAGGAGCAGGCTGCCCAGAGAGGTTGTGGATTCTCCTTCTCTGGAGAGATTCCAAATCCACCTGTACATTGTGATCCTGGGCAACCTGCTGTGCATGACCCTTCTTGAGCAGGGATGTTGGATTAGATGACTTCCAGAGGTCTTTTCCACCCCCACCTCCCCCTCCACTGGGATTCTGTGATTCTTTTCCTCTGAACTCTCCAGCTCTGCAGAAATTTGCACCACACTCAGCATTCACCACCACGCACAGCTTTGGCTGCATGCTAACAGCTACATCACATCATGGGCTGTGGGTTATCCAGGCACCTTGTTCATCCTGATTCCTGCAAACACTGATGAACTCCTGGAGACCAATCATCAGGAGGAATTTGCTGACATCCTTCTGCCCCCCAACGCGGTCAGAAGCGAGACGCTGGGATTTTTGTGTCCCCGCAGACACTGAAATGGTTGAACCTTGGGGTAAGCAACTCTCGGCTCATGGCTCTCAGCTGAAAACTAAGCCAGCATAAATATTCACAGCTTTATTACCAAAAAGCATCAGGAGTTTAAATTAACCTTTCTTGCATAATACATGGAATAACCGGAACATGACCGCAGCACGGCTCGACCAGCAGCGCTCGGAAATGATCAGCGAGTCAAGAACCACTCAGAGGATTAATCTGGAAAATAATTTCAGACAATTGAGATGTATATGAAAATGAACGTGCCACACAGTAATGGAGCCTGAGCCCAGTCTGTAAACTTAGCTCCTCACTTTTTATCCCTTAAGTAAACTAGGAAGAGTAGTGTATTTATAGCCGCTTGACGCAAGTAGCCTGGCTGAAATATTGTGTGCAATAAATATTCTGCTGTCTCCAAAAGCCTATAGGACAAAGTGGTACCAAGGTACTGCAAAGGCAAACTCTAGGTGGATAACGAGTCCTGGTGAGCTGCCAGCCAGCTGAAAACGTTGCAAATGAGAGAAAGCAATGAAAATATAGACTTACGGTTAATGTAGGAGAGAGTTTTATTGGCACAGCCACAATGCAAGGTCACTGGACGAGGTCTTTCAGCCCTAGGGAGTCACTGTCCCTGGAGGTGTTTGAGAAACATGTGGACATGGCACTTTGGGATATGGCTTAATGTCCATGGCGGTCTTAGGTTAAAGGTTGGAATCAGGAGTCTTAGGTTGATGGTTGAATTAGATGATCTTAGAGGTCTTTTCCAACCTAAACAATTCTATGTTTCTATGGCCACTTCGGAGTTTGGTTGGCTTTATCCCATGTTTTGTTTGGCAGAACAAGAGGCCACAGTCTCAAGCTGCGCCAGGAGGAGGTTTAAGCTGGATGTTAGGAAGACTTTCTTCACAGAAAGAGAGATTAGCTATTGAAATGGGCTGCCTGGGGAGGTGGTGGAGTCACCATCACTGCAGGTGTTTAGGAAGAGACTGGATGGGGTGCTTGGTGCCATGGTTTAGTTGATTAGATGGTGTTGGGTGATAGGTTGAACACAATGATCTCAAAGGTCTTTTCCAACCTGGTCAATTCAATTCAATTCAATTCAATTCAATTCAATTCAATTCAATTCAATTCAATTCAACCCTATTCTATTCTATTCTATTCTATTCTATTCTATTCTATTCTATTCTATTCTATTCTATTCTATTCTATTCTATTCTATTCTATTCTATTCTATTCTATTCTATTCTATTCTGTCCTATTCTATTCTATTCTATTCTATTCTATTCTATTCTATTCTATTCTATTCTATTCTATTCTGTCCTGTCCTATTCTATTCTATTCTATTCTATTCTATTCTATTCTATTCTATTCTATTCTATTCTATCCTATCCACTTTTTGTTTTGTTTTGTTGGTCTTTTTTTCCTTTCTGCTCTAAAGATGATAAGATCTTGGCCCCTTTCTTCCCTGACCCATGCTGCCAGCAGTGCTTTTTATGGAATTACAAATCACACAGTGCATCTGCATTAAACCAGAATGTGTTCATCACCAATTTTAAATAAGGATGTCATTTGTAAACGCTTTATTCATAATTAATGGAATTATTACTGGGTGCAGCCACATTCTTCATCCATGTACTGTAAGATACGTTGCAAAGTGCATTAGTAAAAAGCTTTATAGATGAGGATATGACAACCTGACTGTGGAGCACATTATGTGATGTGCTGTAGCCACTGCTGTAGCAGTGTTCAGGCAAGATTTTAAGCTATCAGTCAGCCCGGGGTTGATTGATAGTGTAAATGTTAATAATTAATAATAGGATAATGTTGATAACTAATTAATAGTAAATTATGAGTATGGGGTTTTATATTTTTTTTTTTTCCTAGTTAATATTATGCTAATTCTGCATTATTCACTCGATCATAAAATCACATTAGAGACGAGAAAGTCTCGCTAGCTCTTCTCCATCTGTATCACTGGTGGGTCAGTGCTGCTCCTTCCGTAGCATTTCCTCAGCAGCTCTTCTCATCTGGCTTCCTGGGTAAAATCACAGAGTTGTCAGGGTTGGAAAGGACCTCAAGGATCATCCAGCTCCACCCTCCCTGCTGTGGGCAGGAACTCCTCACACTACATGAGGTTGCTCAGAGCCACATCCAGCCTGGCCTTAAAAACTTCCAGGGATGAGGCTTCCACCACCTCCCTGGGCAACCTGTGCCAGTGTCTCACCACCCTCATGGGGAAGAACTTCTTCCTAACATCCAATCTGAATCTACCCACTTATAGTTTTGCTCCATTCCAGTCTCTTCTCCCAGGCAGCCAGCACCAGAACAAGAGGACACAGTCTCAGGCTGCACCAGGGGAGGTTTAGGCTGGAGGTTAGGAGGAAGTTTTACACAGAGAGAGTGATTGCACACTGGAATGGGCTGCCTGAGGAGGTGGTGGAGTCACCATTGGAGGTGTTCAGGAGGAGACTTGATAGGGTGCTTGGTTTAGTTGGTTAGGTGGTGTTGGATGATAGGTTGGATGCGATGATCTTGAAGGTCTCTTCCAACCGGGTCTGGTCTGGTCTGGTCTAGTCTATTCTACTCTACTCTACTCTACTCTACTCTACTCTACTCTACTCTACTCTACTCTACTCTACTCTGCTCTACCTGACACCCTAAAAAGTCCCTCACCAAAATCTATTTGTTAAGAAGTGTTTTCAAAACAAATCCATAGCTCTGTCCATGTGTGTACCAGAGGGATGTGTAAAGTCCTGGCCTTTTGGACACGAGTACAACAAAGCTGCTGGTTCTAAGCATGGGGAATGCACAATCTCAGGGACCCTCCATTATGTTTACAAGGAAATAGAATCATAGAATTGTTAGGGCTGGTAGGGACCTCGAGGATCATCTACTTCCAACACCCTTCCATGGGCAGGGATACCTCACACTAGATCAGGCTGCTCAGAGCCCCATCCAGCCTGGCTTTAAAAGGAAGGAATTGCCACTGCAGCTTCCACATGTGACACATACAGGGTGACACAAATTTTGGCTATGGGTGGCATCTTCCAGTGATTTCAAACCATCAGGCACACTTACCTTTTACAGTGGATACGGGAAAGTCTTTGGCTTGATGTGCAACCAGGTAGGCTGTAAAGGTGGAGACACAGAGGAGAGAAGTGGAGACCCATAAGGTGGCTTGATGGGGGTGTGTGTGCAATTTTTTCATCTGACATTATCTTGTTTGATATGTGCTAGGCAGAAGAACACAGGCATTACATCACTCTGGATGAGGTGAATGTCTGTTTGCTGCCAGGCACAGACTGCACAGAGGATGTGAAATGCCAATAGCAGTCTCAAACCCCAGGATTTAGAAACAGATACTGTGCAATGGCCTCGGGGACAGGCTGGCTTTAAATTTCTCAGTGGGGAAATCTCCCCTTCTCCACCCCAGATGTCTCCATGGCCCGTCTCACAGCTGCCCTCACAGCACCAGATATGTAATTTTGCCTTCTCCAATTTCAAAGACTAAGATGCAGGAGAGCTCCTTCCTGGTACTCAGCTGGTTTGTAGATAACCAAAGCCAAAGGCATCAAATATACTGAGCTCACTGGCATCCTCCTGTCAGCATGGTCTCTTACAAGAAGGAGTCTGTTCCACACACCCCCTGTAATGACATTTCCTTAGACCATGCTAATACCCACCCAGCTGCCTGGCAATGCATGACCACAGCTTATTGACTAGTGCAAGAGCAATGCTTAGGGGGAGCTAAAAAGTGCTTGTCAGTGCAGGAATTCTCTTGTTAAGGAAATTAATATCAGTAGCTTTTTCTTAAAAGAGATGAGAGGCCTCAGAGCTGATCCACAGATCACCTTCTTTACCCTTCCTCCCTCCCCACCTCTTGGACTTTGTGTTTAGCTTTTCACCCTTCTTATTTCAGATAAATCCACAAGTGCATTTTCGGGTGGATGTCACCAGGATCCACTTCCTCCTGGCCCACAGACAGCCTGTCTCTTATCTCACTTACATTAGTATCAATTATTTACAGCAGGAATGCTAAATCATGAAAATGAAGTTGCAGCAAAGCTCTGCTTTGGCTAAGTACCCCACGCTGGTTACAGCTTCCCCAGCCCCTGTGTTATTTGTGCTTGGCCTTGCAGAGCACCAGCCATGATTTTGTCTCCCATTTCACAGCCTCAGGTGCAAGTTTGGACACCCACAGCCCATGTTCTTCATAGGGGGAAAATCATATAGGGAGTGCAGTGAGCAACATGTCTACAAGCAAAGGTTTTCCATGGTGACTGAGTTTTGGAGCAGCACAGCTCCTTTGTGTGCTTGCCAGAAGGTTTCCTCCATCCACAGAGGCTTCCTGACACTGGAAAGTAAGGTTTGGAGGAAAAACATCTGTCTACCCATGCAGCCCAGGGGTGATGGAGCTGACACCTCAAAGGAGGGTGTCTGAGGGCTTGCCACCACTTTGCTGCATTGCACCAGTACTGCTGCCACTTCTCTCCTTCCCATCTCTCCTCTGGGAGCTTGTAAGTTTAGGGGAAGAAGCTCCTTCCCTGCTCAAGGCAGCCAGTGCCATGAGGTTTGAACAGGGCTCTTGCAGTGGCACAGGGTCACCAATAAGCTCCTTTAAGGAGCCAACTGCTTAAGAGAATTTATTTTTTAAATGAATATTATTTAGACATAAGTAAGTAAAATAAATCCCAGAGCAATGTGGATGTTCTACAGCTTAGGACAGCATAAACACAAGGGGCTGGGCTCTGCCCATGTCTTTACTCATAGGATCCAGAGCAGCAGAAGTACTTTACCTCTGTTGGTAAGTGCACCACTAAGTGAGGTGATGGTTGGGGCCTTGACCTTGGAACAGTGCCTAGGTTTAAATTTCCAGTAATTCTCAGTATTTTTCAGGTAAAGCCCTGCTTGCAGCAGAGAAGCTGCCCTTCCCTGGTTTTGGTCTGACTGCTTACCCAGCACATCCCCAGTCTGATAGCTACAACTCAGGAAAGTGAAAAGAAACCTTGAGAAAATAAAAGAGGGCAAATAAACCTTTTGAAACCTCATTGAAGAGACTATTCACAGAGCAGAGAGACTCCCCTGGAATGCAGACCAGAGACTGCAGATGCTGAATGAGCTGGTCTTGAACAGCTGTGCGCTAGCAAGCGGTTACACCAACAGTCTTGAACAAGCCCCACACTTAGAGAGCTTCTAAGCCCACAACACATCTCCTTGAAGGAAGCTTCAAACCACCAGCAGCCAATTCAGCCCTGGAGGGGTGATTTTGGGCACCTTTGAGCCTCACTGGCAGTGTGCAGTAGCTGTGATCCATGCCATAGTCTTGAGGAAGAGCTGAAGGGCAATGCTTGCCTTGACCAGAGGTTTCCATCACTCAGTGGATGCTGCTGGAGATGGAGACCTTCATCCAAGGCAAGTCCTGCCCCCAGCTTCCAACAAGTTGGAGCTTTGCTATTGTCCATGAGTGTGATTTTGGGCAGATTCAGGAGTCACTCCTGGAGCAGAGGCAAGCAAGGGAGGACAGAGAAAAGGAGAGCTGTTTTGATTTTAACCTGCTGTAAGTCACTTCATTAGCCCTGACCCTGCTTGGACCTTTTACTGTTATATCAGCCTAACTGTTGATTTTCCCCATAAAACTAAACCTGGATCGATTGTCTTTGTCTCAAAGCCCTTTATGTGCCTTGGCGCCCGGGAGCAGCCCTGCCCTTAGCTACAGGACTAATGCAAAATGGATCTTTGGGGAACGGGGAGAGTCTGAAGCAGACATCAAGCCAAGCTCCCCGTCTTTCTCCCTTTTCCTCCACCTACTGCATTTAAAAATGAACCCCTCTCTGTAATTTAAACCTACATGCCCAGTTCTCTCTCTCTCTCTATGTGCATGGCGTGTCTCTGTTGTGTGCACATTTACACGATCAATAACCCTGTCTTGCTGGGGATTTAAATATTAGTCTTCAAAATCCAGGTCTGGAGCACCAGATTTATTAGTATGAAAATATACCCTTTCTTGCTTACAGAAGGTTATTAATTATAGATGCAAACCTATAAATCTTCAGGCTTTAGGTGAGATATTTGCTGGATTATAAATATGAATTGGAGATGAGGGTCCTGCTCTCCCTATTATTGCTATTATTATTATTACTTAGGGGTTATTATTTGCTATATGATCAATATCTTCAGGTGGGTCAAACATTACTGGGGAATGGGGAGCTAAGCCTTCAAAGGGTGCACACATGTTGAATTCATTAACAGGTTTTCTATCCCAGCCTTGCTCTCCGCTGCATTTCACAGTCCGGTGAGTCATTAAACACCCTGTTCAGGTCTCTTCCACCTCCCTCCATCCTGCCTTTGGTGCCTCATTTCATTGTACTGCTTTTGCCAGATCATATCAAGCTCCCTAATGTTTATTAATGATGTCCCTGTTGACAATGTGCTATTGTTTCTGAGGTCCTGCTTCCACACCAGGCTTGGGAAGGCAGCCAGACCAGGAGCCATCGAGGACCCCAATATCACCCAGAGCTTTGTCATAGGTGACAATTTTCTTCTCCACCATTTATTATGGCAGATCTGGGAACATCAGTAATAAGCCACAAGGACTTGATTGTCCAAGGAGCCAAGCATCCAGAATACCAAGTGGAGGATTTGCTCCAGGCAAGATGTGACAGCTTTGTTGTGACAATTGTGGTCAGTCCTGACGCTGCTCAGCACCTCCCAGGGCAGGGCTGCTGGTGCCTTGCCACACATCACCCCAGAGCTGAAGAATTGAGTGTTGCTGGCTAAGTCAATACGAACTGAGACAGAAATGTATTGCAGTGGATATCTCAGACTTTACCAAGTGCTCCAGAGCCAGGAACACCAATGAGTAAGAGTTAAATTGAAGACTTCATTGAGGACCCCAGGGCTTGCTTCATTTGTCACTGTTACCCTGCTGATCTCTGCTGCTTCAGCCACGCTAGCTGCTCTGTGGTCCATCAAGGATCAAGCAAAGCCAGATGCCAAATGCAAAGGAATAGATGCCCACAACCATTAGTAGAAGCAAAAGGTGTGGAGCTGGGCTGACAGATTCCTAAATGTAGCTCTGCCCAGTGTAGCAATGCAGCAGGTTACTGCCCTGAAGGAGAGCAGGTAGAGGGATCTTGAACTAAATTCATCTAACACTCTGCTCTGAAATTAATAGGACCTTGTATGCCAGGACTGTAAAGACAGGGCTCCTTGTAAGGTCTCCTCTTTTGAATTAGACTCCTGTGCTTAAATAAATTAAGTGAGCTGTCAGTATATTAAATGATTTAATGCCTTCTTCGGTTTTGCAGTGGAATCCTAATGAAAATACTCTTGGATATAAAATGCTGCATAAATTAAACGCTGAAGTGTTTAAATAAACGGTCTGTTGTTACGGGGAACCACATTAGAGCAGTGTTTATCTCGATGGTAATGATGTGGCCCTGGCTTTCAAAGAGTTTCTGCTGGTTCAGGCTTTTTTCCTCACCAAACCTAAAGCGTTGTGCTTAAGTTCTTCAGTTCCAAAGCGCCTGCACGGTTCCAGGGCCAAAAGCTGAAATCAATGGAAATCTTGTTGGCTGGCTAACACAGAGCTGGATTAAATGGCATTTTGAGCAGAGGGCTCTTGCAGGTTGATTTGGAGCCGCTGAAGAGGTTGCTGCTTGCATCAGGAGTAGTGTGGCCAGCAGGAGCAGGGAAGTCATTGTGCCCCTGTATTCAGCACTGGTTAGGCCACGCCTTGAGTCCTGTGTCCAGTTCTGGGCCCCTCAATTTAAGAAGGACATTGAGACACTTGAACGTGTCCAGAGAAGGACAATGAGGCTGGGAAGAGGCTTCCAGCACAGCCCTATGAGGAGAGGCTGAGGGAGCTGGGGTTGTTTAGCCTGGAGAAGAGGAGACCTTATTGCTGTCTACAACTACCTGAAGGGAGGCTGTAGCCAGGTGGGGATTGGTCTCTTCTTCCAGGCAACCTGTGACAGAACAAGAGGACACAGTCTCAAACTGTGCCAGGGGAGGTTTAGGCTGGATGTTAGGAAGAAATTCTTCACAGAAAGGGAGATTGGCCATTGGAATGTGCTGCCCAGGGTGGTGGTGGAGTCACCATCCCTGGAGGTGTTCAAGAGGGGATTGGATGTGGCACTTGGTGCCATGGTTTAGTAGTCATCAGGCCTTGGGTGACAGGTTGGACTCGATAATCCTTGAGGTCTCTTCCAACCTTATTGATTCTGTGATTCTATGATTTATACCCACTGCCCTGAGCAGGAGATGCAGAAGTGTGTATGTGTGTGTGTGGGCTAGCTACTGCAGTCACAGCATCCTACAGTGCTGCCTCCTCCTCACTAATTAATAATCTGGATTATCAACTGTGGGTCTTGGCTGCTGGTCACCCAAGGTGGCAGTTGGTGTGGACAGCAGCAATGGTTTGAATCGTGTTAGAGCTAAATCCAGCACAGCTCAGGACTCCGAGCCCTTGGTGGTGCTCAGCATGGGCATCTTGGTACATGGTGTGGGCAGCAGGGAGGAGACCCCATCCCAGCTTTCCAGCCTCAGGAACCCTAAACTTCCAGCTCATAGATTTTGCTATTGAAGAACCACAGTGAAATCCTGAATAAGCTGTGGAGGGGCTTAAAAGTCTTTCTTTGCTGATCTCATTACAAGTTAAGATAACAAATTACATCTCTTTTATACCCTTTATATAAGGTAAAGACCTGCTTTTAAAGGTAAAGACCTTACCAGAAGATAAAGTCCCTTTTATATAAATCAATTATGGAACAACTTTAATTGTTCCACTTTCAGATATCAGGTCTTATCAAACCACTTCCATCCATCAGAGTATTTCTTTGGAAGGAAATTTTTTTTTCCTGGCACTGTTTTCAGAGCTTGAAAACCCAGCAATAATGTTCCAGTACCCAAAGGAAAAGAGTATTAGAATTATATATATATATATATATATATATATATCTGTTGGACCCCAAACAGGGAGGCTGCATGCACGTGGATGCATAGTCAGATGTCAGCTTTGGCTTGACAGTCCCAGGAGATGTCAATGGGTGTCTCATGAAGTTGCCTAAGTGAGGGGTCTGCAGCCAAGGCTCCTGATGAAGAATTTCCATAAAAGGAGAAATTTCAGCAGCTCCTGAACCAGAGAGCAGAGACCAGGCAGAGCTCCTGTCGAAAGCCCTGCTGTGCCAGCTCATGGCTTTCTTTTATTCTGCCATTTCCTGCGTGCAGACCACTGTGCCATCAAGCCACACGTTTTTAACTCACACTTTTAGCAACTTTGAAAGATTACAGATGTGTCACCACCCTGGGAAGTCTATCAAATTAAAGCAGTAGATGGGGACCAGCAAGATTTAACTGGACCACTGGATCACAGGTCTTCCTCTGCCTGCTTTGAGCTGCTCTCTTTGGCACTGCATGCTGGGGTTTGGTTTTATTTATTTTTTAATAGCAGAAGGATGTAGGCTGGGTTGGTTCTCTCTTGGTTTTTTTAATAGCAGAAGGATGTAGGCTGGGTTGGTTGTCTTTGGTTTTCCAGTACTTTTCCAGCCCTACTGTAGATGAAGTACTAATAACTCTGAAGTGTTTGTGTGAATATCCACCAAGGCCAGACCAATAACTCTGGGAATTGTCCTACTCAGTGCTCAGACAAGGTGAATTAAATAGTCCTTATTAGGAATATTATAAAGCCAAAGACTTAAAAAGTCATTATTAGGAGTGTTATAAAGCCAAAGACTTAAAAAGTCATTATTAGAAACATTCCAAACCCAAAGAAGTGCCACCCCATCCACGCAGTGTGGGTGTCTGTGTTGATTCACTGTGATCTTTGGTGGATCCAGGCTATGGCTTAAAACAAAAGCCAAGCAGGCATGATTTTGAAATGGCCAAGTGATGATGAAACTGTTTGATGGGAAGCTCTTCTGATGTTACTTCACCCAAGTGAAGAAGCACACCCTTCCCAGTCTGAATTTCACAGTGTCAGCTTCCAGTCACCAGCTCTTTTTATAGCTCTGTCTATTAGATTGAAGAGCTCTCCCTTTCTGCATTTCTGTACCCTGTCTGAATACATTTGGATTGTCATTAAGCCATCCCTTAACCTTCCCTTTGTTAAGCTAAGCACGCTGGGGTCCTTGAATCTGTCACTATAAGGCATGTTTTGCAACGCTTCAGTCATTCTTGTGTGCCCTCTCCCATTCATCACCATCCTTCTTGAGGCACAGACACCAGAAATAGCCTCAGTGTCCCACAAGATGTTACACCAGAGATATTTCACTCCCCTATTTTATCAAGTTTCCAGCATTGTGTAATAAGATCTTTCCTCTCCTGTTCCCCAGGGGTCAGTACGGGGTCCAGTCTTACTCAACATCTTCATCAATGACCTGGATGAGGGGATAGAGTGTACCCTCAGCAAATTTGCTGATGATAGCAAACTGGGAGGACTGCCTGATACACCAGAAGGCTGTGCAGCCTTTCAGCAAGACCTGGACAGACTGGAGACCTGGGCAAAGGGAAACCTAATGAGGTTGAAGAAGAATAAGAGTAAAGTCCTGCACCTGAGGAGGAACAACACCATGCCTCAGTATAGATTAGGGGTTGACCTGCTGGAAAGCAGCTCCATGGACAAAGACCTTGGAGTCTTGGTGGACAAAAAGTTGGGACAACAATGTGCCATTGTAGCCAAGGACAGTGGTATCCTGGGGTGCATTAAGAAGACTGTGGCCAGCAGGTCAAGGGGGTTTCTCCTCCCCCTGTGTTCCGCCCTGGTTAGACCACTTCTGGAGTATTGTGTCCAGTTCTGGACATCCCAGTTCAAGACGGACAGGGACATACTAGAGAGTGTCCAATGGAGGCTACAAGGGGTTTTCATCTATTTAGCATGTGGTGTGTTGATTTTACATTGCTTTAGCTTCCTAATAAATGAGACAACATGAAGTTAAATGCTTTGCAGAAGTCAAACGCAGCAGTGTTGATGAAATGTACTAAATCAATCAAATCTATAATCACATTCATGAAAAATTATATCAATTTCATTTAATAAGATCCTCTTTCCATTAACTCATGTTGATTGTAATTAGTTATTCTCCTTAAATTGTTATTAATCAAGTCCCTTATCAGCCCTTCCATTATTTTTCACAAAATCAACATCAAACAATCAGATTTGTAATTACACGACTCATCCTCCTCATCCACGCTCATGCCTTGGCACAAAGTCAACACTGCCTTGGTCTTCTGAAGAGCTCCTCGTGCTGCAGATGCTGCCAGCCCAGGATGTTCTTGGGTCAGGCTTTAAAACTCTCAGACACCTCAGGCTCGGAGGAGACCTTATCACTCCTTACCTGAAGGGTAGTCGGAGCGAAGAGGGGGCCAGCCTCTCACAGTATCACAGTATAACTTAGGTTGGAAAGGACCTTGAGGATCATCGAGTCCAACCTATCAACACAGACCCCATGACTAGACCATGGCACCAAGTGCCACGTCCAATCTCCTCTTGATCACCTCCAGGGTCGATGACTCAACCACCTCCCTGGGCAACCCGTTCCAATGCCGAATGACTCGCTCGGTGAAGAACTTCCTCCTCACCTCGAGTCTAAACCTCCCCTGGCGCAGCTTGAGACTGTGTCCCCTTGTTCTGGTGCTGGTTGCCTGGGAGAAGAGGCCAACCCCTTCCTGGCTACAACCACCTTTCAGGTAGTTGTAGAGGGCAATGAGGTCACCCCTGAGCCTCCTCTTCTCCAGACTAAACAATCCCAGCTCCCTCAGCCTCTCTCCTCCTGGATGACAAGCATCAGGACTAGAGGAAATGGTTACAAGCTGCCCCAGGGGAGGTTTGGGCAGGATATTAGGAAGCATTTCTTCACTTGAAAGGGTTATCAAACATTGGAATGGTCTGCCCAGGGCAGTGATGGAGTCACCATCCCTGGGGGTGTTCAAGCAGTGCATGGACTTGGCGCTCAGGGACGGGGTTTGGTGTTGAATCTTCAGTGGTGGGTCAAAGGTTGGATTGGATGATCTTGGGGTTTTTTTCCAGCCAGATATATTCTGTGATCAAGGGCTGCTGGTAAGAAAGAAAAAAAAAAAAAAAAAAGAAAGGAAAAGAAAAGAAAAGAAAGTCCTGTAGCTCTAGTAGCAAGCAGCAGCTGTTTTACATCCTGAGTCGGAACTGAAGATATTTCACATCATCATATTACATCACTTGGATTTTTCCTCCCCCCCAAAATAGAGAAATTAAATATTTAGTGTCTGCCTTTTATGTATTCTTGTTGCAATGTCTGATATTCTGTCTAGACAACTCCTTTTAGTCTTTTATGGCTAAAGAGCACTTCCCTTTTGCCCCCAGCTTTGCCAGACACAGGTTTCACCTAACAGGCTTCTGCTTGGGGCCGGTTGCTGTTCATTGTTACTCACTTTTCCTTCCTTAATTGCTGTGAGTTTAATGTATTCTCCCTCACCTTTGAGCTTCTGGTTTTAACCAAGATCACCTTCGCTTGCCCAGTGCTGAGATTTTGTTAGATTCCCTCCCTGGAAGCCTTTAAACAAAGAGTTATCAAATATCACCCACATTTTTCTGTTTGAAATCCTCTAGCCGACCTGCTGAAAAGCAAAGGCTTTCTTCTGTCTGTGCCCAGCATGGGTGATCAAAACAGGTCACCTCCGTGCTGGCTGCAGCTAGGTTTTGGATCTGTGATGGATTCTCCAGATGTCAGGATGATCTTGTTCAGCATCCTCCTGGTTTGGGATAAGAAGTGCTCTTCTATGACATTCAGAAAATCCAAACCCATCAAGCCATTCAAGTTGAGGTTCCTTGGGACAGTGTAGGGAGATTTTCTTAAATATCATAGATGTGTGATAGGATAGGATAGGATGGGATGGGATGGGATAGGATAGGACAGGACAGGATAGGATAGGATGGGATGGGAATGGAATGGAATGGAATGGAATGGAATGGAATGGAACGGAACGGAATAGAATAGAATAGAATAGAATAGAATAGAATAGAATAGAATAGAATAGAATAGAATAGAATAGAATAGAATTAACCAGGTTGGAAAAGAATGTTGAGATCATCAAGTCCAACCTATCACCCAACACCATCTAATCAACTAAACCATGGCACCTGGCACCCCATCCAGTCTCTTCCTGAACACCTCCAGTGATGGTGACTCCACCACCTCCCTGGGCAGCACATTCCCATGGCCAATCTCTCTTTCTGTGAAGAACTTCTTCCTAACATCCAGCCTAAACCTCCCCTGGTGCAGCTTGAGACTGTGTCCTCTTGTTCTGGTGCTGGTTGCCTGGGAGAAGAGACCAGCCCCCCTTCTGGCTACAACCTCCCTTCAGGTAGTTGTAGACAGCAATAAGGCCTCCTCTGAGCCTCCTCTTTGCCAGGCTAAGCAACATGAAGACAGTAATCCTTGGGTTCCTAGTGAGAGCTGATGGTCTTCCCTTGGCTTTTGTTTGTATTTCAGGTCACTTTCTCTTAAGTTTCTTGTGGTGCTTGGAATGCAGCAATGTCACTTCTGCTATTGATTGTCCCTCCTGCACCTTCTTTGCCCACTCAATTCTTTCTAAATAGGTTACAACTATTGATTTTAATATTCCAGGCACATGGATTTTTCTCCCCAAGTTTAAGTCATGCTCTCCAGGTAGAATTTATACTCATAAATGAGTAGTTCCCACTCTTTTTTTTTTAATTTTAAAATGATTGCTCAGACTCCCTGCACTGCTCTCCAGGCAATTAATGTTCTCCTCCCCTCCCTAGGTGTGTTCGTTACCTCTTTCCTCAGCAGCTTCACGTTCTTGATGACACCAAGCTGTGTGGTGCAGCAGACAGGCTGGAGGGAAGGGAGGCCATCCAGAGGGACCTGGACAGGCTGGAGAGGTGGGCACAGGCCAACCTCATGAGGTTCAACAAGACCAAGGGCAGGGTCCTGCAGCTGGGTCAAGGCAATCCCAGCCACAAATACAGGCTGGGCAGGGACTGGCTGGAAAGCAGCCCTGAGGAGAGAGACTTGGGGGTGCTGGTGGAGGAGAAGCTCACCAGGAGCTCTCAGTGTGCACTTGCAGCCCGCAAAGCCAATCAGATCCTGGGCTGCAGCAAGAGAAGTGTGGCCAGCAGGTCAAGGGAGGTGATTCTCCCCCTCTACTCAGCCCTGGTGAGACCCCACCTGGAGTACTGTGTCCAGTTCTGGAGCCCCTATTACAAGAGGGATCTGGAGGTGCTGGAAGGTGTCCAGAGAAGGGCCATGAGGATGATCAGAGGGCTGGAGATGCTCTCCTGTGAGGGCAGACTGAAAGAGTTGGGGCTGTTCAGTCTGCAGAAGAGAAGGCTCTGAGGTGACCTTATTGTAGCCTTCCAGTATCTGAAAGGGGCTACAAGAAGTCTGGGGAGGGACTTCTCAGGATCTCAGGTAGTGATAGGACTAGGGGGAATGGAATGAAGCTGGAGGTGGGGAGATTCAGACTGGAGGTGAGGAGGAAGTTCTTCCCCATGAGAGTGCTGAAGCCCTGGAATGGGTTGTCCAGGGAGGTGGTTGAGGCCCCATCCCTGGAGGTGTTTAAGCCCAGGCTGGATGAGGCTCTGTCCAGCCTGATCTAGTGTGAGGTGTCCCTGCCCATAGCAGGGGGGTTGGAACTAGCTGATCCTTGTGGTCCCTTCCAACCCTGACTGATTCTGTGATTCTATGGTTCTTCATTGGGCCAAGAAAGGATGCCAAAGGATTTCTGTGCTTCTCCAGTGCCTGTTCCTGCTCATGCAGTTCAAGTGTCCCTCCTTGCCCACCAGCCCAAACAGCTGTCAGGGGAAACACAGTAGATGGAAAAAAAACACAGCCCAGCCACTGCCAGTTGCAGCAGAGCTGCATGTCAATGTCAAAATGACCAAAAAAAACCCCAATCTGTCATGGGTTTGCTTCAGTTGGTCTCCAACCTCCTGATATCTTCTGGCAGCCACTCCATGAGCCATGTTCAGCTCATCCTGCTGTGACCATTTCTCAGGCACACACAAGGGCTTTTCCTGGGCTGCCACAAACTCCTTCCATCTGGAGAATTATCTCACTTGCCTTTTGGTCCCCAGAGGTTTTGCACATCCTGGGGATGGAGGAGCTAAGCCAAGAGAGGACAAACTGTGCTCAGGGAACACACACCTGTGGCTTGAGAGCTGAGTGAGTCCTCTCACCTCCTCCTCTCCTGCCTTTGGCATGTACTTCAAGGTTGTGTTGGCTTGAATCCAGCTCAGGCCAAGCTGTGCTGACCGCCTGACATGCTTGTGTGCATTTTAACTGGCTCTGTTGGAAAGCAATTAAGAAAACCCAACCAGCTCTCTTGTTGCAGGTCCTAAACAGCATGGAGGGAAGGGCTGGAACAGGGACCTCTCATGAGTTTGAAAATCCCCCTTTCTGGGCGATTTTCCTTGGTGCACATTAAGGTATCATGGTTATGGAATTGCTGTTTCAGAGGTAAAACAAACCGTAGCAATTCTCCACATTCAGCCCTTGCTGGGCTCAGTGACTGGAGATGTGCCTGTGCCTGCTCCTGAAAACATCTTCTCCAACCCAATGGAGCATTTAGGGGCAAATCTGTGAGTAGAGAAGTGGAGAAGTACAAGAGAAGAGAGCAAAAAGTCTGTAAAATAAACAAGCTACAGAATGCCTCCAGGCTGCTCTAAATTATGCATCCTTCCTGTTGGGAGATGTTCAAGGTTGTCTTTTCCTTTGAGCAGCACTCCTGGATATTCACCTTCACTTTCTGGGTTGCCTCTGCTGTAGGTTTGGGCTTACTTTCCCTTCCCTTTTGCTGCCTATTAAATGATTTCTTTCCCACTCCTTAAAATTCAGACCACAATGAGCGAGGTGCCCCCTCGGCCGAGTGATGGGAGAATCAGAAAGGGAGAAATGGTCTCTAGGAAGAGGTTGGTTGCCCGGGGGTCAAGCATCATCCCTTGTGTTGCTTTCCACCTGTGTGATCCCAGGACAGACAGGCAGTGTGGTACCTGCAGGGACCCTGCACAGCCCATTCCTTGCTCACTGTGCAGGCCCATGGCTTTTGCAGTGCAAGGAGCTTTACTGGGACAAACTGGAGCTCCTTGCCTCTTGCCAACAAATGAGGGAATTGTTCTGGGAAAAAGCCTGAGCTGCTCTTTTCCTTAATGTGATTGGTGCAGGGTTCAGCAGGAATCTCATTTTGAAATGGGAGCTTCTACTTTTGTCTTTCTTTATTATTTTAAATCCTCCCCCCCCCCTTCCCCCCCCATTTATTTCCTTTTTCCCCCCTTTCTTTTCTTTCTTTCTTATTTTTTTTTTTTGTATTAATACCTCTAAATTTCATTAGTTTGCACTTACAAAAATAAACTTGGCACCAACTAGTGAGCTCTCTCCTGAGATTGTGTCATCAATTTACCCTGCTGCTGAAGCAGCCCCGTGTCACGCCTGGCACGGTGACAACACCCAGCTTCAGGATTGCAGCTGCCTGCAGTCACCTGGGAGCAGAGAGGTATTTTCATGGACTTTTCTGATTAAAGAACTTTGGTTTCAAGGTTTCAGAGAGAAGAGGGAAACAAAAAAAAAAAAAAGAGAGAGAGAGAGAAGAAGAAGAAGGAGGGGAAAAAAAAAGTAAGTTGATTGTAAATTTAATTCCTGCATCTTAGTCATTTCTGAACCACGGGTCATTAAGCACACATTAGTGCTGCCAGCCATTTTTCATAGGGGCTGCACCAGAGACACAAAGCACGGCTGCTGCATCCTGGAGCATCCTGCTTGTGACCTGTGGGCATCTCAGGGTGGTGGTGGGCACCCCTTGCCTGTGGCCTTGACAGTTTTTTTTAGCAGATAAATCCCAGAGGAGAGGCAGAGCGGTGACAGTCCTGAGTGTGAGTGTGACTGATGGCACATAAACGTCCTGGGAGTGGTGACTTCTCCATATTTTACATGGAAACACCTCCTTGTCTTATAAAATATCCTGGCTCCATTTCTTATCCTCTCCCCATGCTGCTGTTCATTTTTAACCCTTGCAGCCAGGGGGAAGGTTAAACACTTTCCAGCTTCAGACATGTGGTTAAGGACTGGTGAAGGGTCTAAATAACAAGCACTATCAGGGGCAGCTAAGAGAAGGAATAGAATAGAATAGAATAGAATAGAATAGAATAGAATAGAATAGAATAGAATAGAATAGAATAGAATAGAATAGAATAGAATAGAATAGAATAGAATAGAATAGAATAGAATAGAATAGGAATGGAATGGAATAGACCAGGTTGGAAGAGACCTTCAAGATCATCACATTGTTTAGCATGGAGAAGAGAAGGCTGAGGGGAGACCTCATTGCTCTTTACGACTACCTGGAAGAAGGCTGTAGTGAGGTCAGGGTCAGTCTCTTGACCCTGAAATCAAGTGATAGAACAAAAGGGAATGGCCTGAAGTTGCACCAGGGAAGGTTTTGGCTGGATATTAGGACAAATGTCCTTCCTGCAAGAGTGGTGAGGCATTGGAACAGGCTGCACAGGGAGGTGGTGGAGTCACCAGCCCTGGAGGTGCTCAAGAAACGTGTGGACGTGGCACATGGGGAAGTGGCTTAATGTCTGTGGTGGTGTTAGGTTGGTGGTTGGACTGCATGGTCTTAGAAATCTTTTCCAGCCAAAAAAAAATCTCTGATTCTTTGAAGTCCTAACAGAACAAACTCTGAAGTCTCCTTCTCATGAAAAGCTGTGTGTGTCTTGCAGCGTGGAAGCTAAACCTGTGAGCGTGCGAAGACCCATCCCAAGATGTGCTGCCCGTGCTCAGCACACGCCAGAGTCACCCCAACACTGCCCATGCCAGTCTGTCCACAGGCTTGACAAACAGCTCGAGGAAGCTGGCTCCTTTAATAGGCTTCAGGGGTTTATTTATAGCCCCTTTGAATAAGTGCAGCTGATACTTAAGATCGGCAGATTTAATGACAGCGAGCTGGCGAAAGGCCAGGTCTGCAAATAGTGCCACTAAAAGTCTTCTCCACCATAAAATTTGTTTAATGTAAGAAATCATACTGTGCAGGGCTTTGCTTGCCATTTTTATAATTAGCAGGAGAAATCTCCATCTCACTCCTAAGAGCAGCCAGCACTTTATGGGACCTGACTGCCTTTGGCTGGTGGCTTGGAAATCCATCTCCGTGTTTGGAGGGACTCTTGTGCTCTTTGTCCCATGGGAAGGAGACCATTTCCCACCCTTGATCTCTTCACACTTCCCCAGAGGTGTTTGGAACAAAAAGGAGCAACAGGACCTGTGCCAGGTCCATGTGGTTGCTGATCATGGAGGAGGATCACATCCCGTATGTGCCAACCCCCAGGGTGAAATCTTTGCCAAGGAGCCATCAAACGGTGCGGTGACATCCCTCTGTGATTTGACCAAAAATCCATCAAACTAACCAGCTTCTGAGTTGGGCAGATGGGCATGGGGCAGTTTATGATCTGTAGACATGCCAAATGGCTTGAAAGCACCACACTTTGGTCCCACTTTGTCGATGTTCAGCAACCTGAGATATTTTCCCATGTTAGATTTTTGCAACCATTCCCACTTTTTACAGACCTCTTGTTCATATCCAAAATCCCTGGCAAATTACCTCAAAATGAGTTATTTTATTGCATCTTTCCCCTTCCTCTCATAGAAGAGAACTGAGTTGGAGTGCTTTGCTTCCTAACCACAACAAATGACCCTTAACGACACACAGAGCAGCACATCACACCTCGCCATGGTCTAATCATGACGTCTTGGGTTATAGGTTGGACTTGATGACCTTTGAGGTCTCTTCCAACCTTGGTGATACTGTGATACTGTGATACTTTGTCCCTGGCATCACTGTCAGCAATGGCATCATGTTCCTGGAAACAGTCTTCCCAGGTGAGCATCTGCCCTGAGGTTTGCAGAGGGAGCCTAGGCTGTGCTTGAGGAAGAAGGGAGAGCTCCACTTCCAACCCAACCCAGAGCCCACTCTGCTTCACAAAAGGCTTTTTTTGGGTGCTGTACAGGCTTGCCCTCTCTGCCTTAAAACCCAATGCGTTTAGGATAATAAAAAGAAACCAAATGCTGGCAAAAATGAAAGGGTTGGCAATCCCATAAAGTTTTATATTTAGACAGATGAATCCCAAGGGCTCTTCTCTGGTGATCTAGAAGCGGTGCAACAGCAAACGAGGTGCTCACTTTCTCTTCATTGTGGTCATCCATCCAATCTCCTCAATCAGCAGAAGAGCTGAGAAAGAGGTTTTTTGCTCATCTTATCTTCTGAAGGCTCCCTTCAGAAGTGTCCTTTACCTGCAAACCTCCCAAGAAGCCATCACTGCTCATCCAGGCAGTTACCTCTGTCCCAAGGTCGCCCACAAGGCTGTGAGAGAATGTGAAATGATTCTGGATGTTTTTATGGGAATACATTTCCATGGTGTTTGCATTGTATGTGTCATAGAATCATAGAACCAATAAGGCTGGAAAAGACCTCAAAGATCATCAAGTCCAACCTGTCACCCAACACCTCATGACTACTAAACCATGGCACCAAGTGCTACATCCAATCCTCTCTTGAACACCTCCAGGGATGGTGACTCCACCACCTCCCTGGGCAGCACATTCCAATGGCTAACAACTCTCTCAGGGAAGAACTTTCTCCTCACCTCCAGCCTAAACTTCCCCTGGCACAGCTTGAGACTGTGTCCTCTGGACCTGCCATCACAGCTATAGGTAGATTTTGGTCCAGCTCCCTCTTATTATAAAGATTAACCACGGGTGAGTCCCAGCCAGCTCCATGATTTAGATTACCCATTTCTGTAATGGACCAAGCACTTGCCTGGCTGTGAGGTGGGCTGATATTTATGGACACACTCTGGATCCCAGTGAACATACTGTGTCTTTAGTTGAAGATGCAAGAGATGATTAAGTGGCCTTTCTGTGCGGTATGGTTTAAAGCTGAGATACTTTGGGAGTGCCTTAACGCCTTGCTGGCCTGGGACCTACATTCAGAGGAAGCTTTCAAATTAAAAAAGGCAGAGGAAGGGAAAGAATCACAGAATCATAGAATTGTTAGGGTTGGAAGGGATCTCAAGGATTATCTAGTTCCAGCCTCACTGCCATGGGCAGGGACACCTCACACTACAGCAGGTTGCTCACAGCCACATCCAGCCTGGCCTTATAAACCTCCAGGGATGAGGCTTCTACCACCTCCCTGGGCAACCTGTGCCAGTGTCTCACCACCCTCATGGGGAAGAACTTCTCCCTAACATCCAATCTGAATCTACCCATGTCTATTTTTACTCCATTCCCCCTATTCCTATCATTACCTGACACCCTACAAAGTCCCTCCCCATCTTTCTTGTAGGTCCCCTTCAGACGAGTGCATGCTGCTGTGTGTGTGCTTAGCTCTGAGACTAGCAGCATCTTTGAATGGGGTGGGTTGTGCTGAAAAAGGTGCAAAGTATGGCTGCTCACTCTGTCTTTTAATATTTAGGCACTTCCTATCACGTTTCCCCATCACATTTTCCCTCCAGGAGGATGACAAATTGAAAGAACCGAGCACAGGGTGCCTCCTCTTCAGATACAAGGGAGAAGTACACACACGGACATTTATTTACTGGAGGGAGGATCACTCCATCACACCGAGACGTGAGCGTGTCTCCTTCAATTGCCTCTGCACACACAGGGGCTGGGAAGTAACAGGGGGAGCTGTCAGTGCTGGGGTGGTTCAAGATGAGGGAAAATGAAGGTTGTGCCCGTAGGAGACTCCATGTGCCCTATTTCCAGGTAACAACTGGGTGTGAAAGAGGCACCTTGCTGCCTGTACCTGTGTTTAGACCTGAATTTCACACTTCATTAGTCTTAGGAGTCCCTGGAGGCTCCTTCATGCTGCCTGGGGGGATTTGACCTTGGGAGAGGTTAGCAGGGTGGCTTCTGGTTGCAGCTGGGGATGTCCCCCACCGTGAGGGCAGGATCCAAGCTGTCCTGGCTGGGATGCTCAGCCCAGCTCTGCATCGGTCAGGCTGCAGCTGTGAAATCCCCTTTGGGAGAGGTTCCTGCTGCTCAGGTGCAGCCACTTTGCAGTGGCATCTAGGAGTGATGCTCCTGCATGTCTGATGAATGACACTCCCCTGACACTCTGTGGTAAGTAGAGCCCAGGCAGTTTTGCTTTTCACCCAACACCTTCCTTCCAGATCCGTACCAGACGTGTTTGGAGCCCTGCCATCAGAAAGGGAAGCTGGCAGCTGTATCTTGAGCCCCAAAAAGATCTTTCAAAGTTTTGGGCTGCCAAAATTCCCCAGGAGACCTGACCTCCAAGCAGTGACATGCAGCAGCTTCAGCATTCTTAGCTCAAGGACACCAACTCTTTCTCCATCTCTCTCTTAATGATCCGAATCAAGAGGCTTTCCCCCCCAAATACATTCATTCAACTGAGTTGCCTTTCCAGTTCTCCCCATGATCCAAATCCAGCGACGAGGAATGTGCTTTTCCCCCACCCACAATCTCTCTGGATAGGAGCAGGAGCTCCCAAGAGGATTCCAGGAGCTTTCTGGGGCTACAGTGACAAAACCTCCGATTCCAAGCAGCGCAAGCCCCTGATCAGAGCACATTGTGCTTTGCTGGCCTGCAAATGATGAGCAGAAGAGGGCATTTCACTGCAAGTCTTGAAATAACCTGATTATTATTTTTTTTTTCCTCCTTTTCTGGCCCAAATTGCTAATTGTAAATTATTCACCCAATTCTGGTAGAATGCCCTGCTTCTGCTGAGCTAAACCCAGCTGTGTAATACCCTCTTACCCTACTGGGCTGATCTCCAAAGCTGTCCAACTTCCTTCACTCCTTTTTCCCTCTCGTTTATTTTCCATATGATAACAAAATAAAAGAAGATAAATAAATATAAAGATAAGAAAAAAAAATATTTTTCCACCAGAACAGGACAAAAAGTTTTCTTTCTTAGTGCACAGTTAGCTAAGGAATGGGGAGGGGGGGGGGGGGGGAAGGAGGGGAGAAGGGGGAAGCTGGAGAACATGAACTATTATCAAGAATGCCACTCAAATTACAATATAATTGTCTGGGAGAGAGGGGGGGGAAAAAAACACTATTCTGGAAGCTAATTCTGATTGCACTGCACATTTCTGTGCCTGTGACAAATGATTTCTAAAGTTAGACTCAAGGACAGCAAGCCTCCAAGAGGTCACTCAACGACAGTGTTTGTTTGCCCCACCAAAAGAAGGTTTTAAAGAGTTAAAATTAAGAGGAGGAGGAGGAGGGGGGAAAATAACAGGCAGGAAAGCACGGATGATCTGAAGAAGATTGAAGTGTTTTGTTTTAACAGGACTGATGCTCAGAGCCATAAAGTATGAAATACAGGAGGGAAAGCAGATTTGGGGCTAACCTGCAATATCACATTAGACTTTAAAGCTGTTCCAACAGACTAAGCATTTGAGAAAGGATCGGAGCTGTGTGTGATAAGTTGCTCCTCTTATCGGCAAACTGTCATCTGTCTTGAGTGAGAACATTTTGTCCACCCTACCAAAACAAGTCAGAAAAATTGGATAAAAACAAAAATATAAATCAGAACAGTAGCTGGGAGCAGAGCTGAAATGATGGCAATTTCCTGGCAAGGATCGCTGTACAGCTAAATGTCAGACGTGGCAGAAAGAATTGTACTCTCGGCTTGAGGCCGGGAATTATGTGTGAGAATGCGGTGGGGCAGACCCCTGGCCAGCACAGCCACCATGGCCTCTGGTGACAGCCTCAGTGGCTCCATGGGCAGCAGTGCTGGTGCATGTCTTCTCTGTGCACTGGTCAGGAGCACCACAGTTCTCCCAGCGCTGTCCCACCAGAGGCTTTGCTCCCTCCCTGACTGGCATCCTTCAGCTTTGCAGCACCAACCTCCCGGTGAAGTTCGCAAGGTCTGTGCTGCTGGATCAGACCTTTCTGCTCACAACCAGAAGCAGAAGGTTGTGGTGCCTGCAGCTTGCTGGAGGTCTCAATCATTTTTATTCGAGCTAAATGTTGCTGGAGCCACCCAGCCCCGTGCCTGGCTTCCTGCAGACACTTTTCCATAGGATGAGTGACTTGCAGATAATCATGAATTAAGTGCCCCGGGCTCTTTCAAAACTTAATCATGTCATTGCATTCCCAAAGCACACCTGGAGCTACAGCAGCAGCTGGAGAATAGAGATGCATCCTCTCCCCAGGTGTGTGCCGGGTTGTGGGGATCAGCTGCATCTGAACTGCTGGGCTCCTGCCCTCCTCTGTGTTTTCTGCAGCGAAATCCTGCTCGGGGGAAAGCATCACAGCGTGACCTGCTTCTTGGCAGTGGGTCTACAGCACAAGCCTTCTGAGGAGCTTCTGAGAGAACTGGGGCCATTCAGCCTGGAGAAAAGGAGGCTCAGGGGAGTCCTTCAGGCTCTCTACAACTCCCTTAAAGAAAGCTGGAGACAGGTGGGGGTCAGTCCCTTCTGCCAAGGAACAAGCAATAGCACAAGAGGAAATGGCCTCAAGTTGCACCAGGGCAGATTTGGATTGGAGATTTGAAAAAGTTTCTTCCCTGAAAGGGTTGACAAACCCTGGAACAGGCTGCACAGGGAAGTTCTGAGGGACACGCTTTAGTGGTGACCTGGTAGTGCTGGACTTGATGATCTTAAAGGTCTCTTCCAACCAAAATGATTCTGTGATTCTCTGTTAACTGCAGACAGACTGTCTGCCCTCTCTTTCTCACCCTCATGTGGGAAGGAATTTAGCTGCACAGGCAATTCTTAATGCTTCATGTCCTCAGGCCAAGGGGATGGTGCACAGGGCTATCACAGGTGCACGGGTGCCTCTGTGGCATGGAAAAAACCTCTAGGGATATGGGCACGATGTCACGGCAGCACCTTGGCATTTGAGCTGGAGGCAAAGTGAGGTGTCTGTAACACCTCTCTGAGGGCTGAGCCAGGTTCAGCCTCTCTCAGGCAGAAGCTCAGCAGCCCAGGAGGGCAGACATTGTTTTGCACTCAAGGCATGCACCAAATTTAGATGGCCAGCAATAAGAGGCCCAGGGACCTCGATGTCCAGGGCAGCACAGGTGGAGGGGAGCCAAGGTGCAGCCTGCCAGCCCCTTCCTTGCACTGCACCTGGTGCTCCCAAGTGTTTTTGTCCTTCACTTCGACTGATTTCACACTGTGTTCCCACCACAGCAGCCAGGCTGATATCATTGGAGGCAAGACCTGAATCAGAACCTCAAAAAAATCAGCTACTTAGGTGCAACATAGCTGCTGGGCTCTGGGCAGCTGTTAAACCACAAGACACCCAACTGCAGTTTGGAAACAGAGATACAACATGGGGAGATTTGGAGACAATCTTTTTCAGAATCCCTGAGTGGGAAGAGAGAGATGCTGGGCAGGAATCAGGTGTGTGGCACATCAGGTCATGAGTGGTAAAGATGTAAAGATGTGGCAATGCCAAGGTTTGTGCAGCCCAGGGTGAGGAGCAGCACCTTTGAAGCAGGCAAGGGAGGAGGCTACTCTCTGCCCCCAGTAAATGAGCAGCTGAAGGGGAATCACCAACCCCCCTGCCATGGGCAGGGACACCTCACACTAGATCAGGCTGACCAGAGCCTCGTCCAGCCTGGTCTTAAACACCTCCAGGGACAGGGCCTCAACCACCTCTCTGGACAACCCATTCCAGGGCTTCACCACTCTCACAGTGAAGAACTTCTTCCTCACTCTGAATCTCCCCACCTTCAGCTTCATTCCATTCCCCCTAGTCCTATCACTACCTGAGAGCCTGAGCAGTCCTTCCCCAGCCTTCTTGTAAGGCTCCCTTCAGATACTGGAAGGCTACAGTAAGGTCACCTCAGAGTCTTCTTTTCTCCAGACTGAACAGCCCCAACTCTTTCAGTCTGTCCTCACAGGAGAGCAGCTCCAGCCCTCTGATCATCCTCGTGGCCCTTCTCTGGACACCTTCCAGCACCTCCAGATCCCTCTTGTAATAGGGGCTCCAGAACTGGATGCAGTACTCCAGGTGGGAGTCATTGCACCCTGACCTCTAGCAAACTCCTCTTGGCCCCCAGCACCATGGAAGTGGAGCATCAGGTGCAGTGGGGCTGTTAGGGCTGTGCTGTGCTGAGCTGCTCCACTTTCATCTGGATTTCAAAACTTTTTTCTTTTGTTTTTAATATTACTCCTTTTGCAATAATTTGGTGCTCAGGGCACTTCAAATGCTCTGTACATCTAGATGAATGAGCTGAGAATTTTTGCTTCAACCCAGCTGGGAGCAAGAACACCCTAACCCACGAAGGCTGAATGGATGGGTACTGCAGAGCCCTGCTGCCCATCTCAGGACTAGGCAGTTTGTAACAGGGGGGGAGTGGGATAAGGGATAACAATTTCTTCCCTTTGGGAAATATCCCAACAGCAAGGACACCAGAGCTGCCCTTTAAGCAGAGGCTGCTGAGAGGCTGATGCAAACTCATCTCCTAAAAGCAGCATTTAATGCAGAGTTTGTTGCAGGAGGAAGGGTGACTCTGGCAAGGGTTAATGCAGGCTGTGGTGTGCACCCAGCACAGCCACCCTGCACTCGCAGCAGTGTGGGTGCATATATATATCTCTGTATCTCATATACACAGATATTTAGTTATCTGTGGCATGTGGGCTGGGGAGCAGACAGGCTCTCCTCTCACCACGGTGGGGTGTGGGATGCCACACAAATTCTCTCCATTGCTTCCCTGGAAATCCTGGCAAGCCCAGGGGAGCCTGCAGTTAATCAGTGCCATGTCACTGCGGGCAGCAGGACTTCACTGCGGCGGTTTGGGAAGCCCTGGAGCAGCTGTAGCTCAGACAACTGCTTTGCCCCTGAGCACCCCAGCTGGCCTTCATCTGTAGGGCCCTGGGTTTGCTGAAGAGAACCTCCAGCCCCATTTAGAAGAATTTTATTGGATTATTTTTTTTGTATGGTGTGATGCCCTGACATCATTCTTGGTATAAAGAAGCTGGAAGATCATCCAGGTCACGGCCAGTCCCTCTCTGCTATCAGACACACAACAGCTCTCAGCTTCTGCTTTGGTTGGCTTTGGTTGTGCTGTTTGTTTGCTTGCAAGGATTATCATATTCCCTGCCTGAACTGCACCACTGACAATAAATCCAAAGCCCAAATTTTTGAAGAGGTTTCCCAAGTGGAATGTCAATAATCTTTCCCTTCCAGCCCCACCGACGTCCTCTGACCCTTACAAATCCCACTTTTATTTTGAGAGCTGCAGCCACTTGCTCTAATTATTCAGCCTGTACTCTAAGGCAAGCAAAAAAAAAAGCCCTATGAACTTCAAAAGGCAAAAAAGGTGGTTCAAACTCGTACAGCTCTGTGACTCCTGGCACGAAGAAGTACAGCCCCAAAGATATTCTGTGTGTATGCAGTGGTTTGTGTATGCAGGTATGGAAGGAGTGGGAAAACATTGTAGACTAAATCCTGAGGTCTCATTTTGGGTGAAATTCCCACCTGAGGCAGCTGGAATTGCTTTTGCTGCTGGGGATTTGATTGCAGATCCATGACCTGGACTGGTATTTCTCTCTGCCCAGCACAGCAGAGCCCACTGAGAGCCCTGTGCTTACCCACTGGTGGATGTGACATCATCAGCTTTGCAAAGGGAAACTCAAGAGCCATAGGGCCCAGAAAAAGATGGAGGAGAGCTTTCCTTCCCCTGATCTGCCATCAGCATAGGAACTGAAGGGTCCCCCTGGCACTGGCATGCAAAGGAATTCCCCAAGGAGGAACTGTCAACTGCTGCCCTTGGGCAACCTGTTCCCCCCTCTGCACTTGTCCTTCAGGTCTCACTTCATCCCCAACCCTTTCCCAGACTTCTCTTCATGGGCTCCCATGCTTCTTCCACATTTAGATGCCAGTCTGTCCTTGCTCATTGCTATTCTCCACCCATCTCCTTAGCCCAGCTTCGTTTCAAACACAAATGCTTTGTCAAGGTGCCAGGATCCCCCGGTGGAGGTGAAGGTTGGTAGATCAATGCCATGAATGCCTCCCAGAGAGTGAGAATCTCTGCACATCTTATGCCTGGAGAGAGGGGCCAGCCCTGAGGCTTGCAGGTGCTGAGGACCCTCCCTGCAGAAGCATTTCCAGATTTACAGCCTTGTCTCAGCTCCCAGCTTTACTCCAGCACTTGGCTTTCCTCTGGGCTTGCCAGCCCAGCTATGAGCACTGTGGTGTTTGGGAACCAGCAGCTTTAATTATCTTTTTAATCTCATTATCTTTCCTGTGATCTTCTCTTTGTTCCTCCTTCCACCCCTGTGTCTGCAGGCAACAGAGAGCTCTGCCTCTCCCTGCAGTTCCTCACAGCATCACCATGCTCCCACACAACTTGCACACTGGCCACATGGGATTTTCATCCAAATCACTACAAAAACAAGGACAAAATGCAAGGTTCATCACTTCTGAATCACAACCAAAGCACAGACAGTGGCACCAGCTCAAGAAGATGCACATGCCTTCACACAGATGCTTCTGCCAAGAACATGCCTCATTGCTAGCAAGGGCTTCTCAGGAGCCTCCAGTCGAGTCCCATGGGAGAAAGAAGTGCTGCCATCCCGGGACAGAGTGTCCAGCTTTTGTGTTTTGTATCATTTGTAAGGAAAATAACCCTCTTTGTCTCAGATGGGCTTGTTCTGAAGTCTCAGAAATAAAGTACCATTACTAGGTGTCTTTACTCTGTGGGTGTAAAGTCCTACCTAAACAACAATCCAGCTAGCTGCAGGTAGGTGAGGAGGATAATTTGATGCCATCTCTGGATTTTATTCACCCATAAGGGTACATAAAATACACTCCTGTTTTGTTTTGTTTGCTGTTTATCAATACTGTGTGAAAATGGACTGGAAATGCATAATGCAGAGTGAAATGCAGTGGAAGAAAGAGTAGCCCCTGCTAGCTCTCCATTTACCACTGTGGCTGTACAAGTAGGTCCAGGTGCTGCAGTCAATGATTGTGGTCACACACAATGAGGTAGTCTCAAAGCCACTGCAAGTTCTTGGTTATGAAGGGAAATTTGATGACCTTTACAAGGTTGTGCTCACCTGAGCTCTGAGCCTAAGGCAAAGCTGGAACCTGAGGCTGAGAAAAGGAGCCCCACACTCTGCAGAGCAGCCAAGACTCCAGCCAGTCACCTCTGGGAGTAAAAGGGAGCGGCTGGGGTTGCTCCAGTGAAACAGCTGGTTGCTCGTGTGCTTGAATTGCCAAGTCCAAGCCAGGTCAAAATCTGTGCTTGCAGAGAGGATGTGGCCCCTGACAGCAGGGTAATGGCAAAGGGAGAGACTTCAAGAAGGAGAAAAGAATAGCAGTGAATGAACTTTTCAGATAAATTATAGCTAAAGAGGACTGAAACATTATAGTTTCAATTACCGCTGTGCCCAGCCACGCAGGTAGTAATTCAAACAAGAAACAATCGCTGGATTGTCACCCTCAAATCAGACACATACCATTTAATTCCATTTACTGAGGGTTCACTGACTGGATTTTGAATCAAATACAGCCATTAATGTGCAAAGATCTGAAAAATGCATGTGTCCCTTTTACAAATGTGGCAGCAAGACACTAATTCCTGCAACCCCCTTTTCCTTCAGGTTGGGCGGCTCCTCTCGCCTTTAGCTACGCAGAGATTCCTTATTTAAAGTTTTTGGATGCCAGGATAGGTCTTTTCAAATGACTCGGAGTATTTTTCGTTCAGGGACACCAAAGCCATGGCCAAATCACGGAACGGTCCAGGCTGGAACAGACCTCCAAAGCTCATCCAGTCCAACCCCCCCTGCAGTCAGCAGGGACATCCCCAACTAGATCAGGTTGCCCAGAGCCTTGTTGAGCCTCACCTGGAATATATCCAGGGAAGGGGACTCAACCACCTCCGTGGGCAACCTCTTCCAGTGTTCCACTACTCTCATAGTGAAGAACTTCTTCCTGATACCTAATCTAAATCTGCCCTTCTCTAGTTTGAAGCCATTGCCCCTTGTCCTGTCACTGCAGGCCTTTGTAAGCAGTCTCTCTCCATCCTTCCTGTAGTCCCCCTTCAGGTATTGGCAGGCTGCTATTAGGTCTCTTCTCCAGGCTGAACACACCCAGCTCCCTCAGCCTGCCTTGTAGCAGAGGTGCTCCAACCCCCTCACCATTTTTGTGGCCTCCTTTGGTCTCTCTCCATGAGGTCCATGTCCTTCCAATATTGAGGGCTCCAGACCTGTACACAGTGCTCTGGGTGAGGTCTCACCAGAGGAGAACAAAGTGGCAGAATCACCTCTCTGGATCTGCTGGCAACGCTGCTTTTGATGCACACCCAGGGTGTGATTTGCCTTCTGTGCTGCAAGCTCACACTGCCTGCTCATGTCCAGCTTCTCATCCATCAGCACCCCCAAACCCTTTTCCACAGGGCTGCTTTCTATCACCTCATTGCCCAGTCGGTATTGATAGTGAGGGTTGTTCTGGCCCAGGTGCAGAACCTTCCAGCCTTACATTCCATCACCCGAACTTAGCAAGCTGTTCTTACTGCAGAAAGAGCTCCTCTCATTAAACCAATTAAATCCTTACTCTTATTGCCATCGCTGGCTATTACAGCACAAATATAAATCATCAGTTTCAGGAGCTAAAAGCTTTCAGATAGAATTGCTCTAACGTGTGCCCCACAGGATGAGCAGAGGAAGGATGACATGCAACGAGCTGCTTCTGCCTGGATGAAAACCTGATGTGTTCATAATGGGAATGTTATTGTGGTGCTCAGTTTTTCTCCATCAGAAAAGCCCTAGATGCCTATGGGCAGGGGGAGAGGGTGAATGGTGCTTAGGATAAGAAGAGCTGGCACCTCCTCCAGGTGATGCCTGCTCCCCTGCATGGCCAGCACAGGGTGTGGGTGACCCCAGCTGGATTTTAGAATAGAATGGAATGGAATGGAATGGAATGGAATGGAATGGAATGGAATGGAATGGAATAGAATAGAATAGAATAGAATAGAATAGAATAGAATAGAATAGAATAGAATAGAATAGAATAGAATAGAATAGAATAGAATAGAATAAAATAAGCCAGGTTGGAAGAGACCTTTGAGATCATCAAGTCCAACCTATCATCCAACACCATCTAATCAACTAAACTATGGCACCAAGCACCCCATCCAGTCTCTTCCTAAACACCTCCAGTGATGGTGACTCCACCACCTCCCTGGGAAGCACATTCCAATGGCTCTTTCTGTGAAGAACTTCTTCCTAACATCCAACCAGAACCTCCCCTGGTGCAGCTTGAGACTGTGTCCTCTTGTTCTGGTGCTGCTTGCCTGGGAGAAGAGACCAACCTGGCTACAACCTCCCTTCAGGTAGTTGTAGAAAGCAAGAAGGTCTCCCCTGAGCCTCCTCTTCTCCAGGCTAAGCAACCCCAGCTCCCTCAGCCTCTCCTCATAGGGCTTGTGCTCCAAATCCCTCCCCAGCTTTGTTGCCCTTCTCTGGACATGTTCCAGCAATTCAAAATCTTTCCTAAACTAAGGGGCCCAGAACTGGACACAGTAAGGCACTACACAAAGCTAAGTGTATGTCCTCCCTCATCTAAGAAGCAGTTTCAGGGGTGAAAATGTCCTGTTCTATGTGATCTGGTGGAATGGGTTTGGAATGTAGTTTTGGGGGATCACCTGGAGTGCTCTTGCTTTCCTTTTTAAAATAAACCCTACCCATAGCTCCTGTGGCTGCATCATCACAGGCTTTCCACGGGGTCATGGTGTGTGTTACCTCATAAAGCCAGACCTTTCCACAGAACTGCACCTGCCCTTCTGATCTGGTTGAGGTTGCATCAAAGGGCAGATTGTTAAATATAATTTCACTGGTTATTGAGCAGGTCATCTGAATGGGCTATGACATTTCAAAGGCCTTTTTTCCCCTCCTGCTCTTCACATCATTCCAGGTCACACTTCCCTACAGGTGCTCCCTGTTGACTCAAGGACACTTCCAGGCAGTAGAATATCAAAGGAGCAGGGATGGATGGGCCAGCTCATCCTACACATTTTAAATTGCTTTAAAAGACCCAGAAGGCTTTTAGGAAAGAGAGTCTGTGGCAGAGACCGAAATCAGTGCTCAGCATGTGGCTTCAACTAACAGGGTGGTCATTAGCGACTGTTGTCATTGTCACACCAGTGCAGACTGTTAATTTGGCACAGGAGTCATTAAAATCAAGCCTCAGTGGAGAGAGGGGCTTTTGGAAGTGCTAGATGACTTGGCAAAAAAATGAAGAAGACCCTCAGTATCCTACATTGCTCTGCTTGTGAATTCAGAACAAAAACTCCCAGGAATTTGCTGGAGACAAGATTTGGCACTAATTATTTTCTCATGCTGAACACTGCTAAAAGCCAGCCCTGCTTTCTCTCATCCCATAACCCAACTAAACTCATCCTCTCCTCCTGCAGGATGGTTTCTGGAGAAGAAGGGTCTGAGGGGAGACCTTACTGCTTTCTACACCTACCTGAAAGGAGGTTTTAATAAGGTTGGTGTTGGTCTCTTCTCCGAAGTAACTAACAGTAGGACGAGATGAAATGGCCTTAATTTGCACCAGGAGAGGTTTATGTTGGATATCAGGAAAAAATTCTTTCCTGCAAGAGTGGTCAGGCATTGGAACAGGCTGCACAGGGAGGTGGTGGAGTCACCATCCCTGGAGGGGTTCAAAAATTATGTGGACACGGCACTTTGGGGCATGGTTTAGTGGACATGGTGGTGATGGGTTAATGGTTGGTCTTGATGATCTTAGATGTCTTTTCCAATCTTAATGATTCTATGATGTCACCACTTCCAAAACTTTCACCCTGCCTTTACTCCTGGATTGAGAAGGTGATATCACCGTCCCCAGCACTTCTGCCAACCTGTACCATCAGCTTGTAGGGCGATGTTTGGCTCCATCGCGCCAAGCACGACTGTTCCCCTGAGAGTGAAGGGCTCAGTCTGCACCACTCCTGCTCCAGCCCAAGCCCCAAGGCTTTAATTGCCTCCAAACTTGCAATTACAGAGCTGTGCTGCATGGGTGTCCCTCCCCTAGAGTTCCTCCTACCAGGTGCTTTTAATTTATTTGTATTTCCAGCAGCGATAATTGAGTTATCAATTTTGTGCTCTTTTGGGCCGGAAGCAAAGAGATCAGAGAGCTATTTTATACACCTAATTATAGATTATTTCCCATAGCTATAAAACCACAGAGAGACAGACCCAGAAAATGTGTCATGAGGTGCTCTGTGTCCTCTTCATCTCTGCTGACTTTCTCCCTGTTGCTCCCTTAGACTGCAGGCTGAATGCCCTCCAGACACAACAGCTGTCAAAAGCAAGGGATACCTATTTCCCACAGGACAAAAGCTCTCCCCACCACAGCAGAGAGCTGCTTAAAAATCAAATTCAGCTTAAATGATCTGTTTAAGCCTTTGGCACCTCACAGAGCTGGGCTGAGATTTGCTCTGTTTCCGTGCAGTTTGGCTATAATTTGGCTCATAACAGGGGTCCCAGGTCCCACTGAGAAGAGACAATGTTGATTTTCTTTTGTAATTCTGCCTCTTTTTTTTGTGTGTGTGTGGAATTGCATTTCATAGAATCATAGAACTGTTGAGGTTGGGAGAGACCTTTGAGATCATCAAGTCCAGATGCTCGCCTTGAGCTCACAATCCCAGCACCGCTGCTAAACCGCTACCACTAAACCATGTCCCTCAGCACCATGGTCAATGCCTCCAGGGACAGTGACTCTACCACCCTGCTGGGCAGCCTGTTCCAATGCTTGATAACCCTTTCTGTGTGGAAATTTTTTCTGATACTCAACCTGAACCTTCCCTGGCACAAGTTGAGGCTGTTTCCTCTTCTCCTGTCACTTGTTAGGAGGAAATTCTTCACAGAAAGAGTGCTTGGCCATTGGAACGTGCTGTCCAGGGAGGTGGTGGAGTCACCACCACTGGAGGTGTTTAAGAAGAGACTGGATGGGGTGCTTGGTTCCATGGTTTAGTTGATTAGATGGTGGTGGGTGATAGGCTGGACTCAATGATCTCAAAGGTCTTTTCCAACCTGGTCTGGTCTGGTCTATTCTATTCTATTCTATTCTGTTCTATTCTATTCTATTCTATTCTATTCTATTCTATTCTATTCTATTCTATTCTATTCTATTCTATTCTATTCTATTCTATTCTATTCTTGCATGTGAGAAGAGACTGACTCCCATCTCATTCCAACTGCCTTTCAGGTAGTTGTAGAGGGTGATGAGGTGTCCCCTTAGCCTCCTCTTCTGAAGAATAAACAGCCCCACTTCCCTGAACTATTCCTCATAAGACCTGTGTTCCCACTTCCCTCAACTATTCCTCATAAGACCTGTGTTCCCACTTCCCTCAACTATTCCTCATGAGTTGTGTTCCCACTTCCCTCAACTGTTCTTCATGAGTTGTGTTCCAGCTTCCCTCAACTACAGAATCACACAATCACCAAGGTTGGAAGAGACCTCAAAGATCATCAAGTCCAACCTGTCACCACAGACCTCATGACTACTAAACTATGGCACCAAGTGCCACGTCCAATCCCCTCTTAAACACCTCCAGGGATGGTGACTGCACCACCTCCCTGGGCAGCCCATTCCAATGGTGAACCACTCTCTCAGTGAAGAACTTTCTCCTCACCTTGAGCCTGAACTTGTGTTCAAGGCCCTTCACCAGCTTGGTTGCTCATTCCTGGACACTCTCCAGCAGCTCAATGTCCTTTTTGTAGTGAGGGCTGCAAACCTGCCCACATATGGTGTGCCCCTTTACGCTCCTATTAGCTTCCCATTCCCCAGGTCCAGCGCTGCAGCGCTGCAGATCTCCCCTTTATCCCACGCTGCTCTGAGCTCCCTTTAGCATCCGCAGAGCAGCCAGAGCTGCCTGGAGCACGCTGCAGTGCAGAGCAAGGGCTGGAGTCCAGCAGGTCCTATTTTTGTATTTACTGAAAGAGATGGGAATCGTCTGTGTGTCAGTATTAGGTTTCTGGTGGTGACATGCAGAGGCCATCCAAGATGTATGACCTAGCAAATGTACTGTAATGCACACATCACATTTGTTCTCCGAGTAAATAGATATTGTCTGGGGTTACATTGCATCTGTGCTTTCATGTTTAATTTAATGTAAGTGAACTGCCTTAATTTCCCTAAATTGTAGTAATAAACATAATGCTAACAGTGATAGTGCTAATAATTTATTTAATAAGTGATTAATCAGCAACAAACTGTTTTAACTACCTGTTCTGAAATGCCCAAATCTAAATTAATTATGTGTCATTACCTGAATTTATGTGTGTGTGTGTGTAGATATATATATACACACACACACACTTATATACAAGTTCCAGGGCTAATTAAAATGAATAAACCATCTAATTTGGTGAATTCCTAGAGCTGAGGTGGGATCTGCTCTCTCCTGCTCCTCTGCCTCTTTTGCATTTCATCCTCGGCACAAAGAGAATCACATTCCAGTGCTTTTAAGCAAGTAATTTGCTCTCCTGAAAAAAATCTATCACCCAAAGAAAGTAGCAACTGCCTGGGTCCCACACTGCAAAGAGAAGTGGTATTGCAGGGAGAGGGTTAGGGAGCAGGGCTGGGACAGGTGGGCTGCACTCCGAGGGGAAATGCTGTGTGGGACCCTTCCAAGTCACCTCTGTGCCAGATCTTGGAGCTCCCTGGAAATAAAATCAAAGGGGAATTCAAATGGGAGACAAAGAAATGATGCAGATTCCCTGTACACATTCACAACTATTTATTATTATTATTTTTTTTTAGGGAAATCAGGGATTAAATTAACATATTTGGGGCACAGCCAAGGAGTTTTCCTCTTTGCCTGCAAGAGGGGCTGGTCCAAGAGGTGCTATAAGGCACAAAGATGACAGCATTGGAATATTTGTCAGTGGGAGCATCTCCAGGCACCCCAAGATGAGGCTTGGTATAAAGGGGAGGTCACCTCTCTGCATTAAGACTCGAGCCTAGAGCTCACAGCCAAGAGGTCCCCAGCCACCCAGCACTAGCCTAGCCAGCAGCAGTGGTCCCCAGTGGGTCAGTGCTCCACATGGCATATGCAGCATGGAGAGGCAGGGGAGGGAATCTTACATGGACGAGTGGGGAGCGAGACAGTTCTAAGGACTTGTAGCACTGGCTTGAAGAGCAGGATGATTAATGAGAGCAATGGCATGAAGGAATCAGAAACTAAGTAATGAGACCTTTATTTGATACATAACACCACCGGGACCTTCTATAAAGAGAATACCAGGAGTAGGGCTAAGTTTCGGTGGTTTGGGAATGCATCAGGAAGGGGGAAAGAATTGCTGACTTTGCAGTCAGATGCTTGGGCTGTACACAACCAGGGCTGCAGAGCTGTTCAAAGTCAGCCTGGGACATGTTAATTTGGTCATATATTTTCAGATGGTAGAAAGACACCCTGACTTTTGATTTAGTGGGCTGCGTGGATCTATGCAATGTTATGGGTTTAAAATGCGATGTCCAGAACCTGATTCAGTCACCTGATGGTTGCATTCCAGCTGGGAGATGAAGAAGCCATTATATACATAACAAGAACTTCCAGCCAAAAATTACTTATGGTTTCAATTGAAGGAGAAGAAGTTGCTGGTAGTATGGATGTCAGAAACACAGCAGTTAACAGCAGAGACGAATGAGAGATTGGGAGGTGATAACTTAGATAAATTGGTGTCTCATCCATATTAAGGAGACAGCTCATCCTCAGTTGCTGCCGGATGACATGAACAGTGGAGCGTATATGGATACTAAAATACATTGGTCTTAAAGTTAAATCCCCAAGAACCATCAGAAATAAGTCTCAGAAGCCAAAGTGAGAGCTGATGCACGCTGCAAAAATATGCAGTCTGTCAGAGCACACTGCACTCTCCATATAACTTCCACCGTTTGTGGGACAATTACAGAGAAAACGATACTGTGATCTGTAAAGCAGCTCCTGGAGTGGTTTTATTCACTAACTCAATGCTATGCATAATCATTGCCAGCAACATCTCCAGAGGTGTGTGCATAATAGAGAGACATCAAGTCAATGAGTCAAAACATCAGAAAATAAAATTCAGATGAACATTGCGTTCAAAAATTATATCATCTGTCATTTAACACTGTCTGAAGACCTCCTTATTGAAATAATACATCTAAAGCAGAAGTTACCCCAGGCAGTAATACCATATTGCACTGTGTTTAGAATCTGCCAGGAGCTGGGGCTTTTCTGCAACGTGAGCTGGCTGCCAAAAAGGCGAGCTGGGGTTACAAGCCCTATGGGGATCGTCAAATTGAAGCACCCAGAAGACATGTAAAGGGGAAATGCAGAGCGCTGGGAGGGTCTGTTCATCTCATGTACCTGCTTCAAAACCTGCCCAAGTCAGCAGTGACCACCCAGCATCACCCATTCCCTTTGTTGTGTGGGTGTGTATCATAATTTTTTCCCTTTTAAGCCCCCAAATAAGCCTCTAAAAAAGCCATTGTATCCAAGCGCAAAACTAATTTGCCCTCTCTGACATTACACTTCACTGGATTAGATCCTTTGTTCCTCCTGTTCCAAAACACCCATCGAGATAAGAAGTTTCCCTTTTTGAAAATGCAGGTCTGGAAGACCTTTAAATCCCCTCACTAAATTCTTAGCATGCCGTTTTCCCAAAGCACCATGTATAGCAGCGCCTGTGCTACAGCCTGAAAGGAACAATTCCCTGCAGATGCAGCATCCAAGGCCAGGAATATCTGCTCCCAGGTGCTTTGGGAGGGATATCACAGCATAAGCCGAAAGGAAACTATAGCTACAGACTAGATTCATACTATAATATACTATGTACACTGTACAACCCACAGATGTGGGAGATGCCCCATTCCTGGAAGCGTTCCAGGTCAGGTTGTTTGGAGCTCTGAGGAACATGCTCTAGTTGCAGATGTCTGCTGACTGCAGGAGGGTTGGACTAAATGACCTTTGAAGGTCCCTTCTAACCCAAACCAGCCTATGATTCTATAATATATATCATGTCTATTTACCTATATGTGTCTACTTTTTCTTATATCTATATCTATATCTATATCTATATCTATATCTATATCTATATCTATATCTATATCTATATCATCTATATCTATCTATATAATCTATCTATATAATCTATCTATATCTATATCTATATCTATATCTATATCTATATCTATATCTATATCATCTATATCATCTATATCTATCTATATAATCTATCTATATAATCTATCTATATCTATATCTATATCTATATCTATATCTATATCTATCTATCTTAAAAGAACAAAGGTTTTAGTCTAGGCTCAATTTGCTCTTAAACCAATGAAATTGGAGTCTACCTCATTGTACTAAAGGATAAGAAAAAAGTTGCCAAGTTGCTTATAATTTCCCACAGGTTCCTGCTTGTAGGTACAAAGACAACGATAGTTTTGCCCCCTTCTCTTTGCCAGCTGCCCAAATCTCCACACCAGCAGTAAGCACAGAGCCCACCCCAGGTGTTGGGAAGAGGCAGCTATGTGTAATGAGTCTGAGTTGCTCCAGGGTGTGAGAATGAGCAATGAGCATCGCTGCTGGAAGCAAAATCAGGAACTTTAGTGAGCTTTGCCACTCAGACAACAAATCACTGGGTGTGCTTGAGGGTTCATTTTTCATTGGAAAACACCAGTGGAACGAGTGCTTTGCTGCTTATCTATTTATTGCTCATCAGTGCTGCTTCGCCCTTTGTTTCTTGGGAAAAAAAGCATAGTGCTTAACTGGGTTGAAGGGTGGACGCTGTGAAAGAAGTGATCCACCTCTTTAATCCCAAAGGCCTCATAAAAGGTTCATTTTGCTCTCTGGGAAAACCTCTGTCTCCCCAGTTCGCTCACCTCCCTCCCTCCACCATTCATCTAGGTTGCCTCGTCTGTATCTGAAGGCATGCTTGCCATCCTTTGAAGAGGTAGTCTCCTCTAAAAAATCAATAGTTAACATTGTCTTTAAATAGTCTGACATTTACCTTTACTGCAGTTTTCATTTCTTTCTGGGATTGCTCAGGCATTTGTATTGCCCACAGACATTCCTTACTCCTCTGCCCGTAGCCACCGATCAGGAGCTTCGCAAGGGCGGCAGTCCTGGTGGTGTAGCTCACAGCCACAAATGAAGAGACTTTAGCAAGATAATTGAGAGGACCAGAGCTCACTAATAGAAGCATCTTTAATTTATGGAAGGCATCAAGTGAGAATAATTACAAGCGAAAGGGTAGCATAAATCCCTGAAGAAAATATCTCCTGAATGCAGTTTTCCCAACAAGCAAATCTGAAATGCTGGCCCAAAGGTCAAAAATAAAAGACTGTGAGCATCAACCTCCCAAGCCAGCCACCTTTCCTTTCCCCTCTTGTCAAGAAATTGTCTGGGGGTTCATTTAGAAAGCTGCTTGTTCAGAGTAGGGCCGTTTGCAATCTGGGCAAGTTAAGCAAATTAGCAGAATTATTAGGTAAGAGGCAATTCTCCACAGCCTGCAAAGCAACCGCTTGTTAAATTAGCTCACACGAGAGAGTTGCACTGATGGAGTGATGGCTGCAGTGTTTGCAGAGAGAAGGCTGTGCAGGCATTTCCTCTGAAATAACACTGCTCTGCTCCAGCTGAAAAAGAGAAAAGAGGAGTTTGTGCCCATTCCCTGGCAGGCTGGGACATCCTCCTTGCACAAACCTACTGGAAGGCACCTTTGTCTTTTACCCACACTCTTGCTACTCAGCTCCTCCTGCAGTAATAAGAATAAAAACATAATAAAGAAAAGCCCAGCACTTTCAAACTAGGTGCTTCTAAAAATAGGGAGGGTTTCAGGAGAGCTGATGCTGTGAGAGTCCTGGAAGCAGGTGGCTCGGTGCACCCACTTTCCCCTGGGACTTTTACAGGGACACCTGGGGTTCTGCAGACTCACTGTCGTGGGGCAACTTTGGGAATGGGACTCGCAGCAGCAGAACCAGAAATCAGAGCCCTTTGAGAAGCTGAAAGTAACTCACACATGATTTCTGACCACTCAGGCTCTTTTTTATATACTCTTTGACTATTGATTTGATGTTTTTATATGTAGTGCACTTAGTACAGGGGAAAAAATGGATTAACCGAGTAAATGTACTTTATTAGCAGGTCTCTGATGGAAAATTATGTCAGTTTTCCATTTAAAAGGTGCATCAGATTAATCCAGTCGTGAATCAGTTTGTTCATTCTTGAAACCCTACTAACACCACATAGACATTTCCTGTGTCACACTCCATGCTGGATGTGACAATCCAAGTTTTAAAACTAAGAAAAGGTGAGACGGGGAAGTCTTTAGCACTTCCAATGCAGCTGAGAATTAAATGTATCTCCTCAAAAATGAAGTGAGGGTGTTACACCAGGCTCAACTGCAGCTTCACTCACAGGAGATGAAGCTCCCTTAGTGAAATCATGGAATTTTATCCATCAACATCAGCACAGGCAGGAAACCTCTGGGCTTTTCCAGCCTCACCCTGCCCATTCCAAAGGGCAAAAAGTACCCACAAATGCAAGCAGAAATGCTCTGGACACCAACAGTGTCTAAAACAAGGGCCAAGATACCTTCCAGCTCCTTCCTAACTGCACCATACAGCCTGACAACCTGTTCTGTGCCCAGGGACCTGGCAGCATGGCTGCAGTGACTGTCAACCTGATCTTGCAGTAAGTCTGCTGGCAGATCTGTGGGGAGGCTTCAGCAAGCACCAGCATCTCTGCTGCAGGCAAAGCTCCTGTGGACATCAGGGTGGGCGTTTGCCCACAGCAAATCTGCAAAGTCAGGCTGGGCTATTCACCAAATAAATCCTCTGCAGCTGCTGGCAATGAACCTGAGCCCTGATGCAGAAGCTCTGGATCCAGGTTCAGCTTTCCTCCGAGCTTTAAGAGACACAGGGTCTGGAGCTGGTCTCATTCTCTGCCCAACATTAGCTAATTAGCTGCTTTCTGGCTATTCCCTGGCTTTTCCCAAATCCCTTTTTTTAAGCTGAATGCTTCATGTTCCATCATCTGCTTTAAAATTAAGAATACAGCTAACTCTTAAGCCTCTGCAATGGTAATTTTTGGGGTCAGGATCATAAAACTTGGGACATGCTGGCCATTGAATATTGTCCTATGACACAAATGGACTGTTCATTATTTTTCTTTCCTTTCTTGCCTCTTTCTATGACTGAGTGATGCCCCAGCTCGAGGGATTGTCCCAGGTTTTGTCCTTCCCAGGCTTTTTTTCTTGTTCTTTTGGCTCATTGGATCATGCCTTTCATCATGGAAAGATGGATTATGCATTTATTTTTCAAGTGATCCACTTTTCCCTCCTAAATTCATGTTCCTCCCTTCTTTTCTTTGTGTAAAAGCCTCAAAGTCCCTTGCAAAGATAAATGGGACAAACTAGCTGTGATTACTGTCCACCTGGGAATAATGCTGCCATGGTATTAGACAAAAGCCTACTTGTATTTCACTGCTGTGATTCATTCCTAAAGCATGGAGCATGCTGGAATTTCACAAAAGAGGACTTTTAGCACAGAAAGGTAGGAGAGGGCTCAGGGCTGAAAATTCCCCTTAAATTCTTCAGAAGTCCCTGCAATGGAAAGATTCTTCATTAGCCACTTCCCAGCTATCAGCACTCGGGGCACACCTCGCTGAAGCAAATGGGCAGATCAGCTCAGTGCAGGACATGACCAGTCCCCTAAGCCATCCCTTGAGGGGATACAGCTCTTTTTCCTACTCTTTGAGTAAAACTACAATGGCACAAAATCAGAAGCTTTGGCAATCTGCAGAGTGAAAGAGACTGGAAAGGATGGTTGTGGTCATTGGAGCAGGTGTTTGGGGGAACACAGATGTTTCCTTCCACAGCTGTGGGCAGGAGCAGGCAGCGTGAGTTAATTATCCTACAGCAACTTGTTCATCAACCAAGAGTCCCTTAGCTAGGGGGGTGACAGAGGTTCAGGGGAGAGGATGCCAAGCCCAGGAGAATAAGCTGCCTCACCAAAAGGGGAAGAGAAATTAATTCCTTCACAACTCCAAGGAGGGACTGCAGCATAATTGATTATTTGTTGCAGAGTGAGTGCAGCACAGGGCCACCTCTTACCCCTGGCAGGATATCAGCTAAGGGCTGAACATTTGCATGTTTGTGAAACAGTTCCAAATCTCTCCTTCTTACTCTTTTCCCCACCCCTTAGTGGGAAAAGGAGAAAGCAGAAGCTATCTGTCATGCACTGCAAAAATGATTTATAGGAGGGGGAGGGCAGAAAGAGCTGGAGGGAAATGTTATCGGCAGGAGGTGCTAAGTGATGTGAAATACCTGTCCCACGTGGAGATGGAAAAGAAACCCTTGGTGTTCAGTCTCTTGTACCTTCCAGAGAAGTATTGGCCATGCTCTGCCTCCATCACTCATGCAGCTCATTGTAGCTCACCTGTAGCAGATGGTGCTTCTGTGCTCAGCCCCAGCTCTGTGGTACAATCCTACCTTCCAGCCCTGGGACTACATGGAACATTGCAGTGTTTATTTTTGGTATTGCACAATACAAGACAGCTACCTACAGCCAGCTGAGATGCCTGGATGTGCATTAATGTCACAAGAATATAGTAAGAGCAGATGAACATTAAAACAGGGAGTCTGTCCAATCCAGGCAGAAGAACTGCATCAGAAAATCACATACGTGGAGCACTGACAAGCTACTTTCTGTTGTAAGTCTGCTTGCTGAGCACCCCAAAATGAGGGGGTTTATTCCTTGGGAGAAAAAGGAGGATGTCCCCACAGCCCAGGCCGGGCTGTTGCTACAGCTCAGCGCTGCTGCAGTAACTGAGGTAATGCAGGGCTCCGCCAAGCCGCTGTGCCCAACCACGCACAGGCTGTCTGGCCACGTCAAACACAAAGCAGAGGACATTTGCTTCAACCTCAGCCAAAGAAGTAAACGTGGAGACGTTTTCTCTTCTGGTCACAAATCGCTCAGGCTGTGCAGACAGTTGCTGTTTGGGGCTGGGCAGCAAAGGAGCAGTCTGTGCATAGGAGCTGAGGTGTCCTTCTCCTGCTCTTGCTTGGGTGTGCAGAAGATACCATCAGCCAGCCAGCCCTTCGTGCCTTTGGAGAACACATGCAGCACATCTCGGGGGTTGTGTTTAATCCCAACTAATGTCCTAGGGCTCTCATATGCATGATTATGGCAGTCATTTTTAATTAGGGGTTGTGTCAATAGTATTGACATTTTCATTGCTTTTGGGGGATGTTGAGGATATGTTCCAGCAGGTGAAGTCCTCTCTTTGCACTTCTCTATCCCTCCAGCTGCACCCATCGTGCAGCTTATTAAAAAGATGCAAGAGTATTAAGCCCCTTCTCTGGGCAAGTTAATTACAGAGCCTTACACACCACCAAACTCAAGGAATGCAGGAATTCAAATTCCCTCCATCCTGTGGCAAGATTTACAATCTTATTCTGAGTGCAATATTCATTATTAACAGAAATCTTGACAGGATCTGGGAAATGCTGGTGGCCCTGTGATGAAGAGGATGCATTCAATAGCTTGCCGGGAAGTGGAGTTAGACATGAACAGCTCAAGCCAGTCATTGCACTCAGTGATAAACACCCAGCAGGAGCTATCATTCACCCAGAAAGAAAGAGGAAGGCAGATCATTACATTTATTGGTCATAGTTTTTCAAGAGTCAATAAAGACCCACTAGAAAAAGCATGCTTAGCAGCAGGGATATGTTTTGGGTTTTTTTCCTCTCTGTCTCAAAAATACCTTTGGTTCCCCAGCCACACATAACCCCAGTAGAAGGTCTGTCTCCTGCCCCATACGTCAGGACGAATCTTCCTCCTAGATGCTGGTCCTGGTCTAGATGGTGCTCACACTGTGCAGTTTTTAATGTCTTTAACCATCTTTAGCTTTGTATCCTGATAGCCCCTTCAGGCTATATGTCAATGCCATCTGGGAGGAAGAGAACTGACTTCTGCTGAAGAGCTGCGGTAATGCAGATCTCTTCACTGAAATTGTGCTCCCTTCACTTGACAAACTGTCAGTGCAGAACAATTATCTGCCTGTTGGTTTGCTTGTCCTTTCCTTTCTCTCCTCTCAGAAAAACAAAAACAAAGCCCAAAACAAACAAACAAACAAAAAAACCCCCACCAAACCAAAACAAACCCCGAGCCAAAATAAAACACAAACCCCGCAAGAAACAGACGAGGAAAAAGAATATACACAATAAACTCCATGGGCAGAGTCCAGCTGATCTGATAGCACCACCCAGAGATGTGCTTGAAGGCAGAAGTTGGTCCTTTCTTTACCACCTCTTTTGCCACCCTCTCTTCCCACACATAGGATAGAGTAGAATAGAATAGAATAGAATAGAATAGAATAGAATAGAATAGAATAGAATAGACCAGACCAGGTTGGAAGAGACCTTCGAGATCATTGCATCCAATCTATCATCTAACACCACCTAATCAACTAAATCATGGCACCAAGCACCCCATCCAGTCTCTTCCTAAACACCTCCAATGATGGTGACTCCACCACCTCCCTGGGCAGCCCATTCCAATGGGCAATCACTGTCCCTGTGTAGAATTACTTCTTAACATCCAGCCTAAACCTCCCCTGGTGCAGCTTGAGACTGTGTCCTCTTGTTCTGGTGCTGGCTGCCTGGGAGAAGAGACCAACCTCCGCCTGTCTACAACCTCCCTTCAGATAGTCGTAGAGATCAATAAGGTCTCCCCTGAGCCTCCTCTTCTCCAGGCTAAGCAACCCCAGCTCCCTCAGCCTCTCCTCATAGGGCTGTGTTCCAAACCCCTCACCAACTTCGTTGCCCTTCTCTGGACACGTTCCAGCAAGTCAACATCCTTCCTAAACTGAGGGGCCCAGAACTGGACACAGGACTCAAGGTGTGGCCTAACCAGTGCAGTGTACAGGGGCAGAATGACCTCCCTGCTCCTGCTGGCCACACTGTTCCTGATGAATGTTCTCAGGTCTTTGGGACAGATGATGTGCCTGTTTTTATCTGTCTTAAGTCCTGTATAAATAAGGATATTAGAGCATTAGTGTATTTTGGCTGATGTGTTTAGCAGCTCTAGATTATTAATTGCTCCTCAAATTAACGTTTGCATTTGCTCACAAAGGTCTTTATTGCAGAGCAGGGTCAGGCAAAAAAAGGATTATTCCTGCTAATTATTCCCAGTTCTTTAATATTTGCACAAAAGGTTTGCAAGACTGAGTCCTGTGGATTGCTTTGTTTGAGAAGCTAATAGGGTTTCCAGGAAATCAGCAGTGTCTGGTGGGCCATCAGAGCAGCCTCTTAGTGCATATGGAGGACAATTAGATTTGATGTAGTTAAGGGTGGTTGGCTAAAGGCTTGTAATGACTTAGCCAGGTCCTGATCCTGGGGTTTTCAAAGTCAGTGGTAAAACTTCCACTCAGAGCTGTGCTTTATGGGAAGCTGACTGAAGCAGATCAGATTTAGGATGCTTATCAATATCTAAAAGGTGAGTGTCAGCAGAATGGAGACAGATTCTTCTCACTGGTGTCCAGTGACAGGACAAGGGACAGTGGACACAAACTGGAATACAGAAAGTTTCACCTAAACATAAGGAAAAGAAATCTTCACTTTGAGGGTGGTAGAGCACTGGAGCAGGCTGCCCACAGAGGTTGTAGAATCTCCTTCTCTGAAGGCATTAAAATGCTTTCTGAATGTGTTCCTGAGTGATTTACTCTAGGTGATCCTACTTTAGCAAGGGGGGTGGACTAGGTGATCCTCAGAAGTCCCTTCTAATTTTTACCATGACCTGGGCAGCTCCTGGCTGCAATGGGCAGCCATGAGTGATCTCTGTTTGCTCTAAAACCCTGTAGTTGCATCAAGAGTGACTTGGGAGTGAGCAAAGCTGAAACACAAACTGTTTGGAGCAATAGTTATAACGTTTTGGCCCTTGCCTTTGGTATGTCACTATATATTAGCAGTCCCTAGAGAGTTCCCCTGAAGTCTACCTTCTGCCTACTGCTTGGATCTCCTATTTCCTCACCTAGACCATAACAGGCTGTACTGTTACAGAAAGTTCTTGATAGATGCATTAAGTTCTCATTCCATAAGGATATAATTAGGCAATAAAGATACCAGCAGAAACCAGCATGGGTGCCTCAAGGTGGGATCTACATTTAAGCATCTGACACACATCCCAATTTTGGGGATTCCCCTGTATCCACATCTTCTCTAGCTCTAGGAGAACTGGAAGCTTTCCTTCTCTTCAAGGCACAGGTGGCTTTAGGGGTATCTAAATATGGACCACACTTCTTTAAGGAGAAAACATTTTCATTTCCATTCCATGGTTTTGTTCAAGTCACAATGCCTCCAGCTTCCCCATTTGACATTTTTTTAGTAACTTAATTATCGTTACCAAGGAAGAATTTTAATAGTGGTGTTGTTTACATTGGATGCAGCCCTGGGGAACGAGAAAGAATAACCCAGATTGTGGGAGCAGGAGGAAGGAGTGTGGTATTTTGGAAACCCAGGCCACAGGCTGCTGGAAGCATCTGTTTCTACTCAACCTTTTCCTCTAGAGTCCTGCTATCATTCACAGCCCAGACTGCCAGCAATTAGGGATCCGTTCTGAGGATTCCCCTTCCCTTGTGCTTTCATCCTCATCCTTCCTTGTTCATGAATCTTGGGATCAAGAGCGTTAAGGTACTGTTTGCTCAGTGGCTGTTGCTCACCCCAGCATCCCTGTCTCAGCAGATGCCTTCACTCCATGCTCCTGACATGGAAATTAGAGTTGGGGCTGGGGAGTTCTCAGAAACCAGCCCTGCTAATTGCAAAGCACATAATTGACTGAGAAAGACAATGTGTCAAGGTGTGGCTTGGAGCTATAGAGATGGTGGCAACTTGTCTATTTTGCCAAGGGCAGAGCTGTGCTCTGTGTCTGGAAAGCCACAAGCATCCTTACAATCCATGGCTGTAAACTGGCTCCATGTTCATGTGGGCTAAGTTAGAGCTGCCTGTTTTCCTTCTGTTTGCAGGTGCAAATGTCAGCAAATGTACACTGGAAAGGCTTGGGTCTTCTTCACTGGAGGGATTCCAAACCTGCCTGGATGCAATCCTGAGCAACCTGCCCTGTGTGAACCTGCTTTAGCAGGACAGTTGAACTAGAGGTCTTTTCCAACCCCCACCATGCTGGGATTCTGGGATTCTATTAGGCCAGCTCAAAACTCTTTTGGATGCATTGCTGGGTGTTGGGAAAGATGTTGCATCTGTGAAAAATGGACAAAGAAAATCCTTAGTAATTTCTTTCATATGCTTCCAAGAAATCAACTCCAAGAGTTCATCTGTTGCTTCCTACTCTTTTTTGTTTGGTTGGTTTTGTTTGCTTGCTTTGTTTTGTTTAAAGCAAGAAATATTTCCAATCAATTCTGATACAACCTTGCTACTTGCTGCTGTATTTACACTTCACTACTGATGAAACACAGAAAGGGAAGAAAGTAATAGAACAATTGAGTGTCTGCATCTTCTCAGCAGCAGTCTGCAAATGTGTCTGACATCCCTGTTGTTTGGTTCCTAGCAAAAAGTAGTTTCACCATGAAAAATGGTCTCACTGAGTGGCAGCTATAGAGGAACTAGTCACACGTAGTGAAGTTTTGACATAGAATTATAGAATGGGTTGGGAGGCATCTCAAAAGGTCATCTAGTCCAATCACTCTGCAGGGATGTCTTCAACTAGAGCAGGTTTCTCAGAGCCCAGTCCAATCTGACCTGGAATAGGTCCAAAGATGAAGCATCTCCCATGTGTCCAGGTAACCTAAGCCAGTTTCTCACCACCCTCAGTGCAAAAAAAATTCTTCCTTCTCTCTAGTCTAAATCTCCCTCTTTTAGTTTAATCCATCACTCCTTGTCCTGTCACAACTGATCCTGCTCAAAGGTCTGTCCCCTTCCTCACCTTTTCAGTAGCAGAACTGATCCCTGCATCCCAAAAGAGTGAGCTGGAGAGCTGAGCTCCCAGCTCCATGGGTGCTTTTCAGTCTGATCTTGTTCTCAGGCAGAAGTATTTGGTACATGCTTGATCTCATTGAAGTATGTGGGGAAATAAACCCATGTAGGCTTCAGGAGAGTTTCAGCATGGATGTTTAGACACTGTTAAAGTGCAGAAAAATGAACTAGCAGAACTGGGTAAGCACTGTTCTCCTTTTAGCTGAGGAGAGGTGCTCCTGCAATAACATTGCTCCTGATGTCTTTACCTTTTAAATACCCAGTGACATAAATATTACATGCATGTTAAGCAGCAGATCCAGCAAATAGCTCCTTATCCTAAGGCACGTGAATACTCTTGGCCCTAGTAAGAACATTTAAGTGATACCTAAAGGACCAAAGGGGTGGAATCAAGGGAACCAAATGTCTAGCGTCTGAAACAAAACATCTCTCTGTGCTCTTTCGTGGTAGGGGTTAACTTGGGCCAGGTGTCATGAAGAGAAAAGGACATGAATAACCTCACATCAGGTTTTTGCATCCAAATGGCTCATTATACCAGCAATATTCATAGCTTGTGATAGTCCTATAGATTTACGATGGGTAGGAGAAGATGACACCCAGCTTACTTTCCCACCAATCATTATTACATGGGAAAGAGAGTGATTTTCTTTAAGTCCATTAGCATAACATTAGTGCTTATAAGGACCAGACTGGGATGCACAGTTTATAGTCTTTTAGGTCCACAAAGTCAAACTGGAAACCCTGTTTCAGCAGCATAGATTTTCGTCTCCCAAACAGTGAAAATAGTTACTACAGGCTGCAGATATATGCATTTGGGGGCAGTTAGGATCCTCTGGTATTCCCAGCTCATCCCCAGCTCTTGCAGCCCCATAACAACCCATTTCTTCACTGGAACCTACTGAACAAGCTGCTTGGCACGTTGTACAAAACACAAGGAGGGAACTTCAGATCAAAGCATTTATTTTTTTGTTGCAGCAGATGAAACACCGAGGCACGAGGCTCCTGGGAGGGCATGAGCAAACACATATGGAAATAGTGCTTGGAGTTGAACTGGGCAGTCCTGAATTACAGCTGAGATCAATATAGGAGGACAACAGAGATTGTCAGTCTTGGGTGGTCTCCATTAGGCAGAACTGACTGGCAACCACAAAATGACTCGGGCTCAGCCCACCAGTTTAGAGCCCGAGTGATAGATCTGCAGGTGCCAGTCATCATAATTTCCTTATCAGCGGTCTTCATGTGGCCATTTGTCTTCTGTTACCTGGTTGCCTTGGTCCAGTTCAAGTGTTTTATCCTCCAAGGTGCGTCTGAGAGATCAATGCACAGCTACAGCTGGTTGAAGGGGACCAAATCCATTGAACAGTTGATTTGGTTCCATTTTACCAGCTTTAGCAAAGCATTTGGCCTCATGAGCTGTAGTCAGCAAACAGGGGAATTCCTCAGTGTCTTTTCTTCCCCAGCTGCATGGACCTCTTCTGAACTTGCTGCTTGACGTTGCACTGGTTCAAATGGCTTCACTTTCAGGCAGTCAGGATTTATTTAAGCTCCTTAGAGGCTATACAGCTGAAGAGCAGGTCTGAATTAAAGAGGCAGGTTTAATAGCAGTGGAATAGTCTGCAGCAGCAACCACCAGCCTGGAGCATTTTAAAATCTGATATTTGGCTCTGTTTTGAGAGTCATGTTGCTATTACAGTGTGACATAAGTAAAGGCTATTGTTTTAATCCATATACTTTAATTATCTCCTGCCTTCTTCTTTTCACTGTTTTATAGGCTGCTGTCCTCCTCCATGCCTTGTGTCTTGCTGTCTCAGGTGCCACCTAATATGCAGCAGCAGGTAAAGCAAAGATGTCCTTTGCTAGGACCAGCCCAGGCTGCACCCAAGAAACTCAGCTGCAGAGCTCTTCTCCCTTCAGGGCTCTCCTTAGCAAATAGGAGAGAAAAGGTTAAAACACCTGAAATGTTTTTCAGAGGTTACCAAACTCTACCTGTCTCCCCTGCAGCCTCCCATCTTTGCCCACCTGGTGCTAAAACCAGCGGTTTCGGCAGTTTTAAGATCTGCTTGAGCCAAGCAATGGTTGCACTTGCCATCACCAGAAACCAACAGGGAAGGGGTGGAATGAACGCGAAAGTGGGGGTGGAGATGGAAAAAAACCCAGCTTTTCTTTCTTGCAATCTCATAATCAGGCTCTTTACCCCCTGAAGCAAGCCCCTGTCGCACCACCACTGCCCAGATCACTAGTGTGATTGTTGCAATGCTGGGGAGCTGATTCCTCCTGGAGAACCCTGCAGCATGAACACCCCACTGCTAAAAATAACACCATAAATCAAATCTAAAGCATCAGAGCAGCTCCCATCGTTCCTGCAGTGGGAGCCAATAAACTCAGGCCTTTCCTTCTTAACCCAGAGCTGGGCACAGATATTGCACATTGCCATGTGCATAACCTATTTAAAGAATGTCTATGCGTCATAAGGCAAAGGTGACTTTTCCCCTCTTCTCCTCGCAGCCCACCACGCTGCAAGATGATACTAGGGGAAAGCACCTGTGCTTGTAGCCACTGCACACAGAAATATTGCAACACTGGGCCAGCATTAGAGCTTCCCAAGAAATCCAGGCTCTGCTCGGTAGCAGCGAGCACTGCGGATCACTCAGCTGCCCAAACCCGTTACTCTAAGCTGCCTATAAATAAATGGAGAGAGGGAGAGAAAGAGAGAGAATAGCTTTTGTAAAAGGGCTGCACAATTAATTTAATCGAGTTATCTCTAGGTACCTCTTCAAGAGACAATCAAGCCAAGGAACTAAATGGAAACTTAGACAGCGAAGACTTGGAAGCATTAAATTCATCCTTTGGTGACTTGCAGGAGGCAAAGGAAAGCAATTATTTACTGGTGATTGGGTGGAGGTGGAAGTGCCACCAGTGACCAAGGCTGCACAAAGCCTGCAAGCTAAACCCTGATGGGCAGATGGATTTTTGGGTTAGTGTGCACCAAGCTGTCTGAACATCACCACTGCATACCAAAAACATGCTCTCCTCCCCAGCTAAGTTTGCTCTATCCCTGTGGATCCAGATAGAATCTCTTGAAAGTGGCACTGCGGGGGAGCAGTGCGGGGATTACACCGAGCATCTTCTGCTGGAGACGAGTGCTGTCCCCACTCCCCCCTGCCTTGCTTTGGGGAGTGCCCAGAAACAGATCTGAAATCAATGTGAGTTGGCGTGGATGTTCCATAACGTTTTGTTTAAACTCTCTGCAGTGAGTTATGGGGGAGCTTTTCCTTTTTAGAAAATTAGTTTTTCTCTCCTGGATGCCATTAATCAAAACTAATGATGTCTCTCTGGTGGTGAGGCTTTCCCAGCAGCTGAGAAAGAGCAGCCCATGTTATAGGCTGAAGAGGGTTGAGACACACTGGGGCTTGTAGCTGCACAGCAAGGAGGGTATAGCTCTCCATCAGCCCAGGTACCACCAGGTTGGTCTCTGAGGTGTACAAGCCACCTGAGAAAGAAGATGGGCTCAAAAACGCACACACCCAACAACACCAAGTTCAGGTTTGCTGCCCAAACTGAAGCCAGGTCTACTCATGTCCTCATGAAACTGAGTCTTATATTGTAGAGGTTGTTTCTGGCACCCAGGATCAGGTGCTGGTGTCACCGCTCACAGGACCCGCTCCTACCATGGCATAGGCACATCCCTGAGCTGTGCAAAGTCCACACATGCTGCAGGCATTGGAGAACCATAGACACACTGAGTGAGCAACACATGTTAGAGGCAAATCAAGGCAAGAGTACAAACCAAACCTGTGCAGCACCTTTCCTTCTGTGCCAGCCTTCACCCAGTGCCTCTGGTTTTCCTTTGGCCCCGTGTCAGCTATGCTGGCTACAGTTCTAGGCATGAGAATGGGTAAACCCCCCTCATTACCAAAGCCCTGCTATGGCAAGCAGGATCAGTAGCAGGCAACAGAAAAGGATCTGCTCTATTGAAGAGCTTTCCACTTTAGCCTCAATATTCTAATAAAGATGTGTTATAGACAGTACAGCAAAGCCAAAGAATTTATCAGCATTTGTCGATATTCTTAATGAAGCAGAAGATTCAACATGCAATAGAATTAGCCTACAACGAACTCTTGCATAGGGCCCATCCTTCTGAGCCCAGAAACCTCCTGCCTATTCCAGCCCGATACCCTTTTGAGAAATGAGCATCCCTTGAATCCATTATCATTATAAGCTAAAAGGCCAAATGAGACAAAGTACTGTTGCTCTTCATCTGAATAAACAAATCATTTTTAGATCAAATGCATTAACAATTTATCATTCTAAAATCCAATCAAAAGGGAAAAACAACAATACAGAACATTGATTTCCTACAGCTTTATCTTAATGAAGTGCACATTCCCTTTGTAATTAGCTTTGGAAGGTTTTCTTTCCCCCCCCCAACCCCCCCTTTCCTCAAGCTAATGTGTTATTTGATTTCCATCCAAACATTACTAAATTGGAGGAAATTTCCCCCAAAATGAAGTGGCTTTTGATAAGGCAGGAAAATGTCTACTCTCTCACTTTGCTATTTTTTTCCACCCAAGAGCCATACTTGTACTGCAGATGATTCAACTTTATTGCACGGTGTCTTTGCGAGGATGCTTAAATCAATGCCACAGTCGCTGCATTCTGCACAATGTGCCATTTGTAAACCAGAAAATACAACCTCGCCGCTCTTCCCCTTTCCCTTGCAGGCATCAAATATTCATCCCTCTTAGATTATTACAGGGTGGGGGGGGGGAAAGGGGACTGCATCCTATTAAGATTTCTAAAATTATAGATATTCCACCCCAAAAAAAAAAAGGAGACTCCAGATGAAGCTCGGGAGTCTTCTGCTTGGATTTTATTTGACTTAATTAAAAAGCACTCAGTTCCTTTGTGAGCTAAAGTAGTTGCTGACATTGCAGTAGCCACTCAGTCTTTCAAACCAAAACTATTACCTGGACTTAATAAAGTGTCTATTTAATTTATACACCCCATGAACTCACCTGTCTCCCACAGACACAACGTGGCTTTGCTAATGACTAGCAAAGGTGGCAGCTTGACAGCGACCCCCCAGCAGCCCAGGGTAACTCAGCTGCCCCACAACAGAATTTCCATCACCTTTTATCTGCCTTCTCTGCCATTAATACCTTTATCCAATATCTATGATCCAACATGCATTTTTTTTCCAGGCTACCTCTCTGTTCCTCCCCTAAATCTCTCTTTTAGATCTTTTCTTCTTTAAATGATGCTGAACAGAGGACTATTGCTTTCATCCTGCTTCACTGAGTATGTGCTGAAATGCAAGGGCTAATTTGAGAGTCTGGTTTTATTTGGATATATTGCCAAGGTACACAGCAATGTCTATGAGGGAGGATAAAGCCCCAGCCCCTACAACTGCTACCTTATTCCTTAGTTATACAGAAAGTCAAAAGCAACCTTAGAAAAAACCTTGGCTATTAATATGAGAATCTCTGGCTTCATACAAATTTTGATCCCAGGCCTCTTGTAAATAAATAACAGCCTTATTTTAAGCACAGATTCGATCTGTTCTGGCAAAGCAGACTGTCCATACCTGAGGGGGAGCTGAAAACACTCTGGCTCTGTGCAGGACCGAGACGGACCCTCCAAAGCAGTTTGCTCTGAGCAGGTCTCTGGGAGCTGCATCTCCTGAAACTCTGAGCGGGTCTCTGGCTGCTGCATCTCCTGCAACTGGTGATGGAAATAGTTGTGGAGTTTGGATTTTATTTTTTTTGGGCTTTTTCCAACTCACACACTCAAAAGAGAACAAAGCCGTTCCCTAATACAGTTTGTGCATTTTATGGACCAAACAATTAAAGAGGTTTTAAAACATGTGCTGACTGCATAATTCCATACAGGGGAGTGCACTCAGCATTTCTAAACAGCAACTGATACCAGCTACCACTTAATAGTACAAACCACCAGCAGTCCCGTTAAAATCAATAGAAAATTAGATGCTATGAAAATGCAATATGTGTCCAATTAGTTATAATTGGAGCAAATGGTGATGCAGATAAACTCCTGGAGGAAGATGCATTTGTCCACACAGCTCCCTGCCTGCCCTCTGCGTGGCTCAGAACGGGCAGTGGTGGGCTCTGCTGTGTCCCAGGGCAGGAATGATGATCCATCTAAACACACCTATGTTAACTGTTCTCTGATCACGGCGCCGCTCAGAGCCTGCAGACCTGCCTTGGTGCACCGCGGCGCGGGCTGAAAAATGATCCTCTGTCACACGGAAACCTCCCTGTTGGACTTGACAAATTATTCCAGCAAACCTGTTTAAGAACTAAAAAATCCTTGGACATGGTGACAGGCAGAGAAGGATGCTGTTTGGGGACAGTTAATTATTTATTTATCTGGCAGAGTTTAAAAGCCATGGCCCAGTCCCAGGCATCCTCACTTTTTTTTTCCCCCCAGCCCCCTCCCCTCCTGCCCCCCTGCCTGCCCGCTCTTACAGCAGTTCAAACTCCTGCTCACCGATTATTTTTTCAGGCTGCTTTCAACTCCTAAAAACTCAGCTTCACGGTAGAATGGGAACTGGGTTATGCTATCCTAACGCTTTATTTTTAACATCTTTGGTGCAACACATTGGCCTCCTCTTTGTTTCATCTCATGACTAAGGAAAAAGAGCAAAGATTCCACATCCCGGCGGCGCAAAAGGCACGTCCCCAACCAAGCACCACTCCAACCTCTTCAGGCCTTTGCAGTGGATGGAAGCACATCGCTTCTGGTACAACAAACATTATTAACACAGCAGCATTTATTCATTTTTCCATTGAAACACTATGAAATACCACTTATTTTACCCAACTATTATTGTCTCAGAGCTATGAGGAAATAACCTTCTCCAAGCTTCCTATTTTAAGCTAATGATTCAAATTATGAAGGACTTATGGCCACGTACGTGAAAAATAACCCCCACCTGCCCACCCAGAAAAGCAGCTCATGTTTACCCAGACCTGAAACCTTTTTGCATCATTGGACACTGTTACTTACACCTTTAAGTGAACTGTCTCTCAAGAATAGCAAAAAAAAGGAAGTGGCAGCTTTTATTTGTTACGCTGACTCAGCCAAACGGGGGAACAAGAAACGTTAAGACCCAATCCATAACTTTTGTGGCCGCTCAAAGGACGTATTCTTCCTCGACACTGATAAAAGTTTAATATGTAGTTGCCCAGGTTTTTAATAAACTTGTCAACAAAAGAGCAAGGCAAATTGATGGGGGCCTTTCCCAGGAATAAATTCAGCTTCAAACAGGCCAAATGAGCGTGGAGGACAGGGAGGGGACGACACAGGGGCGACTTTTGCTGGTCTTTGCAAAAATGGCACAATAGATTTTCGTGGGTGCGTCTTATTGTCTCAAAGACAAGGCTTCAGGACAAAGCTGCCTTCACTTAAAGAAAGCAAAGTGGTGTAAGCACCACAGCCCTGACCCTGGTGAGGACAAGAGGGGACAAAAAAATATTCATCTTTCCCAGCCTGCCCTCACAGCCCGGTCCCCATCCAGCAGCAGACCCTCTCAGGGACAAGCTGCAGCATCACTCCCTGCCTTATTATTCACTTTTGCACACATTTCAGGACATTCTCTCCAAGTATCACCTGCACAACCAGCTTCTCTGTTCAGCCAAACCATCCTTGCTCCCTGCTCCATTTTTTCCCTTCAAATGCTCAAGGCTGAGCTTAACTCAAGCACAGCACAGTCCTTTACCCACTGCTGTTACTACAGCTGGATTTCTCTCCTGCAGCCTGTAGCTGCAAGTACCCCTCACATACAGGCACCAGTTATAGATTCACCTGGACATAAGCTACACACACTGTCCACCTTCTGCAAGGTCAGGAATCAAATCACTGCTTGGGATTCATTAGTTTCTACTAGGCTCAATCAAACCGGTGCCTTAAATTATTAAGACTCGAGGTTTTGTGTTAATTTGTTTACCTGAAGTAAACACAAGCCTTAAATCAGAGCTTCCAATAATCTCACTGCCAACAAATTAACCCACATCATTCCAGGAGGGGACATCAGACTCTTCATCTCAACAACTCTTTGAGACACTTTGCTTCCCATGCCATCAACTCCCTCCCAGCACCTTCCTTTTCTTGCACTGAGCAGCTCCAACAGCCAAAAGCCAAGTCCTGCCTCCAACACCAGATCACTTCTCAGATTGGAAGCACTGCCCCAGCCATTGCAGTGAACTTTGTTCTTGATTGCTCTTAGGTCACTAAATTCCTGCTCCTGTAGCTCTATCCAGCAACCCAAATGCCAGGGTTGATGTGCCTATGTACGGGCTTTGCAGGCATGGCTTCTGTCCTTACAGCTGCTGGGTGACTTCTGCAGTCAGTGGTCACGAGTCTCACGCCTCTTGGCTGCCCAGATGCCACCTAATCCAGTCCCACCAGAAGGGCAGCTGAGAATGAGTACTATTTATAGCAGTTGCTCCTCAGTTCTCCTAGGCTCATCAGTCTGCCCAGGGCTTTTTTAGAGAGCAGCACAGGCCATATCTGGGCATGGCAAGGCATCTGCAGGCAGGGCCCTGTGCTTCATGTAAAGATAAAAAAAAAAGGGGGGGGGGGGGGGGGTGGAAGGAAAACCCTGCATCAGTTGGAGATGTCAGCTGCCCTGCGTGGCTGCCTTCTAGCACCACCACCAACTGCTCCAACTGCTAAACCCTGTTGACTCTTGCTCCTGCTTCACACAAGAGACATCCGTGCCTGTAAACCTTGTACACAAGGATCCACCATCAGCTTCTGCTCCTCCATCCAGACCACTTGGCAAAGGCAGACTGACCCAGGGATGTATGCTGATGCTGGTTAAACTAGGCAAGAAAAGCATCTTCAGAGTGCCATGGGGCACAACAGAGGTCAGGGGGAGCAGCCCATGGATATACTGCTCTGCCTGTACATGCAGATACCCATTGAGGCACTCACATGGAGCATGGGTACGACTGGGCAGGCCTGAGGGCCATGCTGGCGTTGCACAACCTCCACAGCCCCGGCAATGCGGCACTGTGCGGCACTGCGCCCAGCCTGGCAACCAGCACCTGTGAGGCAGCGAGCTGCCCAGCAAGGCTGGAGCAACTCATGGACCCTATCACTCAGCTCACTCCCTCTTCAATACCCCTAGGTCTCAGCTGAGGTGTCACCTTGGCACCTCACATTCTGCCACCTGCTCAGTGATGCTGGAAAGTCCAGGCAAGTCCAGGTAAGCATGAAGGCAGAGGGCTCACAGCCCAACCCTGTGCCATCCCCCCAAAACACATGCTGTGCACCACTGTGCAAGCCAACACCAAAGCAGGGAAGTCCTTACAAACTCAGAATAAGATGTCCTTGAGTAATTGCATCAACCCTCCTTGGTCACAGATTCACAAATTCTCAGATTGTGATGATTTTAAAGGTACCATCAAAGGTCACCTTGTCCAACTCCTCTGAAGTGAGCAGGGACACTTCCAACTAGATCAGGCTGCCCAGGGCTACATCAATCTGACCTTGAATGTCTCCAGGGACAAGCCCTCAATCACATCCCTGGGCAACCTGCTCCAGTATTTTACCGCTCTCATTGTAAAGAACTTCCTCCTTACTTTCCCTAACTTTAGCTTCCCAGTGCAAGCAATAGTTTCAACAACTACACGCTAAGCACCTACTCTGTCTCTGGGGGAAACTGAGGCAGAAGAGCTACACGACTCATCTACAAGGCCAGCAAGCTGGCAGTGGAGTTCATGCCCTCAGCTCCTATTCTTGGAGCACCGGGCTGATCTCACAGTGACCTTCCCCATCCCAGTGGGGAAAGTATTTTGCAGCATCACCACCTGCTTGGCTGAGGTCAAGAGCAGCTCCAGCATCAACACAGCAAATGCTAAACCCAGCGTCTTCTCTGGGAGGCAGTCACAAGTGTGGTACTTAAATCAGCCCTGGGCTTTCAGGGGAGGGCTCCGAGCTTAGGAGCGAGGATATTTCTCTTGCGAGGAACACACCACTCCCTCGCCCACAGTCACTGCTAAGTGCAAGATGTGGTGAAAGTCTTTAAAAATAGATATATTCCCAAGCAATTCATGCCGCTTGCATCTGGCAGGGCGAACCTTGCATGGGAGCTCTTTCTAACTGACTAAAAAGGATCGTTAGCAGCTCGAGGCTCATGCAACCTTGACTCTCTCCTCCTCTCTTCGGGGCCTTCTCTTGCTCTTGGCCTAAACCAGTCCTGGGAAACACAAGGGAAGCCCTGCCCAGCTAGGCTGGTGTCAAAGGCAGGGAAAGATACTGCAGTGCAGTGCTGATCTCTTCTGCAATCGGACGTGCAGACTAGCCCGAATGCTGAGTCAGCACAATTTCTTTTTTGATTGGTTGATCTGAGTAACATACTTTCAATGTATGCTAAAGGGGCAGCAATTAATACATTTCTCCCCTTTCCCCACCTTGCCAAACGCCGTCGAATCGACTGCAGTGTTCGCACTCCCGAAAGCCACTCTCTGGCCCTAAATAATATTCTGAGGCTCTCTCAATTTTTAATTTAGGGCATTCAAAAAAAAACCAAAATATATATTAAAAAAAAAAAAAATTAAAAAGGGGGGGAGGAAAAAAAGGGAAAAAAGGGGGGGAAAAAAATTTGCAATCTAAGCGATGCTCACTTTGATCGACTTGTGCTGCTGCAGCTAAAATATCTGTCCTGCAGGTCAATCTAATCATGCTTAATAGCAGTTTATTCTTCAACGCAACATTTTTCACGTTGGGTCGACAGTTTTAAATGAGATTGCTGATGCACCCCTTTACTAATGCTTTTACCGGGGCCAGCACATCCCTGGAAATACTTGTGCAATAAAATGCTTTATTGCTCTTGATGAATGCACTATTAAACTTGAATTGCAAACATCTCCCCCCCCGCCCCCCCGCCAAGCACACACTTGTGGGGGATTTTTTCTCTTTCTTCCCCCCCCCCCCAAAATAAAAGAGAGAGGGTGTTGGAATTTATGGGACCACCTGTCTGCCAGTATTAAGTAATAGTAAAAGTGATAATAAGAGATCATCGACGTAACAACCACACACACACAACTGAGAGGGACCAAACCCGCTGGGCACAACTGCGTGGCGCAAATTCCTCCCTCTCCTCTCATGTGCCCGTGCAAAATATCCATCTAGGACCTGCCTGTAGCTCCGCTTGCACGCGGAGAATTCATCTCAGGAACGGCTGGATTTTGTGAGGCATAGAATAGAAAAATTTAACTAATTTGGTCTGCTGGATTTATGGCTTTTACAATTCTCAGAGCTCCTGTTTCCGTGCCCGCCACTGCACAGTCGCAGTTGGCAGGTGGATGGGAGCACCAGAGCATCCTGCACTGCTGCACGGCAGCGGGGCTGGCACGGATGCTCCCCGCCATGCACCCACTACGGCGCTCGAGGCTGGGAGATCCTCACCAGCTTATAAAAAAAGAATAGGCTTAATTTTGTCTGCCAGATTGAGAGGATCTAGCGCAATATAATGCTCCCAGTTTGAGTCTCAAGAGGTGCAAAAGGGAAGAGGAGCTGCCACGAAGCAGAGGAATGTCGCAAACTGGTTGCTGAAGGCCTGCAGCCATCATCTGCTTCCATCAATGCCAACAGCAAGGGGATGCCGTGGCTCTGGGGGTACCACATACAGACACCCCAGTTCATTGTTAATATCATGCCAGCCTGGATGCCTCCAGGCACGTACCACAGCAAAACCTCCCCTGCCACCTCTGCTCCCATGCTGTGAGAGAGCATGCAGAATTATGGCTTTGAAAATATTTACATAAAAAATAAATCTGAGCACTTAGTGACTTCCTAAAGTTAGCAATTCCATGTGATTAACAAGCGTATTAATTCAGAGACGGGGGGAAGGAGATAAAAATTGCATTAGGAATGCAGGTAACTACTGTAAATCAGACCACGAGCACCTTTGTACATGCTGCGCAGGAGTGACAGAGGAGTTCAGTAAAACCTGCACTGAGGGAAAGAAGGAAAGGAAGGAAAAGATGGAAGGAAAGGAAGGAAAGGGGAAGAGAAAGAAAGATGGAAGGCAGGCAAGGCAAGGCAAGGCAAGGCAAGGCAAGGCAAGGCAAGGCAAGGCAAGGCAAGGCAAGGCAAGGCAAGGCAAGGCAAGGCAAGGCAAGGAAAGGAAAGGAAAGGAAAGGAAAGGAAAGGAAAGGAAAGGAAAGGAAAGGAAAGGAAAGGAAAGGAAAGGAAAGGAAAGGAAAGGAAAGGAAAGGAAAGGAAGGAAAGTAAGGGAGGAAAGGAAAGAAAGGAAGGAAAGGAAAGAAAGGAAGGAAAGGAAAGAAAGGAAGGCAAGGAAAGAAAGGAAGGCAAGGAAGGCAGGCAAGGCAGGAAAGGCAGGAAAGGAAAGAAAGGAAGGAAAGGAAAATAAGGAAGGAAAGGAAGGGGGAAGAGAAAGAAAGAGGAAGGCAAGGAAGGCAGGGAAGGCAGGAAGGCAGGCAAGGAAGGAAAGGCAGGCAAGGCAGGAAAGGCAAGCAAGGAAGGAAAGGCACACAAGGAAAGAAAGGAAGGAAGGAAAGGAAGGAGAGGAAAGAAAGGAAGGAAAGGAAAGAGGAAGAGAAAGAAAGACAGGAGGCAGGTGAGGAAGGCAGGCGAGGAAGGTAGGTGAGGAAGGCAGGCGAGGAAGGCAGGTGAGGAAGGCAGGAAGGAAAGAAGGAAGGCAGGAAGGAAAGAAGGAAGGCAGGAAGGAAAGAAGGAAGGCAGGAAGGAGGAAGGCAGGAAGGAGGAAGGCAGGCAGGAAGGAAGGAAGGAAGGCAGGAAGGAAGGAAGGAAGGAAGGAAGACAGGGAAGGCAGAAAGGCAGGGAGGAAGGCGAGGGAGGAAGGCGAGGGAGGAAGGAAGGAAAGAAGACAGGGAAGGCAGGAAGGAAGGAAGGTGAGGGAGGAAGGAAGGAAGGTGAGGGAGGAAGGAAGGAAAGAAGACAGGGAAGGCAGGAAGGCAGGAAGGAAGGAAGGATGAAAAGAAGGCAGGGAAGGGAAGAAGACAAAAAGGGAAAAGAGAAAAAAGGAGAAAGATAAAAAAGGAGAGAAAAAGAAAAGAAACAAAGCCCAAACAAATAAAAAATGAAAACAAAAGGGAAAGAGAAAAAGCAAAAAAGAGGAAATGTAGTAAAGGAAAGAAGGAAGGAGGTGGAAAAAGGAGAAGAGGTGAGGCAAAAGGTCGGCAGGGAAAGGAAGGAACTTTTATGCTCAAATGATATGTAACACGGAATTTTATATTATATCCAGAATGGTGAGAACTGTCCTCATGTTTTTCTCCAGAGACTCAATCTAACATCAGTGATTTACAAGGGAGCAAAACTGCAACATCTCTTGATCATCAGAGCTTTCCTGCTTGGTCTTAGCTCATTACCCAGCATCCACCAGCTCCATACTTAAATCTGACCCCAAAATAGGGCTGGGCACCAACAGGACCCATCTTTGTGGGAACCCAAGGCTGAGGACCATTTGCACACAGGGTGGCTGAGAACTATCTCTGAGCAGGGTGGCTGGGGATCATCCCCATGCAGGGCAGCTACTGGTGGGGCTGAGCCCAGAGGATGCTGCATGCTTGCAGCAAGACCTTGAGAGTCCCTGTTGGGGCCAGCCAGGAAAGCTCTGGCTTTCTGGGGCCCAGTATAACCAGAGCATCCTAAAATGCTGAGCAGGATGACGTGTAACTCAATGTCCTCCAGTGCAAACTCAGCCTTCCCAAAGCCACCTGTTAAAGAAAAGACTCCACCTCTGTGAGGAAGGGGCACAGCACTCCCCACGCCTCCATCAGCCATGGGATTTACTTCAAAGAGAGGAGAAAAAAAAAGGAAAAGCTCTTAATAAACCCCACCAAATCCTGTAGGTAGGAAAACTCCTGACAGCCCAGCCTATCTTTTCTAACTCGCTATTCCCAAGCCTTGCTCCCAGTTCAATCCCCCTTGGCGTACGTGTAACAAGTGCCAACCGCACTCACCATGAGCAGAGCTGGATAAAGATTCTGCAAAACCCAAACTCTGAGTCTCACATGCTCCCCATGCCCAGGGAGGATGCTACAACAGGTATGACTTGGAGTAACCTCAGTGCAGCATCACACCTACCCAAATGATGCCTTCAAACCCCTTTGGCCAAGTGGAGAGAGGGGTTGTGATTGCAGCGAGACCACTCAAAAGCCAAACGTTGCTCTCAGCTGCCCCTTGGAGGTGGGAAGGTGAGTTTGGGAACCTGGGGAGTGGCCTTTCCTGTCGTTCTGGGCACCACGGAAGCTGTTTGGGGCTGAAAGCTTGAAACTCTCAGACACAACTCCCACCCAGGAAGAGCATTCAACTTGTATTTAAACCCAGTTTCTTTCAGCTCACCTTATGATTGTAAGGTCATGGAATAAGAGCTGACTATTTTACATTGGAAAAGGATAAAAAGGAAAAGCGGAAACCAGTGGAGGCTTCTTGAATTAAAGGAGCAAATTTTCTTCTTTTCCATTGGGAAAATGAACCTCCTATACTCAGAGCGCTCCTCTGGCTTTAGGTGTGACCCGCTGACTCGGTCACACCGATGAGTTTTAGGCACAAAAAGTTTTAATGTGAGAAAGACCCAAAAAGCGGAATCTGCACAGGAATTTACAGCTAAACCACTGCACGCCCAAGTCACAACTGTTGTAGCCTTTTTCCCTCTCCTCTTTCCACTCCCCTCCATCTCCTTTTGTTTTTCCTAGATTTAAGGATCAACCAGCTCTGCCTGCTGTCTGCTGTTATTTCGGGGGTGTAAAAAGGGTTGGTGGGGGAAGCAGGAGAAAGGAGCAATTGGCCTCCATCCCTGTGCAAACCCAGGAGCGGACAGGCAGCTTTCCTCTGGCATCGCCTTTCAAAGCCCATGCCGCAGTCAGCATATTGAATATTTAATGTCCTGATGAGCATTTCCACCTGCTGACACAGGCAAAGTGACAGAACAATACACGAGCTGGAACAAGATCATCAATTGACTCCCCAGTCGGTCTGCCAGGTCAGGCAGTTAAAAAAAAAAGAGAAAGAAAAGAAAAAAAAGGGGGGGGAAAAATCATCGCGATATAAAAGAATCTGTCTGTCTTTCTCCCCTGCTTTGCCTGGGGTCACACATTGCTCCTCTGAGAAGGGTTCCCACCTGAAATACATACTTCTTTACATTCCATAGCTTGCCAGGTTCATATGGGCATATAAAGAAGTATGTCTCTCAAGCAGGTAGTCTCAATATGCGCATTTATATGGTCACAGGAGGGAAAATAATGCTGATTTACAATTTACATCCCGAGAGTGACTTACGGCTCAGTTTAAACCAGCAGACTTTCCTCCTGCCCAGCCCATGTGCAGACACACACACAGACACACACACAGGCGCACACACACACACTCCCCAGCTCCCATTCCTCGCCAGTGATCCCAGATTTTGCCCTCGGCAGGTGATGGATTTTGGTCCCTGAGCAGAGGAATTGGATCATTCACCGGACACAAAGCGGCAGCAGGTCCGGCGGCTGCCCTGGCTGGGGCTCTTTGTCACATCAACCGCACAGAGTGAAAACCAGCCTCCCACACCACCTAAAAGCAGGTGTCTCCTTCCAAATCATAAACTTCCAGCAATTAAAAAGCCCAAAACGCGGTTCAGAGGAAGGGATTTGTATTGATAGAGATATCATTTTTAGACAAAGCCATGAGGGGGGAAAGTTAAATAGGCATGATTTCCCAGTTGCCTCCGTCCTGCAATTTGGAAACAAAAAGCCAATTTGCTTTCAGAAAAGCCCAAAATCAAATGGCCAGCTCCTGATTTGCAACCCGACTCCGGGAAAGGACTGTTCCATTTGCCACAGCGAGAAAACTCATCAGCTCCAGACAAGCAATTGCTTTCATCACAAACTCGAGATTAAAGCATAGGAAGAAGAAAGCATCTTACCTAGTGAATCCAATGATTTTTTTTTTTTTCCTCTGCTGGTCACTGGGAGTGAGACACTACCTCGTAGATAAGCCACCCCCAAATGATAGCACATGCCTTTGGGGCAGTTCAGGGTGTTTAAAGGAGAAGGAAAAAAAAAAAAGTAAAAAAAAAATTAGAAATCACTTCTAATAAGTCATCCGGTTGAGCTCCATGCCAGGGTTTTGGGGAGACACCTGCAGCTCTGCAACATAAAAGGCAGCCGAAACGAGGTGCCGAGAGCTCGGGCCAAAGTCTTTCTGAGTTATTCCCGCAGCTCCCGTGGGATGTGCGCCCATGGGGCTCGGCCCCGCTCTCTCCCTCTCCCTCTCCTCCTCGCAGCCGCGCTGAGCTTTAAAGCTCCCCGAACAATGTGGGCCGAGTGGCAGGGCTGCGAGCGCTGCCCGGGCTGAATAGGAGACTATTATAGGCAGGATTTAGGCAGGGAGCGAGGGCGGAGGGGATGGCAGGGGATGGCGGGTGCTGCCTGCCGCCTGCCTGCTCGCTCAGCAGGGTGTGCAGGGTGTGCTCACCTGCGCCCGCCGCCCCTCGCCCCGCTGCCTCTGGTCGATACCAATTTACAGGCGAATGTGGAATGGCTGCCTTGGCCTTAATGAATGTTACCGTTCCTCACAGTCTTCTAATGAACCCTTTAAAGAGGGTTTAAGTAAACTTAGCAAGTGGCAAACTAAGCACTTTGGAATACCTAATTGCATCGATGCTTTTCCACTGCTTTTTAAAATACCTCTGCCAGCTGGGGAGTAAATATTTCCCCGCTCCCCATCGACTTTCAGCACCACCAAAAAGCAAAGGCCACATGGAGCCAGGGTGTAAATCCACCATGCTCAACCTCCAGCCCCCCAAAATCAGATTACACCACTCATGCAACACCAGCACATGCCTCGATCCTGGCTCGGTGTAGCTTGTCTCCTCAGACCCTGAGTTTGTTGGCCCTGTTAACCAGCAGCATTTGTCTCATTTCAAGGCAAATTTCAACCTTTAGTTTGGATTAAAGGAAAGAGAGATGGAGCTGTGGCACCATTGTAATGCATGACTGCAGTGAAATTAAAGCAAAAAGAGAGCTAAGGAGTGTGAGGGAGAGTCTGAGAGCTTCAGATGAAACACAAACAAAAAACCCAACCTAAATCAAAGTGTTGGTGGGGGGTTCTGCACAGCCAAAGCACTCCATGGTATTGAATTTCCTTCAGACTGCCAACAGTAGAGCAGCTACTAGACTTCTTGGACCATTAAACATCTGCAACTTGTACTCAGTTTGCTTTCCTCAAATGAATTTGACACAGGCTGTCCTGAATGGTCCCAAACTTCTGCAGGTGAGTGGGACAGCAGCTGCTGGACACTGAAGAGAGGACTGTATGAGACCTTTTAAATCCTTACAGAAACTGAAGTCAATGACACAACCACAGCGTCAAAGTTCATCCTGGAGATTTAAATTTGCTTTGGGGCACTGTGTAGAAGCTCATGCTTTCCAGGGTAGTGCCTTTTGATGAAGAAGCAAATGGTGTGACAATGCTTTTAATGGTGACACCAGAGGCAGCCTGTGGTTTCCTCCCTGCAGCTACCACCAACAGTAAGTGGTGGTAGGCAAGTGTCATCCAATGTCCTCCAGCCATCAAGACTTGCTGAGCTCCTGGGCTTGCTCTTAGCAGAAAAACATGCTCAATGAAACTATGGCTGTTCTGGGGACAAAAAAAATATGGATGGACACCTAGATAGTGCGGAGGCCAAAGGGCAAATAAAACAGAAGGGAAAAGCCTGGAGGTGAAAGGGGAAGGAGGATTGTGGGAGGGATGGAAAGCAAGGTGCTGTATATTATATTCCTGCTCTGTCCCAGGCTCAAAGTGCTGCTCAAGTCCAGACAGCAAGGTGCAGCACAAAACTTTGGGGACTTTGGAGACAGCCTGTATTTCAGGTTGGGTGCTGGAGAAAGGAGAGGCAAGCAGGACCAAGGCAGAGGTATGTGTTGGCTTTAGCACAGCCCATGACAGAGCAACTGGGCTGGGCATGGGGCTCAGCCCTTGGGAGACACAATCACAACCATCCACTCGAGAGCAACCTGGCAATTACAATGACAGCACAAATCACAGATTTCTGCCTATACAATTACACATGACTGCTGAGTGCACCCTCTCTCCAGCACAGATATCTACTTGTATCCATACTCTAAACACAGCCTGGAGAGATGCCTTGTGTCTGGGTGATATGTTACACCTGCTTACAGTTATATATAGCATTTATATGCCTATATAAAAAGATGTGTAAAATATACATATGCACACTATAAAACATACCTACGCTGCTGCCTGTGTGTGGATGTACCACAGCATCCACCTCGCAGCCCTGATGTCTCTATATTTAATGTGACTAGGTAGCACCACTATCATATAAAATATAATGACCACAGAAGCAGAAGCAGAAGCAGTAACAGCCAATTGATGTCCAAAGTGTAACCTGAATTCCAAAACCTTGCAGGGAAAAAAACCTAACTTCTCCTCCGCTTCCTCCTCATGTTCCCTTCCTGCCCCATGCGCCTGTAATTAAGGATCGTTTCTCGGCATTTTAACAGTTAATCACCGCAGCATTGAGATCATGGCAAGTTAGGCTAAGTTTAACCACATTTCACCCTTCTGCTCTGGCTGGTCTTAGCTCATAGCACTAGTTGGTTGCAAATAAATAAAGCGAGCCCCAATCCCCCCAGGTGTCATTAGCCAGCCTGTGTCTGAATTAGGCATTTAAAGGCCGGTTTAACCTTGCAGAACGGTTGCATGTCAAAGTTCTAACATTTCAGTTCAGATTATTCTAGTGCACTGCTTGCTCTGCAGTTTGTTAGGGCTTTTTTCTTTCTCTCTCTCTCTCTCTTTCCCCCCCCCAACCCCCCCCTTTTTTTTTTTTTGTTTAAATGCGGAGTGTGCCACAGCAGAACACACACACAGAAAAATAGGGGGGTTGGAGGGGGAGGTTGAAGGGGGGAGGGAAGGTCTCTTAACCCATCCACAGATGAAACACACACCCAGCACATCCCTGCACAGGCACACACACGCGGCACACACACGCACACACACACACACACAGAGGCGTTTGCTGGATGCAAAAGCTCACATTTAAGTCCCCGGGCAAGTTTGGTGGACACTCAGTCCTGCATTGACCAGAAAAAGTGTTTAAAACCGAGCTGAGCTGGTAGCAGTTAAAGGCAAGGCAGGGAAAAGAGGAGGAGGGGGGAGGGAAGGGGAGGAAAAAAAAAAAAAAAGACATACCAGTTAGGAGCTTCTGTTGCAGCAGAGGACTCACCAGAGCACTAGCTGAAAGCTGAATCAGCTTTCGAGAGTTAGGGATGCATAGAGGAGGGTCATGGAATCACAAGGTAATAATGCGCTTCATGCTGCAGCCGTCAGCCTTCTCCTTATAGCCAATCTCTAATGCAGGAAGGGAAAAAGAGAGCAGGCCCAGGGATGGGATTAGTCCTCACTTGGAGAAAAAAAAAAAAAACAGGAAAAAAAAAGGGAAAAAAAAATCCAACCCATCAGGCAAACCCTCCCCTCCCCATCCACCCTTCCCTCACCCCCTCCACCCAGCACCACCACTACAACTCCATCCCCGCTGCTGCTGCATCGCGGCTGGGTGCGGGGTGGATGGAAGGGGGGTGGGGGGAGGCAGGCAGCGCGGTACCGCGGGGGCTGAGCGGCGGAGCCGGGGCTGGGGAGGGGGGGGAGCGGGGCTCGGCGGAGCGCTGCCGGCCAGGCAGGAGTTAAGGAGCAGCAACCTTGCCCGCCTGGATTGCAGCACACCTTGATGCGAAAGGGCTGCGCCTGCAGAAGTGCCTGCGCTCCCCCCTTCTTCCTCCTCCTCCTCATCACCCCCCCCACCCTCCCCCCCCCCTTTCCACCACTACCACCACAAACCCCGGGGGTCAGCCCGGGCTGGGGCGGGAGGGGTGGGGGGGAGGTCAGGCTGCCGGGAGGAATGCACAGCCCGGGGTGTGTGGGGGGCATGCTGAAGGAAGGGAGGGGGCAGCGCTGGTCAGAAAGCGAGTCCACCTTTCCAGTGCTTATATACCCAGCGAAGCATCCCAAACACGCACTCCCGGGCCAGTGGCCCCTTCTCCTGTTCTTCCCTCCCTGACCATATTTAGTCAACCACGGCAAAAAATAGCCCGTCAGCTGGAGCCTGCTGAGCAGTATTTGGAGTTCAATCGCTCCTCGCAGCCCATTGACTACTGGTCCTGCAGGGTCCTGACTCTGCCTTTTTTTTCCCCTCTGCTATTTTTAGCTAGGCCAAATAAAGAGGGAGCTCATCTTACTACTCTCTCCACCGGCCTGAGGTTTCACAGGGCCCTGGCTATGTTTGGTAAGCGGCGGCGTTGGGAGTTGCAGAGCAAGACCTTGTCCCTTCTGGAAGACCTTTGGCTCCATCCTGTATTTCTTCTTTTCCTCTCCTTTTCCTGCTTTCCTTCGTATTTATTCCTCCACGGCAGAAAGGTAGCTAGGCAAGAAAGCAGGAAAGAAGCTCAAGGGATCCTGATTTTCACCTTACAGAGTGAAGAACTGGGATTCAAGACCATGGGCCAAGCCTCACCATGAGGTCCTATGCACCTCATTGTTCCACCACATCTGTTCTCCTGTCTCTCCAAAGGTGATGAAGCCTGGGAAGGTGTTTGTCTTCCACCCAACATGGGGAGCACTGGAGAGCCCCATCACCAGCCAGGGAAACCCCACCTTCCACACTGGGTTAATGTGGGTCATCATCACATTGGTGTCTCCAGGGTCTTGAGGCCATGGGAGCCTACCAGCCTTCAAAGCTTCACTTTGTGGTACAATGAGGAGGGTTGGTTCTCGCAGCACAGGCATTGCCCTGGGCTTGCACCCAGAGAAGCAGGTGAACATCTCTGTAAAGTCAGGTTAGACCAAGCATCAATGTACAGACACCCAGGAGAGCAGAGAAGGGTCACCTTGGAAAAGCAGAAAAATGAAAGCTTGGCATTAGCTGCATTCAGCCAACCCTGTCTGCTTGCTTGTAGCAGACCCCCATACTGGAGCACCTCCCGAATCTGATACCCTTCCCTGCCCTGCCTACACCAGGTGTTTGTACTATGCCATGTCATTGAGGCTCACTCAAAAGGATCACAACACCTCCTCACATCACACTGATGGACCAACGCTGTGGGCAGGCTTTGGGGGACTGGAGGGGCCATTATCTACTAACACATCCTTGGGTGGTGGTGGCTGGATGTGGAACCAGGATGGGAAGTTTGCAAGAAGCCCCATAATATGCACAGCACCATTTGCTCCCCTCAGTGATCAGTGAACATGAAGTGACGTGTGATGGAGACAACCACCCACAGGGTCTGTGCACAGCTGCGCACAGCCCCAGCAGTGCTGATCCCAGCGGATACTTCCACTTAGGACGTCCATGTGAGGCTGTCAGGAGACACTTGTCCGAGGTTGTTGTACTTGTTGGGAGCTGATAGCAAGCCATCTAGGGATGGGAAACGCCTACAGAAACCACCCCATAGTACCAGGAGGTGGGAAGGGCTCCCAGGAGGTCCCAGCAGTGCTTCCCTATGCCATGATCTCTGAGCTCCCCAGCTCCGAGGACAATGCCAGAAATAGCCGCTACGGCTGACACGTCTGCTCCCTGTCCTGGGCTGCCTTGGCTCTGTCTCAGCCAAAGGCTCTCCTGAACCCACACTGGGAACTTGGATTTCCCTCTGCCCTCCTGGTCCCAAGGACAGGCTGTTCCACACTGTCACCATTCAGCCCAGGGCAGGGGGTGTGGCAGGTAAGCCATGAAATCTGGAGTCCCTGAGGTGCCAGAGCTATCTCTGTGGCGGCCACAACATAAAGCAGACCTCAGGCAGCTCTGTCTGACCCTAGAGAACAAATCAGCCACCCCCCAAGGGACTGACAATCGGGGTATAGCCTGTAGGAGTGCTTCTCCCTATTCCTCTGCCTCAACACAGTCCTTGTGACCATCAAAGTCCCTTTTGAACATGCAGCTCATTTCCCTGCAGAGCAGCTGGGAATTTCCTGCAGTGGCATAAACCATCAGGGTTTTAATCTTTCTCTTTTCCACCACTTCAGGGATGTCCAGAGCTACTCCCCCTCAGTCATCAGCAAGAACTTTTGATGCTTTCTTAGCCCATATCCACTCAATAACTGAAACCATGGAAGCCATTCTCCAACCTGGCTCTCCTCAAGGCCAACCCAAATTCCCCTGGTGAAGGCCTTTATCCCAAGTGCCAGCTCAGTCAGCACAGGGGCTGTTTGCTGCTTATTACCCCTTTGGGAGCATCTTGGGATTTTAAAGAACCCAAATGGCAAAAGCAAGAGGGTCTCACATTATTTTCAGCCTCCTCCAAAATCACAAAGTCCCCAGGAGGAGCGTCTCCCCTGCCCCAGCAGGACCCCACTCCAGCAACAGGGGAGCTGATAAGAGCCAACTCGCTATCACAGCCACAATCATGCCCTTCTTTGGAGTGAGGGAGTTGTTATCACAGCCCTGACAGGTTCCCTGGGGTTGAGAATCCGTCCCAACACCGAGATATGTTGGGAACAGGAGCAAACTATAAACAGAGCTGAGCCAAAAGCAAATGTCTGAGATGTCAATTAAAAGGGTGTTTTAAACCCAGACTTGCTTTTTGCACACAAATTTCATCCCTTTGCTCACTGATTTACACCACGCTCACCCTTAGGCCCCCAAGGGATGGAAATATCCTCAAGTCATAGAATGGCTTGAGTTGGTAGGGGCCTTAAAGATCATCCAGCCTTAAAAATCATCATTACAACCCTCCTGCCATGGGTAAGGACACATCCCACTAGACCAGGCTGCTCGTCCAGTTTGGTCTTAAACACATCCAGGGATGAGGTGTTTACAAGGAGGGTCCCAGGGAGGTCATAAATGCCCCCTCCCTGGAGGTGTTCAAGGCCTTGAGCAACCTGATCTACTGGAAAGTGTCCCTGCCCATGGCAGGGGGGTTGGAACTAGGTAATCTTTAAGGTTCCTTACAATCCAAACCATTCTAGGAATTTAACAGCCTATTAACTTCTCTGGACAACCCATTCCAGCGTCTCACCACCCTCAGACTAAAGAACTCCTTCCTAATGTCTAATCTAAAACTACCTTGCTCTAGTTTTAAACCATTGCCCCTCATCTTTAAACCCATTGTTCCTTGTCCCATATCTGTGCTCCTCACCAAAACACACCAAGGTCTTTTTGTCAGGACTTGGGCTGGTGCTTGCTTGATGTGCCAATAACGCCAGGAGTTTGGCATGCAGATGGTGCGAGGAGAGATGGGTCCTGAACCCACCCCCCTCACCCCACCCCCCCCAGGCTGCTAGACTTTATGGAGATGCATATATTTGCATACACACCTCCATATATACCCATCTACATCCATGCATCCATAATTATATACATATGGGCACACACCATAATTCTGCATTAAAGCTCCTTTAACCACAGAAACCTGAGGAAGATGCACAGCAGGCTGTAAAACAGAACCAGCTCCCCACGTTCCGTGAGAGATTGCAACACTCCAAACAAAAATGCAAGATGTTACTTTAAAAGGAGCAGGCTTGGGCTTTTGAATTTATGTAACCTAAACTGATTTTGTCTGTTTGAAATTGTTGTTGCGTGGTGGGAATCTCAAAGAGGCGAGGAGCAAAGCTGCAGACGCTTCCTTTGGAGTCCAAGGCTACAAACCCCTCTTGCTTCTCCTCGCAGCCTCCAAAGCTGCTAATGGTTTTGCTTCGTTTTATTAACAGCAGACAGGGGCAAAAAAAAAAAGAGTAAAGAAAAGGAAAGTCCTTCTCAGAGCATGTGTGAGGTGACAAGTTGGATAATAACAGCTCCTTTGGAAGCTTTTATAGTACATTAGGCAAACACAGTGAATGTTTATAGACTTTTAAAAATGCTGATTATATAAAAATGCATTTATAGCCTTTTAAAATACCAAGCTACTGTAATATAAATATTTCCAATAACAAACCCCTCCCCTCCCCCCCCCCCCCCAAAAAAAAGGAGATTATTGACCCAGTTGGAGCCATTTTTTGGTGTTACTTTCTGGTTTTCTTTGGGCCAAAATCCGACCTCGAACCAGAAGACTGGAGAATATCCGCTGATAAGAGTCAGGTCCATCAGGTTTTCACATCCTGAAGAATTCGCTGCAGTTTCCTGGGATGAAGCCAAACTGTCTAAATCATGCAGCCCATTCACCCTCCCAGCTCCTCCAAGCACCTCCAGCTCAAGGGAGCTCCCTGAAAATCTGGACACCTCCCAGCAACCTGCTGAACCCAGTCACGTCATTGGAACGGGTTGCCCAGGGAGATGGTTGAGTCATCGACCCTGGAGGCGTTCAAGGGGAGATTGGACGTGGCACTTGGTGCCATGGTCTAGTCATGGGGTCTGTGTTGATGGGTTGGACTCGATGATCCTCGAGGTCCTTTCCAACCTAAGTGATACTGTGATACTGTGAGTGGGCTCTTGGTCACCCTCTGGTTGGTCTTCCTCTGTTCTTCATAAGAACTTGCATGAATAATTGATGTTTTTTATTGGCACAGAAGCTTGAGTGTGGCTCTGTCCTGTTCCTAGCTGATAAGGTTGCTGGGGATGTGCCTTCTCTCTTTTTTTTTGTGTCTCTTTTTCTTACTTTGACCCAAAATTCCATCAGTAGGTGGAACTGGCTTTTGCCAGTGGCATTTGTCTCAAGACAGATAAATTCATGCCAGAAATTAAGGTCCTGACAAATTGGCACATCCCTACCAAACCCCAAATACCCTAAACACCTCATGAAAAAATAAAAACAGCCTAAAATAAGACTTATTATCTATTTTATAAAAGCAATTTTTTTTCCTTCTTGGCTTTATCCTTTGTTAATGACTGGGAAAAGCCAACTCCAGGCCTTGGAGCTACCTTCAAAGTCCCCTGAGTCGTTGTGAGGTCTGGGTTTTACCTTCACCACTACAACACTTGATATATAGTTTAGCTCAGTTTATTCCAGTTTCATCTTCCTGCAGCTAATTTTTTCCCTTTTGTTTCTTGATTATTATTTTTTAATTAAAAGCACCTTTGTTTTGGTGCTTTTTTGTTTGTCTTTTATTGGTCCCACCTTTCTGTTGGCTAAGCCCGTTGCAAAGTGTCACCTTAGTTGAGAACATCTTCAGCCCCACCAGCGTAGAGACCCTGAGGAGACCAGCTGGTGTGACTCTCCCCCCCCCAGAGAAAAGCAGCAATTGCATCACCATGCTGCAATATAATGGTGCTTAAAAACAAGTCTCCTTAGCTGCTCCCAGAGTTCAACTCCAGCTTTATCCACATGGATATAAACACCTCTGTGTGGCACGCGATTCGTGTGGTTATCATGCAAAACGACTCTTTCACCTCCCCTTAAGCTTTTGCTTCCCATTTGGTGCTTCTGGCAAGAGAAAGGAAATTAAATTATTTTCAGAGCTAATGACAAACAGAAGCAATGCTCATTGATAACACACAACTACCACCCTTCCCTCTCAATATCCCACTGTGGGAGACAATGGTGTGATAGCTGCATCAAGAATAGTGTGGCCAGCAGGAGCAGGGAAGTCATTGTGCCCCTGTACTCAGCACTAGCTAGGCCACCTTAAGTACTGTGTCCAGTTCTGGGCCCCTCAGTTTAAGAAGGATATTGAGACTGTTGAATGTGTCCAGAGAAGGGCAACGAGGCTGGGGAGAGGCCTCGAGGATAAGCCCTATGAGGAGAGGCTGAGGGAGCTGGGGTTGTTTAGCCTGGAGAAGAGGAGGCTCAGGGGTGACCTCATTGCCCTCTACAACTACCTGAAGGGTGGTTGTAGCCAGGAGGGGGTTGGTCTCTTCTCCCAGGCAACCAGCACCAGAACAAGAGGACACAGTCTCAAGCTGTGCCAGGGGAAGTTCAGGCTCAAGGTAAGGAGAAAGTTCTTCACAGAGGGCGTCATTAGCCATTGGAAAGTGCTGCCCAGGGAGGTGGTGGAGTCACTGTCCCTGGAGGTGTTCAAGAAGGGATTGGACGTGACACTTGGTGCCATGGTCTAGTCATGAGGTCTGTTGTGACAGGTTGGACTTGATGATCTTTGAGGTCTCTTCCAACCTTGGTGATTCTGTGATTTCCACTCTAATTGGGAAATAGGCAAGAAAAGAGACTGCTTTGCTTGGGGAGCAAAAGCAGATGGCTGGGGTGGGTGTGCTGGGGCAACCCAATCTGCTTCCCCCCATCCTCCTGGTGAGCTCAACCACCCCTGGGGCTTATCAGCATCTTGCTGTCGGTGGATGAAAAGGTGACATAAGAGCTTTAGAGATAACTTTGCCTGTTAGCCAGCAGCTAGTGAGTTCATTCACATACTGTGGGCTGTTGGGGTTTATTTTGCTCAGCAAGATGCAAAGGTTGGGTTTTTTTCTCTGCCTTTTCAGGAGCTGTGAAATACAACCATTGTACTGATGAAACAAGTCTGCTTCAGGAGCTGCCTGGGACGTTTGGGGTATCTCTGCCCGCAAGTAGCAGCAAAAGCAGCACGTTGGTTCTGCAATTTGCCTGCACAATAGAGTGCTCTTTGTTTTGGAAGGTGTCTCTCTGAAGACTTGAACCACCTCACCTCCAAACACAACTGGTTTTCAGTTATGAGAAGGCTGGGGGTTCCCCCCTGCCCTGCATTGCTGGAGCAATAGTAACGATGAGCAAAAATGCAGCGGAACAAAAGATCTTCATAGCGGTCGAGCTGTTTAAGTATTTATAGAGCGCCAATCTCTCCGGTACCTGGTTCTTACTGTGGTTTTAAAAGATTATTATGTTATCATGCTATGAAGGAAAGAACAAAGGAGCACTCATAAATTTAACCCAAACTCCCATATTTTCCAATCTGCCCGATCTCTCTGACACCTGGGATCTTCTTTTGTATCGGGGACGTTTATGTCTTCTCCGATGTCCTTCCAGCAATAAGTGCTCCAGCAGCAGAGATCACATTATATACTGTGGTTTTGTTTGTGGCAGAGCAAAATTAAATGAGTACATAAATTACTCTGCTCCTGGAATAAAGAAACAAGCAAAAGAGCATTTTATAAAGTGACTTTTCCTGGTTTTTTTTCCTAAATCCTGATAGGCTGAGTTAGATTTCCTGAAACCATGTGCAAATTAAAGAAGTTCACAGTTCAGGCTTATTGTAGAAGCTAAATCTCAGCCTCAGTTTGAGAGGCAGAGTATTTAGGAAGAGACATTTGGATTTGGATAAGAACTTGTAATTGGTTTCCCACATCTTCCCTGAGCGAGCACGCCTCCTGCTCCCTCCCAGCTTAGCGCTGCTGGTGCTTAACGGCAAAAAGGACACTCCTGGCTTGGTGCACGCTACAGAAATACCTCCTGAGGTTAATAGAGCACTGCAGCGTTCCTCTGTGAAGATCTGCTACCTTAAATAACTCACAGCCAACATGCAGCAGTGCCCTTTGCACCCTCAAATGCCAAGGTACCATTCTTGGCAAGGCTTAGAGGAGCAAGAAGAGCATCCTCGGAAGGATGAGGTCTCCAGCAAGAACATCAGTGGAAATGGCCCAAGTCCCCTTCAGCATCTCCACACCACCCCAGCTGAGCAGGAACCAGATCTCAGATTTCTCATCAGGCTTCCCCATGGCAAATCTCAGGCCAGGAGTGCCTGAAATCACAGCTGATGGCTGATCAGAGCCAGGACTGTAACAGGCTGGTCTGGGGGGAGGATAGGAGAGAAGTGAGAGAACCAGAGAGGTGCAGGTTGGTGGGGACAAAAATGCTGGAAGGGCCCTGAGCCTTTTTGTTCCAACACATTTTCTCTGCATACAGTGTAAGGTAACAAGGTGCATGATTGATTTAGCACAGAGAAAGCAGCTGTTCTGACAAGTGTGGGAGTTTTTAGGCATCATGCTCTGTTCCTGAGGAGTCCCATTTGCAAACTCTCACTACTTTATTTCCCCCCCTCCCTGCCTCTGGTATCTCTAGGGGCTCTCACTCGGGAGTTGCTTCTGCCTTCACTTCAGTTCCTTGAAGTTGCCTGGCTCTGAGGATCTCCTCACCACCTTCACCTAATCCATGAGGCTGGTTTTGAGTTTCTGACAATGTCTGAGCCAGTGATCATCAATATCTAAAAGGTAAGGGGCAAGAGGCTGGAGCCAGACTCTTTCTAATGGTGCCCAGAGACAGCACAAAGGGAAACAGGCACAGACTAGAACCCAGGAGGCTCCACCTAAATATAAGGAAGAACTACTTTGCTGTGAGGGTGCTGGAGCACTGGACCAGGCTGCCCAGAGAGGTTGTGGAGTCTCCTTCTCTGGAGAGATTCAGATCTGCCTGGACATTGCAGTCCTGGGCAGCTTGCTGCAGGTGACCCTGCTTTAGCAGAGGGATTGGACTGGATGATCTTCAGAGTTCCCTTCTAACCTCTGCCATGAAGGGATTTCATGATTCTGTAAAATCCTGCAGCACTGTTTTGAGGGTGTTAAAAACAAGCAATCCACTGCAGCCAGGAGCATCAGTGAAGCTCCACTGCCTGCCCAGAAGCATCAGTGAAACTCCACTGCCTGCCCAGGAGCAGGCGAGATGTCCTCCAAGGGACCTGTGCCAACAGCTTTGTATCCAATGCTCTGCTGAGCCAAAACTTTGCTCAGATTTGCCACTCTCTACAAGTTCACCTTTTCTACAGAGTCTGTGCTCCCCCCTTTCAAAATGCATTACAAAGAACTTGGGCTGCTGGGTGGGGTCAACCTCATCCAGGAGGTTAATATCTCCTCCTCTTTCATCCAGGGCTGGGAATTAAGCCACATCACTTCCAGATACACTGATGGTGGTGGAGAGATCAGCAGCTCACCAGGGCTTGAGGCTTGGGAGTCTCCCTGGGAAGCAGGGCACGTACCCTCAGCCCTTCTGCAGAATTTCTAAGTGGCCTGGAATGAACTGTTCTCCTGCAAGTATTTCACTAATAGACATGATTAGCAATTAAGAAAAACATTATTATCTGTCACATGGGATTGAGGGAATATTCATTGCAAGCCTGTGTGTGATAGCAGTAGGAAAAGGGTCCAGGAAGGTTAAGAAAATATCAGTAAGACAATGTCAAGGAGGCTATCACAGGCAAAGACCTAACGATGGGAAAGGAAGCCAACAAGATGGTCCATGAAAGATGGTTCTGAGCAGCAGTGCCAGCCAGCAGTGTGTGCACTGAGTTGCACTTACAGGAGAAACTAATTTGTCATCAGCTATGGGTAAAAGTTCTTCTGAAAGGTCCAAGAATCCTTTGGTAAGTGAGGGGGGAAATCAACAAATAAAACCTCATAGATGAAGCAGTGAGCAAAAACACTTTAGCAAAACAAGGTGCTGTGTACTCACCATGACAGGTAGTGCAAAAATGTGCTGATCTTCTTAATCTCTGCCTTGTGCAGCACCTTCCACACTGAACTAAAATGTCTAAGGAGCTTTTAAAGCAGTCCCTGCTCCTGCCAGGCCTTCAAAGGCAATTAGGCACCAACCCATGCAGACAGATAGGTGCTTGGTAACATTTCCATAAGCACAAGCAGTGCATTAGATGCTGACTTATGGCAGAGCACTTCTGAAATTCAACTGAGCTGACTCCCACACCTTAAAAGACCCAAATACCTTTGGAAATCTGTTGCTTCCAGGCACACTGCTGTGTCTCCAACTAAACACAACTAGTTGTGACCAAGCTGGCTCTGGAAGAGCTATGTCACAGAGGCCATGTTGGTCAGATGGCATCCAGACCCTTGTCAGGCATTTGCAGCTGGGGCCTTCCCAGACTAGTGGGACACCACAGCTTGATGAGAGCAATTTTGTGCTTACTACATTTCAAACTTACAGCTACAGCCTTGGCTCCTTTCCCCTAAAAATTATGGAGCCAATATAAGGGAAAGTAAATGATATTTTTTTTCCTCAAGCTGCAGAAGTTAGGTTAGTTTTTCATGCTCAGACTACAATATAGTCAAGAATAACTAATTCCCTCCTGGGACTGTTGGAATAATTGGAGCAAAGACTGCTCTTTAGGAAGGACACAAGAAAGACATTGAGTTGCTGGACTGTGTCCAGAGAAGGGTAATAAAGCTGGTGAAGGGTCTAGAAAACAGGTGTTATGAGGAGCAGCTGAGGGAACTGGGGTGGTTTAGTCTGGAGAAGAGGAGGCTGAGGGTCACCTCATTGCTCTCTGCAAGTACCTGAAAGGAGGTTGGTGTAAGGTGGGGGTTGGTCTCTTCTTCATTCTGTCAGCTGAGAGGAAATGGCCTGAATTTGTGCCAGGGTTGGCTATTAGGAAAAATTTCTTTCCTGCAAGAGTGGTCAGGCATTGGAACAGGTTGCCCAGGGAAGTGGTGGAGTCACTGTCCCTGGGAGTGTTCAAGATACCTGCGGACATGACACTGGGGGACATGGTTTAGTGGGAGTGGTGGTGTTAGGTTGACAGCTGGACTTGACGACATTAGAGGTCTTTTCCAACCAAAACAATTCTATGCTTCTATGTCCTGGCTGAAAAGGAACATCTCATCTAAAAGAGTAAGGAAATACCCTTCTGGAACACATCTGGAGATGGAGCTCTACTGCAAGTCACGTTAAACCAGCTGGCACTGGAGCCAAACATAATTAGGCTGGTCTTTGTTAGGACATACCCCTCATGAGCCATGAGTCTACCATGGCACCGCTAGGCTTTTGCCCATTGCTTTCAGCTGTGCTTCTCTATTTATTTAGCATTAGCCAATTTATTCAAGTGTGAGTTAAGAACCAGTGGATTATAATAAATATTTATTGAAGTTTAACAAATCTGTAGGTCCTGTATGTATATTAATCCTCATTAGAAGGGCTGTCAGTTGCCACTTAACCTACAGTAGCTGTCTTCCAAATTTATTATATTAAATACATATTTGAGATGACTAATTTATAGCATTAGCAGAATACATTTGTGTCACATCCCATATTCTCTGCCTTTGCAGGCTCCTAATGAAGAATCTCCCAGGAACCAGCTAACACATCCCAAAGCTGGCAGTGAAATGAACACTGTGAAAAGTCCACTGACCACCCTGTAAACCCAGACTTCAGAGAGAAGCAAACCTCATGGAGGATACTGCTAAAGTCAAAGGTCTCCCTGGAGGTTGAAGCAGGGAGCAGATGCTGCAGCCTTCTCCTTCATGGGGCCATCAGGAGTCCATGTCTTTGCCTCAGCAACAGGTTTTGCTGCAGACTGCTAGAAGTCTGTTTTCAGTGATGCTCAGTGACAGAACAAGACGTAACAGGCACAAACTCTAACACAGTAAACATGAGGAGGAACTTCTTTACTTTGAGGGTAGTAGAGCACTGGAACAGGCTGCCCAGAGAGGTGGTGGAGTCTTTATCTCTGGAGGCATCCAAAGCCCACCTGGACACCATCCTAACCAAGCTGCTCTAGGTGAACCTGCATTGGCAGAAGGATTGGAGTGAATAGAACAGGACAGGACAGGACAGGACAGGATAGGATAGGATAGGATAGGATAGAATAGACCAGGTTGGAAGAGACCTTCGAGATCACCACTTCCAACTTGAAGGTCTCTTCCAACCTGGTCTGGTCTATTCTATTCTATTCTATTCTATTCTATTCTATTCTATTCTATTCTATTCTATTCTATTCTATTCTATTCTATCATCTAACAGCACCTAATCAACTAAACCATGGCACCAAGCACCCCATCCAGTCTCTTCCTAAACACCTCCAATGATGGTGACTCCACTACCTCCCCGGGCAGCCCATTCCAATGGGCAATCACTCTCTCTTCCTAACCTCCAGACTAAACCTCTCGTGGCACAGCTTGAGACTGTGTCCTCTTGTTCTGGTGCTGGTTGCTTGGAGAAGAGACCAGTCCCCACCTGTCTACAACCTCCCTTCAGGTAGTTGTAGAGAGCAATAATGATCTCCAGAGGTTCCTTTCACCCTCATCAATCTGTGATTCTGTGATCTGCCTGCTGCTCTTCCCATGAATGCAGCTGAATTTGGCTTTCAGGTTCAAAACCTACTTTGAATGCCCACAGATGGAGAATGCCTAATCTACCTTTCTTTAGGAATCCACATCAAGAAGCCCAAGGGTCTTGATCCCGAACCCACTGCAGTCAATAAAAGGCTCATTTTGACGCCGTTGGCACAGCCCCAGATCTTCTAACAAGTTCAGCCACTAACAGCATCTGTGGTTTTTTCCACACCTCTGCCTTGGGACTGCAGTTTTCCACCTAAGCTGGATCCCTCCTTGGGTGTCGCGCTGGAATCGAGCGTGCACCACAGTGTGTGTGCAATGAGGTGTGTGCCCATTGGAAGGTAGAGGTGAGGTGTGTTGTTCTGCAGTAACAGCATGGTAACTCCATTAGAAATAATGGTAATTGTGTTGTGACTCACCTTAACGCTACCACATTATATCCTAATGACTGTTCGGTTAATTCATTTTTATTGGCTGTGTCTTGGAATGAAGCTTTGGAGTGTGCTGCTAATGCATTGGAAATTAAGAGTGTACACAGGCCTGTGGGGTGATTTGTACCCAGCTGCATACTGGTGCTCCTGCCTACAGCAAAGAGATTGTGAAATTAAAAGGGATTTATGCAAGGAATAGGCAATGCAGCCCTACCATGAGCCCATCAGTAATGTCACTCTTGGCGAGAGGCAGCAGGGAATCCAGGCAGGGCTGTGGCTGCAAACAGCTCCCTGGAAAACTCAAGTAGAATCATAGCTTCATGGGACGGGTTGGGTTGGAAGGGACCTTTCAAAGTCATCTAGTCCAGCCACACTGCAGTCAGCAGGGACATCTGCAACTACATCAAGTTGCCCAGAGCCCCATCCAACTAGACCTGGAATGGTTCCAGGAATGGGGCTTCTACCACCTCTCTGGGCAAACTGGACCAGTGTCTCACCACCCTCAGCATAAAAAAGTTCTTCTTTCTCTCCAGCCTAATTCTTCCTCTTTTAGTTTAAACCATCACCCCTTGTCTGGTCACAACAGGCCCTGCTAAAAATACTGTCTCCATCTTTCTTATTGGCCCCTTTAAGTACTGAAAGACCACAATAAGGTCTCACTGGAGGCTTGTCTTCTTCAGGCTGAACAACCACCAGGTCTCTCAGCCTGTCCTCACAGCAGAGGTGTTCCAGCTCTCAATGTGTCATTTGAGACAGGAAAAGCAGAGCAGCAAATGATTTGTTGCCTGGTTTGTAGGGAAAGTTGATTGTTGGAGACACAGTGGCAGCATGCACCAAGAGAAATGCCTGGGTCTGTCCAAGCTGCAGTCATAGTATCATAGTATCAGTCAGGGTTGGAAGGGACCACAAGGATCATCTAGTTCCAACCCCCCTGCCAGCCCCAGCCTGCTTTCTAGGACCTTCTTCATTAGCCTTTGCACTAATGAGAGGTAATGACCAAGCTCTTGGCTGAAGCTGAAGCCTTCCCTCCAGCTCTTTTGTTTACAAGGAAAGGGCTCCTTTTGTCTGTTGTCTTTGTGGTTCGTTATGGTTGTAATTTATTTGGGGACAGTGTTCCTGCAAGGTGCAAATTACCTTCCTCCAGGGAGCACCTGGCTTCAGAGCAAAGCCTCCACCTTTCCAGTTTGTAGCTCTCCAGCCACCCAGACTGATCACTGCGGGTATTTTTAGAAGGTCATTCTGAAGCAGTCATTTCATCTAGCGATTTTATCTTCAGCCTTTTAGCAAATATTGTTATTTTTTTTCCCCCTGCTATTTCAGATGGTGACAGGTTTTAATGTCAACATCAAATTACCCCATATTTCTCAGCCCAGTTCCTGAGCCAGGACCTCTGCTGACACACGGAGTCACGCTGGTTGTCATTCTCAGCAGAGGGACCAAGGCTGTGTGAGCCTGAACGAATAAATTTCTTCCTTCCCTTTAGAGGTGGTCCCTCGAGACTGTTTTTTTCAAGCAGAGGGATTTTCCACTCCGCAGGACAAACACTGCCATTCACAGAAAAAATATGTTAATGGAAGGGAGCTTCATGCCAGAATCTCTCTGCGTGTGCATCAGCCTCAGCAGCGATGACAGTGCAGCTCCAGCAACAGGCTGCTTTCCCCAGCCAGACTTGGAGGCTGCAGAAGGAGAAATGACTCTGTTTCTAGAGACCCTTCCTCTTGTAACAAAGAGCACTTCTCTTGCTCTTTGGATCTGGATCTTTTGTTTTCATTTCTGTTTAATTGCAGGCCCCAAATACACAAAGGCAGAGTTTTGTTTTCCTCTTAAAACAGCAACAGCAAAAAAAAGAAGACATCTGGGTTTCAAATGGCTCTCTCATTTAATAACAGCTATTTTAAGGTAGGTCAAACCTGTGGCCCCAAAATCCTTGACAGTGTCCCTTTGATACATTCCATTAGTCAACAAAGGTTTGATGTAAAGTGACATACATCTTTTAAAAGAGCAAACTGGATTGAACAGCTGATAATCTCATTTTGCTGAAGGATTTCTATCATGCTACTTTTAGCTCAAGGCCAAGATCTCCAGCAGGAGCTGGAGGCAGGCTGATGAGAAGCCCTGCTCCAGGGTGGGTTGAAACATGGGGACCATGCCAAGTCCAACAGCCACATTTCATGGCACAGTCAACTGGTCACCCATCTAGGGGCTTATTTAACTCAACATAGCTTAATTCTCCTCTTAGTGCTCCTCTTACAGAGAGAACAGTCACAGATGACACAGGAAAGTCTGAGTTAATTTTCCCTGCAAGGTCAAAGACAGACAGGAAGGTGAAACACTGTTCCCCTGTCCCACAGCTCCATCCAGGTAGTGTCAGAGTTGAACTAGCGCTGATGGGGTGGTGTAGACACTGTAGGTGGCCAAATGGTGATGAGCTTCTGACCTCAAGCTTGTCCTGTGCCTGCCCAACCTCACCATCCATCTCTCTTCCTGGGGCCACTTTGAGCAATGTTTTGGTGGTGCTTTCCCCATTCAAAAAGGTGCCCTGATGGGAAACAGGTGGGCTGGAGGCTGGTGCTTCCAGCAGTTGGTCCTTCCAGCAGTCATGAAGTCAACAGGTGCCACTATTGGCAGTGACAGCTCCTTACTTCATGTACAGCTACCTAGCACTACAGCTACCTAGATGTTTACCACACATTATATTCATTCCAGTGAGGGAGGAATGCATTAGGCTTCCTATCATTCAGAGGGGATATTTCTGATGTAAAACCCTGCTGTATTAATAAGGTTGCCCATCAAATTGGATGGGTCAGATTAAAACAGAAGAAATTGCAGACTCCTACTTAAAAGTCACACTGGAACCTCCAGCCCACATTATGTGTAAAAAGCAAACTGAGCCCATTCTCAGCTCAGACATGTTTACATTATTATTGGGGAAAATACATTAAACTGTATTTAATGACATTCATGTAAAAAGATGCATTTTTTATTACTGTTTTTTTCTCTCTGCTTGATGCCATCCAACACAATTGAACCTCGAGCTCCAGGCTTTAACATGCTACTAATTGAAATCCTGATATTATCTCTGCAAGGCAGGTCTTGGCATGGAAGCAAAGCCTTTCCTCTTCTCCACAAGAATCACACTGATTTGGGAATCATTTCACCTCCTTTTGTTACATTTCAGGTCTTGCATAATATTTTAATAAGTCTGTCATACAGTACAGACAAAAGGATGTTCTACTCCTGTTGCAATTAAAGAAAATCACTACAATGGAGAACATCAACCCAATGATCTTGCTATCACCACTCCCAGCACCGCTGATCCTTCCTTTCTGAGCCAAAGCTAAGCCAGTCTCCAGGCTGCTGCTCTCAGGAGGATTCACCTCCCTCAGTTTCAGCTTCTAAAGACAGGCACTAAGTCAATCATTCAGAGTCTTGCTGTAGGATAATTTGTCCCATGCTAGCTTAGCCACCTGTGTTAAGCCTATTAATTTCTCCTGTGCTAGCTCTGGGAGCAAACTGGGCAGGAGGCTGGCAACATGTCTGCAGCAACAGAAGAACTATCACTTTGATGTATCTCAAGAAAATCCCATGGGAGAGTTATGCTTTTGGTGCACCCATTAGCATCCCTGGCTTGTATCCAGAATCTCTCCTGGAATTTCAAGCTGCAATCAGCTTGTTAGAACAGCCCCACTCCTGTCTACAAGCACCACCACCACCCAGTCAGTGTATCCTCCTGCAGATGTGGAGGAAATCTTTCCAGTGCCACATTTCATAGATTTAAATAGAGAGAAGAGCTCCCCGGTAAGGTTTTATTATCTTCCTCTCCCTCAGACAAGTTAGCTGTGGGAAAAAAAAATCACTTAAACTTAGTCCATTGGAAACCATGAATATTATATTGTCCTTTGTGCAGGAAAGGAATTAAAGAAATGGATTTGGCCTTGGTTTTTTCATTTGAACTTCTCTGCTTGAGCTGCACTTTTCTATTACCTCTGCGACTCTGCCTTCGTTATGTTATTAAAAGAAAAGTAAGTTATGATTGCCAGTCTTGCAGTCTCTAATTATTTCTGGCTGTGCATCACAATTATTAACTTGAGTATCCACCCTTTTCCTAACAGGATGAAAGACATTCAACCTCTTTAGGGTGAGTTACTCACAGGTAGCTACTCATCCATCCTTGCAAGCCACTGTGTCCGGTCAATAATGACGCTTTCCCGGTTTGATATGTTGTTTATACTTGGTGCAAGCCAAACACTGGATTTACAGAGAAGATGAAACACAGTCACAGTTTAATTGAGCCTTGGGTTTAGCACCTGGATGTACTAAACTCTCTTGCTCTGTTCACAGTCTCATTCAAGACCAGGCTATAAAGTACCACTCGGCGTGAACTGGAATATCAACATATCACTGCAGTTCTTTTTTTTCCCCTGGATTGCACTGGTTTTCCATTTACTTCTGGTGGGTAATGAAGACATCCGTTCTCATCCCAACAGCTCCCTGCAACTTGCTCTCTGAGAAATGGATTAGCACTATTTCAGCGATTTTGATCAACTGAGAAAGTACTGCCCTGTATTTATGGAGGTCAGGACAGTCATTATACACAGGACAGGTCTGTGAGGAGTCCCAAGGAATGTACGATGAATGGGAGTATCAGATTTCTGAAATGACTTCAGATCCCCCAGAGATGTTTCACAGGTGGATCTTGGGTAAGAACATCTCAAGCAGAACCCCCCTGGCCAGCTGTAATGCTCATAGAATCATAGTATCATAATATCAGTCCGGGTTGGAAGGGACCACAAGGATCATGCAGTTCCAACCCCCCTGCCATGGGCAGGGACACCCCACACTAGATCAGGCTGCCCAGAGCCTCATCCAGCCTGGGCTTAAACACCTCCAGGGACGGAGCCCCAACCACCTCCCTGCACAACCCATTCCAGGGCTTCACCACTCTCATGGTGAAGAACTTCCTCCTCACATCCAACCTGAATCTCCCCACCTCCAGCTTCATTCCATTACCCGTAGTCCCATCACTACCTGATATCCTGAGAAGTCCCTCCCCAGCCTTCTTGTAGGCCCCCCTTCAGATACTGGAAGGCCATAATTAGGTCACCTCAGAGCCTTCTTTTCTCCAGACTGAACAGCCCCAACTCCTTCAGTCTGTCCTCACAGGAGAGATGCTCCAGCCCTCTGCTCATCCTCGTGGCCCTCAGCAGCAAAAGGCTGGGGAAGCTCCCACCTTTCACCCCAAAAGCCATGGGAAAAACTTAGCTTGTGTCTGTGAATGTGATTTGTCCAGCCCCCCAGCCCCTCTGCTGGCCCATGTTGGAGTAAAAGACTGGGATGTGCTTTGCTGAACTCCAAATTCCATCTACATCAATCATTTCCCCATGTACCAGCACAAAAATACTCTACCTGGCCCAAGGACAGAAATCTGAGCTCTCCTTGCCAAACTACACATCTCCATGAGTGGAAGCCGGGCTGGGCTGCTTTTTGGACCCAATCTCTCACTTTTCCATGCAAGACCATTTGTCTGCAAGGCACATCTCTTCTTTAGCATCCCTGAGATAGCCTTTATGGTAGGTGTAACTGCATGAGAAGGGAGGAGAGGGAGAGCCCTTTAAGTATTTTGCATTTACAGTTATGGGGGGCTTTACTGCATCGTCAGTAAAAATCCCTGCTGATTATGTCATTGCTGAGGCCATCAGGTGCCAACATTTTTTTTCTGGGTTTTGGTTTGTGCTTCTCTTTTTTTTTTTATTTCATCTGAGCAATAATCATTTTCTGCCTGAAGAGTAGACCCAGTTATTGTTTCTCCCCTTATGTTTTCATTAATTAGAAGGAAGTGGAGAGGTAACAAATGACTCCCTCGATGCTGAAGTGTACATTTTTCACTGTCAGGTTATAAGAGGCAATGGGCAAAGACAATATATCCTGTCAGATGTGAGAGTACTTATTGTCAGCATGCTTTGTAAAAATAGAAAGTGAGGTAGGTTTTCTGGATGGAGTTGAAGCTATCTATGGATGGAGTTTAATCTGACTAATTATAACTAAAGGCTTTGGCAAACAGCATCCTGTAGCTGTGAGAAGACTGGATGGTGCTTTTTTTTTTCTCCTTACCAAGTCCATGTGAATGTTAATGTGTGTAAGTGTAAAATCGACTTCTATTAAATCTTCTAAATTGCCATGCACTTCTTCACCCCCAGTGCCTCACTTCTTCATAACTGTGCTGTGGAGTTACTGGTAAAAGTATTAAAACTCTTTGAAAGAGTCATATATCTTCTGGTTTACAGGAAATGCTTCAAGTGAAGGCGAAAAAAAAAAAACAACTTAAAAAAAATCTCTCTTGTAGAAGAGCTGAGAGGAGAAAGAACTTATTCCTACAGCTGAAACAGGTTCCATTTTATCCAGCAGCTCCTTAAATATATGATGAAGGCAGCCTTTCTAGGGCAGATGTTGTTTCCTACTGGAGAGGCACTAAGGAGCAAAGTCTGTGACCCATGCGAAGGCATGGGAATTTCAGGTGCCTTGAGGAACTGCTTCTGAAGCTCTCCTGTCAAGATTCAACCCTTCATATCCTAGTAGGGTGTGCAGGAGACTAGGATATGCAAGACTCCTCAGGAGGAGGGGAGAGGGAGGAGGAGAGGAGAGGAAGAAGGAGAGGAAAGGAAGGAGGGGAGGGGAGGAGAGGAAGGAGGGGAGAAGAGGAAGGAGGGGAGAAGAGGAGAGCAAGGTGGAGAGGAGAGGAAGGAGGGGAGAAGAGGAGAGCAAGGTGGAGAGGAGAGGAAGGAGGGGAGAAGAGGAGAAGAAGGAGGAGAGGAGAGGAAGAAGGAGAGGAAAGGAAGGACGGGAGGAGAGGAAGGAGGGGAGAAGAGGAAGGAGGGGAGGAGAGGAAGGAGGGGAGGAGAGGAAGGATGAGAGAAGAGGAGAGCAAGGTGGAGAGGAGAGGAAGGAGGGGAGGAGAGGAGAAGAAGGAGGAGAGGAGAGGAAGAAGGAGAGGAAAGGAAGGACGGGAGGAGAGGAAGGAGGAGAGGAGAGGAGAGGAGAGGAGAGGAGAGGAGAGGAGAGGAGAGGAGAGGAGAGGAGAGGAGAGGAGAGGAGAGGAGAGGAGAGGAGAGGAGAGGAGAGGAGAGGAGAGGAGAGGAGAGGAGAGGAGAGGAGAGGAGAGGAGAGGAGAGGAGAGGAGAGGAGAGGAGAGGAGAGGAGAGGAGAGGAGAGGAGAGGAGAGGAGAGGAGAGGAGAGGAGAGGAGAGGAGAGGAGAGGAGAGGAGAGGAGAGGAGAGGAGAGGAGAGGAGAGGAGAGGAGAGGAGAGGAGAGGAGAGGAGAGGAGAGGAGAGGAGAGGAGATCGTTATGTGTAGCTATTGTGCATCAGTCTGTATTTTGCACGTCAGCAGCTTTAGAGCTATGTCTCCCAGATATCCATTTTTAAGCCATCCTATTTTCTGTTCTAAGATCAGCAGCCATGAAATCCACTCTGGATGTCCCAGGAAGAAGATGATGTTTAGACAGCTTAAAAAATCTTGCTTCATTTTATTCTGATGATTCACTTTGCCTGTCTGAGGTTGATCTAAGAACTTTTCTTGGCTCCCTAACTAATAGTTACTGACTTAGAAGCAGTGTTAATATGCAGGAAACATTTACCAAGTTACAGCTCAGATCCTCGCTGGTTTAATTTGAATTTTCTTTGCTGGCTTCAGCCAGGTTAGAGATTAACCCAGGCAAAATCTGGCTGAGCTCTCTTGGCAGTGTCTGTCCATAAATGCTGTGGTAATATTTCCAGCATTAAAGTGTGGGTATTTCACAGTTTCACATCCCAGAACAAACGTGATGACTGCTGAGAGCGTGTTCTCAGTGGCATTGCTGCTACTTGGACGGTCCTTGGAGATGGGTGTATTAAAAAAACAACACCAAACCCACCACCACCACCAATAACAACAAAAACACAGAGGAGGAAAAGAAGGGAAAGAGAGAAAGGATGTAGTAAAAAGAAAATCCAAATGGATCTGAGTTGAATGAAAATTTTATCTTCCATTCCCCCTAATCCTAAGTGTGAAAGGTCAGTAATGACAGCGTGCTATGAAAAGGAAAAGGCTGTGGGGTTGATATAAGGAAACTACCAGCAAATTGCAGCAGTTTTACATAAGACTGCGATGTTGAATTAGGTGCCACCAACCTGAGGGGCCCATGAGGACCAAGGAAATCTGGGCTGTGGTCCCCCTGTAGCTGGGGATGGAGGTCTGTCCCTTGGATTGTCACACACAATGTCCAGCTTCCCCCTAAGAGCATCTCTTTGCTGGTGCTGGGGAAGCCCAGTACAATCAGAAACACCTTTCCGGTCCCAGTTCTCTGCTAAAATTGGTGAGAGCGGCCTATCCTTGCTGTTATCTCATAAAACACATCTATAAAATGAAGAAGGCAGAAAGAGGATAAAAAGAGGAAAGTGGCATTGTGTGCAATCGAGCCTGTTTGCCTGCCTGAAAATGGTCTTTGGAGTTTGCCTTTGCACCGCGTGTGACGGGTTTGGAAATGAACAATGAGCACTGCGGACTGTGGACTGTGTGGCCATCAGCGTGCTCCTCGCCCAAGGACATCCCTCCTCAAACCCACACATGCCACTGGCAGCTGCCAATCACCACAAAGAAGATACTTTAGGGTGACAAAAATATGAAGTCTCCTGCGAGACTCTGGAGGTTTTATTTCCCCTGCCTGGCTCTCGGTGGCTGTTAAACACGATGGACATTGAAAGCCTTTTTCCAGCTCATGCTCAGCATTATGGCTCCTGGAGCCCGCACTGGCTGCAGTAATAAAAGGTGATTGTTTCCCAAACCCAACAGCCCCTTCCTTTGGGTCATTCTTTTAATTGACTTCATTAATAAAGGGGAGGGAAGGGCCTTATTTAAACCTAACTTCATCTTCCTGGCAGAATTTACACAGATGCTGTATCGAAAGCAGCCCGCACCCTTTTTAACAACAAAAAAAAAAACCACTTTAATACTAAATTGCATTAACTAATAACATAAAAACACCAACCATCTGGCTTTTGGGTGGGAGGACTCTAATTCCATTAGGACTTTAATAAATGTACTGCACTGTAGAGACATTTTACTCTGATAGCCTGGGCAAAAATGAGTCGCCTTTACAAGATTAGTAGACGCAGCAGCTCTGGGATCTCTCCCTTGGAACGGCTTTAGATGGAGCAAAGGGGACAGCACTGAAGGACAGAGATGACGTAAAAAGCATCGGCGCTGGGGGATGTATCTGGGGCTTTCAGGTGCCCTTGGGTGCAGTGCCCTGGCATAGGCATGTGCTGCTGCCCAGGGAAGGGGAAAGAGCTGCTGGGTCTTGCACTGGTGGGGTGCCCAGGCTTTTGATGGGTTGATGAGTCCACAAAAACCATGCAGGAAGCGGGTGGGCTGCTCCAAACCGTGGCATGGTTGTCACTCTGGGGTGACCATTGTCATTCTCAGCATGAGGCTTCATCTGTGTCATGCTGGCTTTCTTGTACTTCACTCCACCTCCTGTCAGCCTGATGTGCCTGCCCTCCTGCCACAGCCCCTGAACCCTCCTGCCCTGAGCAGACCTCACACTCTCATTTGTTTGTCTGTCCAAGCCCTTGTGGCCACATCCAAGCTCTTGTGCCCACATCCAAGCCCTTGTGCCCACATCCAAGTCCTTGAACCCTCATCAGTCACTTATTTCCTTTTAGGAGAAGCACAGCACAAACCTCATGCTATTGACTGCTCTGCCCATGAAAACAGCACATTGTGTGCATGAAAGGTGGAGCCCAAAACACACCCAGACACCAGTAAACTGCATTTTTGAACTGGTTAATCTCTGGTACCATTAATTTTCCTGGTGCACCGGCACTCTTACTAAGGTGAATTAATCTGCATGTGCTGTGAGACGTAAGTGCGGTGCTGTGTCCTTCGGTTGGGTTGATCAACAAACCCTGACTAATGCAAGGGGCTGATTTCTGGCAAGCCAGGCTCCCCTGGATGAGTGACAAATGGAAATCAGTGAGGAGAAAGCCCAATGGCAATTCTTTTTCACTGACAATTAGCATGCAAGACGGAATTGTAGGACTGTCTTTACGTCAGTTTTGTTTTCTCTGGCTCCATTTTCTTGCAGCACATTCAGAGCTGATCTTCACCTCCACAAATACCCTGGGCTCATCCTGCTGTGAGGAGGAGTAAGCAAACAAGGCAAAAAACATCCATGCATTTGATTATTTAAAGCAGAATTTATTAATGGTGGACAAGAGAGCCGAGGCAGGGGAGCTGTTTACAAGGGCGTGCAGCAATAGGACAAGGGACAATGGTTTTAAATTAGAGACAGGTAGATTTAGATTGGACATTACACAATCACAGAATCACAGCATGCTAAGGGTTGGAAGGGACCTCTGGAGCTCATCTGCTCCAACCCCTCTGCCAAAGCAAGACCACCTAGGGCAGGCCACACAGGATCACATGCAGGTGTGTTTTGGAAAGTGTTTGGAGGAGACTCCACAGCCTCTCTGGGCAGCCTGGTCCAAGTGCTCCATCACATCCACAGTAAAGTTTTTCCTCACATTGAGTTGGAGCTTCCTGGATTCCCATTTGCATCCATTGCCCCTCATTCTATCACTGGTCACCAGTGGTAAGAGACTAGCCCCACTTTCTTGACACCCACTCTTGAAGTCTTCATAAATATTGATCAGATCCCCTCTCAGCCTTCTATCCCCAGGCTAAACAGCCCCAGGTCTCCCAGCCTTCCCTCATAAGAGAGATGTTCTATTCCTTGTGGCCTTCCATTGGACTCTTTCCAGTAGCTCCCTTCCCATTAGGAAGAAGTTCATTACAATGAGGGTGGCGGAACCCTGAAGCAAGTTGCCCAGGAAGGTTGTGGAGACTTCATCCACAGAGACATTCAAGGTCAGACTCGATGGACCTCTGAGCAGCCTGATCTAGTTGGGGATGTCCCTGCTGACTGCAGGGGGATTGGGCTAGATGACATCCAGAGGGCCCTTCCAGCCAGTGCACTCTATGGTTCTGTGATTGTGTTTGGGTTATTTTGAACAGTATGCATTCCAGTTTGACCCTAACACCAGATGACCCTCATGATCACCTCGTCAGCGTAATTCCTGGAGCTTCTTTAAAAGGCATCCTGTGCCCAGACATCTTTGTGAGTGAAAGCACATTTCCATGTAGGTATCTTTGGAACACAAAGTCAATTTGCAAGGAGCTGCAGTGTCAGATGAAGCTTTTAAAAAGTTGGATGCCTTCCAGATTTTAATTTACTTGATCATTAATACTGACTTACTCCAAATATATCAATCAGTTTAAAAAACACCACGTCTCATTCCTGGTTCAGGAAAGAATTCTTAACCAGGTGAATGCTTAAGCATTTGCTTTGCTTTAGGTGAGTGCTTAAGTCTTATTTAATAGCTCGGTGTTAAGCACATTTTCTGCTGAGAGAAGGTTAGAATTAAGTTTTCAAAATGCAACATCCAAACCCAGTCTGAGATTAGAGTCCCTGGTCTGAGATCAGATTCCATGGGAAACCCCTGCATGGGGCACCAGCGATGCCCTGCAGCCCACAGCCCCCTGCACCTGAGCCATGCCAAAGCCAGAGTAAGGATTTCCAGCATCCTGATGTGTTTAGACACACTGCTGCAAGCCAGCAGATGTAGCTGCCTTCATTAATGCTCCTTATTATCAGCTGAAATAATATTTCCCACTGCTGCCAGCGTTTTGCCCAGCACGGCGTTCCCGTCAGCTGGGAAACCCTGCCATCCCTTTAACCTGGCGAGGGATGAACCTGGGGTTTTTTTCAGACATGGAAAGCTATAATAAAGCCATTCAGAAAATGACAGGTTACAGGGCTCTGTGATTTGAAAACTGTTTCTATTAAGTTGCCTTCACATCTAGTGGTGGCAGGAGGGATGCCGATACTTAGGCTGGGACCCAGCCGAGCCCTCAAGCGTGCTGCTGCGGGAGCGGCTAATGCCCCATCTCTCGTGATCCTTGCACTTCTGGCTGTTAATGCCATTTCTCTGGGATACATTGTAAAATAAACACCCTTTGGGTTTTCTGCCTAAATCCACACTACAAAAGGGGGGGTTGGTGGCTGGCTTGAATTGCCTGGCTGAATCATTAGAAAATGAATGCTTTGGGGGGGAGAGAGAAAGCAACAAAACAAAACCAAACCAAAAAGAAAAGAATTACAGTAGTGATCTCCCAGCTTGCCTTTGTGTCTTTTCTCTTTCAGAAATCTCTCATGTTGCTGCTCTCTGCATTTTTCTCACAGTATTGATACACGAAATAAAGCATAAATAACCTCCCTTTCTATTCTTAAGCCTTCGATCCCGGATCACTCCAAGCCTTTTGCCGATAAGAACATTTTCAGCATCCGCTGGCCTGGAAGTAGCCAACAACGGTCAATGAGCTTAGGAAAAGCTCTGAATATTTGCCCTGTCACCATCCAGCTTGTGCTGTCATCCCATCAAGCGTTTCTTTAGCCTTCTTCCATGTGGACAGCGAGAGATATTTATCCAGAGAGGAGCACTCATGGGATGTGTTCAATGTTTTGGGGCGTTTCAAGGGTGCAGACCGTGCTGATCTGGCGGCAGTGGCTTCAATGTGGGGGCTGCCCTGCCTATTGTTGCTTGTGCTCTGGTGATGGGCACATTTTGGTCACCAGATGCAAATTAATGCATCCCAGATCTGCACCCTTGAATAGCTAATTTTACATTAATTACACTTCTGCTCTTCCACACAAAGGTTTCCATTTGCAGTAAGGTCACTGCTAAGGGTGTAAAAGTGATGGTATGCAAAAGGGGAAAAGGGCATTACTTGGTCCAAGCCCACCCCACTTTTACTGCTGTCCACTCTTTTTGGCATTTATGTGGAGCTCCCAGAGATGCTGTTAGCCCTTCCAATGAGGTGATTGCAGAATGATTGCTTTTCAAGGTCAACAATTTCAGTTTTACCACTCCTTCTCCAAAAGGACAAAAGAACAGCAGGCAGGTAGGCAGAGATGCATAGATTAAGCAACATGATCAGCTGTTAATTAAAGTTCTTTAGGAGGAGGAAGAAATAATTTAACCCTTCCCATCACTAGCTGAAGCCCCTTATTAGGGGTAGAGTGAATTTCTCCTCTCTTTTCCTCTTACCCTTGTAGCCATCAGTGTCTCATGTGCTCTGCTCCTCGGTTTTTGTGAGAAGTTATCAGAGAGAAACTTCATTTTTACTCAACATTTCCTGACCAGGTCATTGTGTAATCAGCTCTTCTCTTCCCTTTTGGTGACTGAACAGCAAATATTACAGATTTTATGCATTTATTAAAACACTAAATATAACCAGAAGAGCAAAAAGACACTGGCTCGTTCAGAGTTCCTTCCAGAAACTCCCTTAAGCAGATGCAACTTTTCCACCCTATTTTTCTGCCTCCTCACTGATCCCAGCCTGAAGCTGGAGTCCATCTCAGCCCCATTGACACTTGGACATTCAGGACATGCAGGTGGGAGAAAGTATTGCATCTTGCTTTGGTGAAGTGTTGCAAACTCTCTCATCAGACACCCAGCCGCTCTGACTTTGCTCCACCCTGAATTTACTCCCTTCTGTCTGGATGGAGGGGTCACAGCTTCACTTCTACATGGCTCTTGGGGCTTAATCATTTTTTTTCCTTATTGTTTTCTATGGGTTGCCTTTTGAAGGGCAAAACAAGCCAGATCTTTTGCCTGGCTGCTGGTGGTGGCCTGGAAACCAGCAAAGAAGGAACAGTCCTAGAACCAATGGAGAAGACAAGGAAGCCTCAGGGTCTTGCTGGAGTAAGAGCAGGTGAGTTATGGAGCAGGGCAGGATAGGAAAAGGGCTGGGCTGCTTTTCTTTCACTCAGAGTTTATGAGGGAGATGCCTGCTTGGATCAGGTGATTTTCCCTTCTCACTTTTGTTCTGCCTTTCATCCCTTACAGTCAGGGTTCTTCCATGAATCCTGACCGTTTCTGTGCAAGGCAGTTTTCATGTGATGCACCCACAGGATCAAGCAGCAGAGGATGATTTATTCTCTCTGTAAAGCCCCCAGAAAACCCACAGCATGGGCTGTGTACGGTGGTGCCGAGAAACCATTTCAAACCGCTCTGATTTATCTGCTTGAGAAGCCCACTGTGCTCTGGTTCAACTAGCACTGGGGCAGTAAATTCATTCTGCAAGGGTCCTGTCCAAACTTACATTGATTCTGATTTTGTTGAAAATCATCCATTAGCCAAGAATTACTACCAGTGTTAGTGGAAATGCTGTAGTGTCATTAATTGGAATTAATGGATGGGTAGTTTTTATAGGAGATTTGAATGAAGGCAATATTCCTTTCAAAACCCATTTTATTAGAAATTTGCTTGCCAGCCATAAAAGGCAATGCCACAACAAGCCATTGCACAGTGCTTTATCCATGGCTTGATGTGTTTTTAATTAAGGAAAAGCAAAGCACTTCAAAGTGTTTTTATTAACAAAACAAAAAAAATAGCCAGAGCAGTTCGCTATTTATTTACTGCAATAACACAGAACTCGGCCCAGGAGAGGCTGGGAAGGGTCACAGCAACCCTGTCCCTCTTTATTTACTGGACCCTGAATATTCTCTTTCTTCTGGGTATTTGAAAGGGCTGCAGGTTATTTTTGGTGCCATATAAATTGTTCCCTTCCCGCGCTTCTCAGGGGTGAAAACGAAAAGGATCCTCTGCTCTAGCTCTTTTCTATGGACAGGTTATAACCCTGGAGGGTTAATACTGGAACTGCTGGAATAGCCCCAGTCCTGGCTGTGCTGGTTCAAGCCCAGCTGAGAATGACCCATTTTCTGCCCTTTCCAAGGGCACAGAAAACAGGAGAAGAGAAAAACTGATGATGCTCCCATGAAGTCAGAGGAGCTGTCCTGATCCTTGGTGTGTGGAGATCTTCTGCCCTGCCCTCCTCATCTCATGGGGATACAAGGCACTGTTTCATACACCTCTTCCATGGTATTTGGAGTATATTAGCAAGGCAGGATAGGACTAGTGTTCTCCTTTTATGCTTGAAGAGGCAGAGGTAGAGAAGTTTAAAGGTCTTGCTTGAGAGCACAGAGCAGGAACTCACTAAGATTATTACCCAAAATCACCCTCCCACTAGGAGAATGTGTGAAGATTCCCTTTAGCATTTCCTTTAGCTTTTAAACAAAACTAGATAAGGCTTTATTTAACTGTTTCCATGCTATTAATGTCTTCCCTCGCCCTCCCTTTTCATCTGGAGCTTATTGATCTGCTCACATTTCCCACAGAAATCCGTGTACTGACACAGCAGCAGCATCCTGTAGCTGATGCAGGTGGGAGGAGTGCATGTGTGTTGTGTGCCATGTGTGCAAGGCTGCTTTTTCTGTCCTTTGAAATGGGAGTTGCAGGGGGGAGAGGATATTGTGTCTTAGAAATACAAAAGACTGTAGGGAGTGTATCTGGGTGTCACAGAAGTCATAGTAGCAGGATTTAGGCAGAGGTAAGTACAGCCTGCATGAAGCCATGTGTACATAAATGGAGAAATCACACTTGAAAACAGTTAAAGATAGTAGTTTGCTCAACATTCAGGTGGCCACCTCATGCTCACACCTCAGCTGCTTGCTCTGTCCTGCCTTGTGGAGCTCACCTGGAGCGGTGGTCCCCAGGCTCCTGCCTGCAAGGAAAGGCTGCTGCACATCATCCTGCTGTCAGAAACCCTCTGCAGTCACGGTCAAGGACACTCCACACAGCTAAAACTGCTTGGAAATGATCTTGTTTCCTTTCTCTTCCTCCACCACTCTAGTATCCCTCCACAAACAATCTTGTTGTCCCCTAAACCTAAACACAGATGTACATTTTAGTAACCAGTGAGGAGCAAATAACAACCTGCCCTTTCCGCTGATGGAAAGCTCCTGCTTGGTTGCCTGTTGTTAGAAACAGAGACTGGGGGCAGTTTCTGCAAACACAGAGCTGAGTGAGGGCTTCCCATGCAGAAAATGCATGAAGGACGTGCCGGCTGTCCTTGGGTGGTGTGGCGAATGCAGGGTGTGAGGGGCTCAGACAGGTACCTGCAGGCAGGGCTGTCCCTGCCTGCTCTTCCACTGTGCCACCAGCCGTGACCCTTTGCACAAGAGCTGGGCAGGTTTCAGAAAGCCAAGGGGAAGCACAACAGGAATGAAATGGGATTGTATGATCAGAATCCTAATTAAGGGGGAAATATTGGAAATATGCCATATTAGAAACGCTATTACGATTAATAGTGACAATACCACTCTGGGGAAATAGGCAAATTTACACAGTAGCTATACATAAAATTTACTTTAGCATATTCCCCTCTCTACCTTGTTTGCAGACTGTGATAACAAATTGCTTGTATACTGTACAGTGGTATTCTTTTTCCATTTAAATATTTGAGCCGGCGATTCATTTTGTGAGGAGAGAAAGGCACGCAGAGGTCTTGGAGCTGCAGAGCAAAGTAAATGATGTGCTGTGATAAATTTAGCAAGTGAAAATGTGAAAAACACACACCCCCAAAAAAAAACCCAACCCACCCACAAAAATAATAATCCAGCTGTATGTGGACAGGAAAGTAAACACAGTAAGGAAGAGCTTAGCTTGGGATTTCCCTCGCAAGATGAGTGATCCCGCATGTAAGACATGAATCTGTCAATCATGGTACCATGCTTAAGAAGTTATTTTATGCTTCAATTCTTCCATTTCCTCATTGGAAAAAAAAAAAAAAGGGGGGGGGGGGAGGGGAAATGGGGCTAGGGGTGGGGGAGGGAGGGGGAGTGAAGTCTTTGAGTGGCATTTCCACATCTAGCAGCAGGAAGTGTTTTTCAGTGGCAGAAATGGTTCAACCCGGAGAAGAGAAGGCTCCAGGGAGAACTTCTAGTGGCCTTGCAGTACCTGAAGGGACTACACAAAAACTGGGGAGGGACTTTTTACAGGGGCTTGTAGTGGTAGGATGAGAGGGAATGGAATTAAGCTGAAGGTGGATATATTTAGACTGGCTGTTAGGAAGAAATTCTTTACCACACTGCAACAGGTTGCCCAGGGAAGTTGTGGATGCCCCTTCCTTGGAGGTGTTCAAGAACATGTTGAGCAAGCTGTTCTAGTGGAAGGTGTCTCTGCCCTTGGCAGAGGGGTTGGAGCTAGATGATCTTTAAGCAACTTACTGTTGCTGCTTCTTCATGCCTGGATCATTGCCCTGTCAGACAAAGCAGCCCACTGATTTGTCATATATGGATATGGATGCATTTAAACACAGTAATGTAGCAATATATGGCTAGCAGGCATTCCTCTCTTCCTTATCTCCCTCCATATGGACTCATAGGCACATAAAGAGAGGAAGGTGGTGTGGAGAATGACGCTGGGTCATCATTAGTATGGGATGGCTGTGGAGCTCTCTCCTTCCGTGGGTAATTAAAAGCTGCTCTGTGCTCTGGGCTGGAGGAGCCAGGAGAGGTTCTCATTAACATGCAGTCCTAACAGCACCTGGAGAGCTGGAGGGCAATAGGGAGCCCTGCTGCATCCCATTCCATGTGAGGTTCCTAGGATATGCTGGGAAGGACATTCAGCCCCACACTAGTATGAGCTGCTGGGCTGGACTCAGTGCAGTGTTGCACTGGAGAGGTTGTGGAGGAAAATCCTTGGCTTCAAGGGTCCAGCTCCAGGCTGATGCTGAGGTAGCCAAATTTATTCCAATTAGTGATGTTGGTTAAGAATGAAAAGAGAAAGAAAGGCTTTGTTCTGCATGGAGAACAGCTGTTTTTAAAAGTCATTGAGAAAAAGAAGTCAGAGGAGCAAACAGCGTGCTGGAAGGTACACCACAGTGCAGAAAACTGAGTGCCAGGGCTTGCCCTTGGGATTAGCTCCAGGATGAGACTTGGTGCCATAAAACCAGCTTCATGGCTAGGAATGTTCTCACCTGGGAAGGATACAAGATGGACTCTAGATCCTCTGAGAGGACAAAAAGATTGCCTGCTCCATCTCAGGCTCCTGTGGTGGTGTTGGCTTGCACTGAGGCTATTGTATATGAGCCATCTCCCAGTCCCTCATAGTCCCATGCTTGCCATAAATACAGTGGGGTGTCTTTATACATTGTTCACCCTTTTCCCTCATCCTCCCTCACTTTAAGTGACCAGAGAGCATGATCCAGCAGCCATGTGCACCAGCACTGGGATCTCCAAAGGGAGGCACCTTCAATGCCCAGCTCTGCTCCACTCCCTTCTGGCTTTGGTTCCCTAATGGGCAACAGGACTGTTTCCAGCTGACCTGACCAGTGGATCAGCCTCAACAAACACAGCAGGCTCATGATGCTGTATTCATACTCCAAGCCATTAGTCACATGAAAAATTGATTCTCCCTCTCTCCTGGGTTGTCAGGGGACATCCCCTTGCCAAAAACCAGCCAAAAATGCAGCACCATATTAAACCTCCTTGGAAATGCAGGACAGAGACTCAGCTGGGGGAAGCTGTCAGAGCTCCCTGAAGCCTATGGAGGGTTCCCATTTGGATCAACTGTAGAGTGCCCCAAAGGCTTTAAAATCAACAATTTGCAACACCACTACAATGCCCACAACTGATCATTCTCAAGACACCCACCTTCTTATTTAATAAAGCCTTTCAAGTCTCTTTGTATTTTATTCATAGGAGCTGTAAAAAATCCAAGGACCTGGTATAAAGACTCATTTATTCTCTTCTACACAGCACTATAAATTTACACTGCATTTGCAAACTAAGAGCCCATATCTTAGGGCAAACCAGAGCTCCAAAGTGAGAGGAAGAATGGTTTTCAAAAGGCCAATCTGTCCCAACTAGAGATTGTGTCAAGAGCTGAAATTTACAGCTACAAACCCTGAAAATGAAGAGGAATTAGATAGGAGGTTTAGTTTCATTGTTAAAGCTGGGTTTTTACTCTTTTTCCAAGGCAGAGCTGTTCCTGCCTTCATCTCTCTCATGCATAAATGTGCAGTGAGGAGAAATGGGGCTGAAAATGTGTAACATGGGGCAGAGACACCAAATGCCTGGGGTCATCAGGGTGAAACCCATCCCACATCACCTTACCATCCATCTATAATGATGACATGTTGGTATAGCTGGACAACTCATGCACTTCATGCTGTAAATGCTCTGAGGTGCCTTAAAGTACTGTTCATCCCTCTTACTCATCCTCCCTCACTCGAAGTCAATAGTGTGACCCAGGAGCCATGTGCACTGGCATTGGGATCTCCAAAGAAGAGCACCTTCAGTTCTGCCCTGGTCCCTGTTGTCTTCAGGTCCCCAACAGACAAGAGGGCTGATTCCAGCTGACCTGATCCATGGAGCCACCAATGCCTCATGCAGGTCCTGCCTGCCCTTTCTTTCTAGCACAGCCCTGCTGCATCCACGAAATTCCCCCGGTGTCTGCTGCTCCCAGCTCTCCCCTTCTGCTCATTCAAGTGAACTGCAAAATGGCACAAATCCAGTGTGATCAAATGGTTTCTTAGTGTCACTCTTTTCTTTCAAAGGACAGAAAGGAAAGGGTACGCAGTGCGATATTTATGAGCCTGTCAAGCCTGCTGCTCTCACCAGAAAGTGCTCTCAGGTTTCCTTCCTCACTGGGGAAGATATAGAGCAAGCACCAGAGAAGGGCAGCTGCATTTGTGGGGGATGAACATCAGCTGGGAGATGTCTTCCAGTTTTTAATGTGCATGGTAGCATCACCACCAGCCACTAGCCTGGTCCCTGTACTGGCAAGTTGCAAATAAGGTGTTTTTTTGAGCAGAAAAGGTTCAAGGACATATCAAGTACCACTCCTGCCCTGCACTCAACCCTGGCATCCAACCAGCTCTCTGCAGGGCAGGAGATGGGTCTGACTTTTGTCCTGGCAGCTCCTGTTTCCCAATTCCCCAGAGGACAAGTGCACCATGGAATATGTCCTATTTCTGTTTGGAAGTAACATGTCAGGTAGACTTGAGAAAACCTCAGCAGGAGACCATGCTTCATGCTCTGGTGGGAAAGTGATACCATTTGTGTTGGGCTGTATCTCCTAACCTGGTGAGCATAGGTCCCCTTGCTATAAACTAACACTCTTAAGCCTCTTCAGAAGTGGGGAGGAACCTTGGTTTCTTCTCATCTGCACGCCAGTAGTTTGCCGTGTTGCTTCCCTGCAGGAAAATGACTGAAGCAAATTCTAAGTGGTGCCTCTAAACCCCAAAGCCAGATCCTCATCAGCTACACATCAGCACAATTGCTTTGACTTAAATACATGTTTGCAACTGCTGAGGAGCCTTCAAAATGAGGCGACTGCAATTACAGCTGTATTATAATGCCCCTTGGCACGTCAGACAGAGTGCTATTGACCGCCAGCAGAGACCTGAGAAACACTGATAAGAACGAACTACAAGTCCAGTCCTGCGATGCAATTCCCCACAACCCCTGATTTATGTGCCCAAATTAGCTGCCTCATCTTCAGGAGGAATTGGCCATGGGTGGTTTTTCTTGGAGCGGTGTGCCAGGAAGGTGCCAATATCATATGTGTTTCTGAGCAGTATCTGGTCTGCCATTGATCTTGTGGGGGTCACAGGTGTCCTCTGAAAGATTTTTCTTTAAGCTCAAGGAGAGCAGCACAATTTGCTGCTCTGATGGTTGTCCTGCTTGCTCCTCATCCAAGGAAAAACAGACATTCCTTCAGGGCCATGGCTAGGAAACATCAGAGCCTCTTCCTGAACCTTTTGACCCATCATCCACTTTTCATACCCTCAGGGAAGATGGAAGAAGTGGGAGGGTTGAGCAATTCTGTTAGTTTATTTGCCTAAGAGCTTAGAATAGAATAGAATCTTAGAATAGAATAGAATAACATAGAATAAACCAGGTTGGAAAAGGCCTTCGAGATCACTGAGTCCAACCTATCACCCAATGTCACCTAATCAACTAAACCATGGCACCAAGCACCCCATCCAGTCTCTTTCTAAACACCTCCAGTGATGGTGACTCCACCACCTCCCTGGGCAGCACATTCCAATAGCCAATAACTCTTTCTATGAAGAACTTCTTCCTAACATCCAGCCTAAACCTCCCCTGGCACAGCTTAAGACTGTGTCTTCTTGTTCTGGTGCTGGTTATCTGGAAGAAGAGACCAACCCCCACCTGGCTGCAGCCTCCCTTCAGGTAGTTGTAGACAGCAAGGTCTCCCCTGAGCCTCCTCTTCTCCAGGCTAAGCAACCCCAGCTTCCTCAGCCTCTCCTCACAGGGCTATGCTCCAAACTCCTCCCCAGCTTTGTTTTCTTTCTCTGGACACATTCCAGCAAGTCAATATCTTTCCCAAACTGAGGAGCCCAGAACTGGACTCAGTACTCAAGGTGTGGCCTGTAACTGTTCTGGATCTCTTGGCTGGCTACAGTCTCAGTCACATTGATCAGACATTTCACAGGAAGGAGATCAGGAGATCACTCCCCAGGTCCAAGATGAGAGCTCACAGTTTCTTTCTCAGGTTACCAACAATGTTGAGTCCTCTCAGTCAGTTGTAGGTGTGGATGAGATCTTCATAGACTATTAAATTAACAGTTTTCTTGTTTGAATGAAGAGGATGACAGCAAGAAATCTGTCAAAGTGGTGACCTTGGATGATGAAATTTTCTCCTCCTTTCATCCAACACCATTTGAAATGCTTGGCCTTGGTTTACCCCTCGAGGATTTTCTTTTCCCCTCCATTTTTTAAGAAAAAGGGCAGCCAAGTCTTGGTTCTTATCAGCCAAGGAAGTAATAGCTTGTCATTTGAAAGAGGTTTATGAGCTAAGATTAGTGACCCTTTCCATACTGTACATGAGCCTAGGGGGGAAAGGCAGGACTTCGTGTGATGGCAGTGAAAAGGCTCACATTCATTTCAGCAAAGCTGGCAGTTAGAGGGAATGCCCCAAAACAAATAAGAGACACCCTACCCAGTGATCCAACAGGTGAGCATGCTGGGGAGAGCCTCTCAGAAACAAAAGGAGCAACATTCCAAGATTCATTAACGCCATGGCGCTTTCCCTAAAAGGATAATGGATGTACCCGAAGTCTCTGAATCAATATTTATCCTTCTCAAGCAGGGCATTGTGAGGAAATATTCCCAAAAGCACTCACTGCTGAGATGTTTTTGGGGTGTTTTTTGCATAACATTTCAGTCAGCTGCAGAATGTCTCCGATAATGATGATAAATAAGTAGGAAGCCTGCAGTGGTCTCTCCTAGAGAGGGAGTACAGTAAATACCCTCTGTGCTTGGTAACAAAAGCTCAGCCCCAGGTAGACTTGACCTTGTGATCTTTTAAATGTATGGCAAAGACTTTATCCACTAGATTTAGGTTAACAGCTCTGGGAATTTGCAGGTGTTAAATTAACCACAAGAGACAGCTTCCAAAGTGCAGCCGAAACACACCGAGCATGATAAGGCATAATAATTAAAAACTGAATTAAAGGGTTGTAGAGTTTAAGGGAAAGTATGTGGCTTTGCTCACATAGAAATGATAATACCAAGGAAATAGGTCTGATGTTGTGTGATACCCTGGGGCAGTGGGTCAGGTACATCTCGTTCAGCTTCAGCGGAGCCCTGGCCATGGCCCATCTGCCAAGGCAGAGATCTATTTCACCAATAAGGTGTGAAATCTGGACACCTTGTACAACTCAGTGTCCTCCAGCCACTGAGCTGGTGGAGGGCATCTCCCTTGGGAAGAGGAGTGGACTCTCCAAGCAATATAGGCACCATCCCACAGCAAGATTCTGCTGCAGTCAGGCAGTCCCCAGTCATTGGGGACACAGTCTCAAGCTGTGCCAGGGGAGGTTTAGGCTGGATGTTAGGAAGAAGTTCTTCATAGAAAGAGTTATTGGCCATTGGAATGGGCTGCCCAAGTAAGTGGTGGAATCACCATCACTGGAGGTGTTTAGGAAGAGACTGGATGGGGTGCTTGGTGCCATGGTTTAGTTGATTAGATGGTGTTGGATGATAGGTTGGACTCTATGATCTCAAAGGCCTTTTCCAACCTGGTTAATTCAATTCAATTCAATTCTATCCTATCCTATCCTATCCTATCCTATCCTATCCTATCCTATCCTATCCTATCCTATCCTATCCTTTCTATTCTATTCTATTCTATTCTATTCTATTCTATTCTATTCTATTCTATTCTATTCTATTCTATTCTATTCTATTCTATTCTATTCTATTCTATTCTATTCTATTCTATTCTATTCTATTCTATTCTATTCTTAAGTGCTGCTTCCTTCCTTGGAGTCCTCATATAGAGCAGGACATACATCCTGATGTCTCTTAGCAATTTACCTGTTGACCCATTGACCTGGTTTCTATGTTCACCAAACACGTGCTGCTTCATCAAATACTGCTTGAGTTCAAGCACAAAACCTGAGTATACGAACCCCCTGAAATCGTTATTCATTCCTTTTTCTCACCCACATAGCCTTCTTGTTTGCCAGGTGTGCCACTTCTTGCAAGCATGCTCAGCATGAGAGATGAGACATCTATGCAAGTTTGGCCAAGCTTGAAGCTTACAGACAGTGCCCAGTGCTATCAGCTGAGCTGTAGCTCTACATATGTAATTATTGTTTTAGCAGGTTGCTGAGTAAGGTTGGACAGAGATTTTCTTGCTTTTGGCACCTTGTTCTGTTCCTCCTAAGCCATCAGACTAAGGTACTCAGGAGGCTGAAGCCAGGAGCCTGAAGCCAGGAGCCAGAGTGGTTGTTAGCAGCTCATGCTACTGAGGACTATGGGGCATAAATACAGTCAGGGAGTACAGGGATAAAGTTCAGCATTTCTTCTCCTGACCACAGAATCACAGTCTGGTTTGGGTTGGAAGGGTCCCTTTGAGGTCATCTAGTCCATCCCCTGATGGGCAGAACCATATCCCAGGGATATGGTTGAGCCATGGTCTAGTCATGGGTCTGTGGTGACAGGTTGGACTCAATGATCCTCCAGGTCTCTTCCAGCCCTGGCTATACTGTGATACTGTGATACTCTGATACTGGATAGTGATGGAAGCCACACTTTGAAGTGCTTAGAAACTACACTGGACAAAACTGGGAACTGAACAGGTGGCAGTGGTATTTGGAGCTTTTAGCTCAGTCCCCAGCATCCATGGTTCACACAGCCCCAGCACGCAACAGTCTCTGTTCCTGGCTAACACTTGGCAGTGATATTAAGAGTTGCTTGGTTATTGAAGCCATAATTACTACATAATTTGTAGCCTAAAGATGTCTTGATAACCCTCTCCCTTGCTGAGGGGAAAAAATAACCCAGTATTTTATTTACCCTGTCAACATGTGGAACTTGCCTTACAGTGTAATTACATGGTCGGTAGTTACGTGGCTCTCTGCTTGATGGTCTCCTGTAAACAAAGACCCACGAGTTCCACCTGGGGGGATTCAGGCACTGCACAAACCTGACAAGGTTTCTAAAACCTCCTCAGTGTGTGCAATGCTGCACCCACAAACATGCATGCCCAACTCCTGCCCTTTGCTCCTAGATGTGCATGGAGCCTCTCTTCCATGCAAATAGCTTCTCTTTGCAACACCCACCTAATCTGCATGGTCTATACATGGTCAAGTATTCAGCTGGCAGTCCAGCATCACCTTCAGGGCTCAAATGTAGTTCATGTAGGTTGAAAAAGGCCCTTAAGATCATCAAGTCAAAAATTTTGGGTGCATTACACACAATCCATCTGAAGCCTCTGCCCTAGCAAGACAACAGCCTTCCTAGAAGGGAGGCGGTAGCCAGGGGAGGGGACTGGTCTCTTCTCCCAGGCAACCAGCACCAGAACAAGAGGACACACTCTCAAACTGCACCAGGGGAAGTTTAGGCTCAAGGTGAGGAGAAATTTCTTCACAGAGAGAGTTGCTAGCCATTGGAATGTGCTGCCCAGGGAGGTGGTGGAGTCATTATCGCTGGAGGTGTTCAAGAGGGGATTGGATGTGGCACTTGGTGCCATGGTTTAGTAGTCAGGAGGTCTTGGGTGACAGGTTGGACTTGATGATCTTTGAGATCTTGTCCAACCTTATTGATTCTATGATTCTATAGGGAACAGAAGAGTTCCAGTTCCCTGATGGCTCCCAGGAGAATTGTAGTAGAACTAGGATGAGGAGCTGAAGTTCTAGTAGCCAAATCTAACATCCTGACCCCCAAATCCAACCTTTTTCCCTGCCAGAGTGTGGCTTTCGTTGACTTCACATCCTGCTTTTGCAGTCTGCTTTGCTGTACTCGCTGGGAATGTGCAGTGGGGGGGCAAAGGGAGGGCTGAGGGAAAGAGAAGGAGCTTTCCTCTTCCGTTTGTTTATATGACCTTAAAGAGGATGTCCATGCACGTTGCTGAACATGACGGAGAGAAGCTGACAGGGCAGTCAGTTCTGGCTACCGCCGAGCAGCAAACAAAATTACATAAAAATATCATTTGTAAAATTACTCAAATCCATTAGCTTAATTAGCATCGTTAATCAAGGCTAAACATTTGATACGCCGTGTACTTTCACAAGAGATAAATGAGCCTTTGATGAAAACCCAGCAGGTTGCCCTGCTCTTGGATCTGCTAGTGGCTGCCTGGACATAGAGGTGAGGCTCAGCAGGGCACGGGGCATTCTGGCAGCTTGGTGCCAAGGCCGACCTCTGAGCAGGTTTCCAGCTCAGCGAGGGATTGGCACCGTATTGGGCCAAATCTGGCCAGGGTTTAATACTGTCAGGTCCATCTGCAACAGTGTAAAACTGCCTAGTGGGCTACATTCGTGCAATATCATCTCCTGGTTTTGAGACAAGGTTAGCAAGGATAGAGCAAGGATGCAGCAAGGATATTAGTAATTCCTGTAGCAATTACAATAATAAATTCAAAGATCAAGCTACATTGTCTCACTTGAGGGAGCTTCATTGAGCTCTTGCTTTTGTTTCATAGGGGAATCTCTGGGGAGAGCAGTATTTCTCTATCTGCAAGCCCTTCCAAGGAGAAACACTAGAGAGATCTTGATAGCACAGGACAGCACATCTGCAGGCAACCCATTCCTAAGATCACATCCCTCTTGGAGTGTACTCTAGGCTCTCATCTTTCCTTTTCTCTCTAGCTGCTTCTTGTTGTGGTCAGCCAAGTCTCCTGTGTGCCATTCAAGGAACCTCGGATTCCTGCACAACTTTCTCCCCTTTGCATCGGGACTCGGTTGTTGCTCATTCCCTCTCCCTGTGCCGTGGCACATAATTGAATCTTCTCTCCAGCTCCTTGTAACAAGACCCAGCTACAAAGGCTAAATGTTTTATTCCCAAGAAAAGCCTTTGAGATAAGATTCACCGGCCGTGGCAGCACGGTGCGGATCTTCGCCAGGGAAATAAATGTCCCTTCACGCCGCGCCTGTCTTCCCAGCACTTTATCTGCAGTGGGTCCAAACACAATCCTCAGCTATTTTGTATTGCTAAATATAATAAAAGAGAAGTCAGCGGTTTCTGAGGGATACACTTCCATAAAAAAAAGGGAAAAAGCCAGCAGTTTGATGGCATTTTCTGCATGAAACACATTATTCAAGGGCTCTTCTCCTTTCTAATATCCACTTTCTGCTGGGTATTCTGTGGCTGAAGCTTCCTTCAGCACTTAAGACATCCAGACTGTCTCTGTGCTGGAAACAAAACAAACCAAACCAAAAATAAAGCACAACAAAAACAAACCACAAATAAAGCACAACAAAACACTTTATTCCAGTGGAATAACTGGAGTGGGATTTATTAACCTAATTTGAGGTTATTCTGGACAGAAATTGTCTGCGCAGTGACTGAGACAGGAGCAACCAGCTGAGAGTGTCTCTGGCTAGTTGCTTGTTTGCTTTTGTTTTCTTGACCAGTAAACAGTTCAGATGGATATGGATGGAATCAGCAAGCAGATCCAGACTGGAGAAACCCAGAGAGAGTTCTGCTTCAACCTTGAAGACCCACACACAGCCTGTCCTCCCAAGAAGAGCTTTTCTGGCTACCTCGTGCTCCTTACTGAGGCTCAAAAGCAATGCAGCTTTTCTCCCTTGCTTGCACCCACCCTTCTCCATTCAAGGTAGGTACCTGGGACAGGATCAGTGAGGCTCTGTTCTATTTTGGGTGCAGAGACAAGGTCTGGATCTCACTATGGAGACCCAAGAGTGCTCTGAGAGCTGGAGGCAAGCAAGTGCATGCACCTCTGCAGAGGGCTGGCAGCTCTGAAGCTGGATCTGTGAACCATCTCTGGCTTGTGGACATCAGCACTGGGGGACAGGGATGAGTTTTGACCCATGCTTTGCACTTCGCTGTCAACATTGTGACACTCAAGTCATCCAGAAATGGAACTACTTGATTGCAAGCCTTAATTAACTATTAATTAAATTTTTATTAACCCACCGGTACAGCTGATTGCACCAAGCCCTGAATGAAAGGCCTGCAGTCGGAGCAGTTAATGTATCACTCATTTTTATGTGGAAAGAAGGCTCACCATTTTCTGGAGGTGGCCAATCCATAAGGACTGCTCCCTGCTAAATCAGCCTGACCATTTTCCCACATGTCACTGATAAGGAAGTATTTACGAATTTATTCCTAAATTCAAAGTATACTTCAGGCCTTAATTTACTGCCGCAATTATATCGCTGGCTCAATTAGTCCCCAATAAAAACGTTATGCTGTTGTATCAAAGAAATGTAGTACCTTTGAAGTAAATGGATTCACTTGCTGGGTAAGAAATCTTCTCTTTTATTGTGTTTTCTCATCTGCTACTTATAGCCACCCTTGTCTTAAATTGCCCTTTTCATTCTGCTCCTTGCAAGCAGGGTTTGTGCCTGAGCTCTGGATGCTCCCATGGAGTGAAATACTCTTCTCTAGCCTTGGGGCTGCATCAGGAAGCTTGGTGGTAGCTTTACCTCGTTAAAGCTTTGCCAGCCTCATTTGCATGGTGATTTACATGCGATGCCTTGGATGTTTGCTCTGCCACACAAAGGCTACTGGGTCTGTAGGCTTTCTTCTCCACTCCCCTGCTTTGTTTCCTTCTTGCCAGTGATGGGACTGTTATGAGCTTTAAAGAAATATGGCTGTACCTTTTGTCCTATAGATTTTCTCCTATTTCATTTGACAAATACTCACAGTGGCTTCTGCCTACCTGAAACAAGTTGAGACCTCAGCACAAGAAGGACAAGGACCTGTTGGAGCAGGTCCAGAGGAGACCAAAAAAATGATCAGAAAGCTGGAACCCCTCTGCTGTGAGGACAGGCTGAGGGAGATGGGATTGTTCAGCCTGGAGAAGGCAAGATAAGGCAAAACCTTTTTGTGGCCTTTCAGTACTTTAAGGGCCCCACAAGAAAGCTGAGGCTCAGTGGTGACAGGATGAGGGGTGATGGTTTGAAAAGAAAAGAGATTTAGACTAGATAGAAGGAAGAAATGTTTTTGCAAATGAAGGTAATGAGTCACTGGCCCAAACTGCCCAGAGACATGGTAGATGCCCTATCCCTTGAAACATTTCAGGTTAGGTTGTTTGGGTCTTTGAGCAACCTGCTCTTGTTGTGGATATCTCTGCTCAATGCAAGAGGGTTGGACTAGATGACCTTGAAAGGTCCCTTTCCATCAAAACCATTTTGGGATTCTGTGAGACCCACACACACACACAAAAACACCCAACAAACAAACAAACAAAATCAGTCCCTGGGGTCCCTGCAGAGGAATTGCTGCAGGACCACAGGTCCACCCACACATCCACCCTGTGCTTGATCTGGGCAAAGGGACGATGCAGAGCACCGACAAATGCAAAGTGTTTGTCTCAGAGAGTTCATCCTCCAGACAGCAGAGGAAAAATTGGTCAAATTGGAGAAGTGGTGTGTCAGAGGGATGAGGTAATAGCACAGCAAGGAGAACTTGGCAGGCAATCTATGAGCTGGCTAGACAGCACAGGACAGAGATCCGTCTAAGAAATGGGAACACGTTGCCGTGAGGAGGATGCTTGTGGACATGGAGCTCTTTCAGACACCATTTGGCACTGCTGCCTGTCCTCACTTCAGCAAGCCTCCAGAGACCTCTGGGTTTGAATTTCAGGCTCAGGAACTATAGAGCCATCCAACTATTCATCAAAAAAAGTTGTTCAATGTATCTTTGATTGGCTTCTGAATATGTGATACCAAGACTCCCTTGAGACCAGAATCCAATACACACCAAAAAAAAACCCAACCCAGTAAGATTAACACTTCCTGAGAATCTCCTTCAAACTTGGAGCTTTGATATAAGTGACCTTGGAGGTCCCTAGGGCAGCCACATACCTGAGATTTGTTTCTTTCCTTTCTAGCATAAAGAAGGGAGGTTTTGCAATGAGCCTATTAAATGATGATCCTCCCCAACAGAATCACAGCTTAATTCTGACCAGTGCTGGCTGCAGAGCTGGCTGATTGCACAGCCACAAAACGTGACAAGTACCACATTGTGTCTTATCTGCATCTTCTCTCTAGCAAAGACATCTGCCTGTGTCTCAGTGTGCTTCAGCTGCCAGCTGTATGATCACAGAATCACACAGAATCACCTCATGACTAAACCATGGCACCAAGTGCCACGTCCATCAACATCAGTATGACCAGTTTCCCCCAGTTGTCAGCAGGCAATGCCATGGGAAGACCAAGCCATGCAGCAAACCCAAATTCCTCATCAATGCAGTCAAATTCCCAGGCTTGGCTGGGTTTTCCCCATTGCTGGAGCTGACATGCCAATGGGTGTCACCAGTTTGTTCTCCCAGTCTCCAGCCAGCTTCTGGTGTTAAACAGAAAGTTTCTCCTCAGCTCCTCCAGAACGCAGAGCTCAGCCCTAAGTGTCTTTGTTTATCCCTGAGAGAATCCATTAAAAATGGTCCACAGGCTCTGTCCACTGGCAGTGAAGCTATAATGAGGGAACATTCCCATGTGCAAGTGCACCACAGGTGAGATTAATATTTCCTTTATTCTATTTATCAAAATCAACATTAAACATTCAAAACTCTAAATATTTTAAGCCCAGAGAATATTCTTCATCACCTTTTCATGTCTTTGAGGTAGATGAGAATATTGAAGCCTACCATATTCCCTCCCCCTCCATACAAATATGCTAAAAACCAAAGCCAAGAGAGTGCCATTTCCCTGCATATATTGTTTTCTTAACATCTGATTTATTTCTTTTAGCTGACAGTCTCTGTGCCCAGGTCCATGGCTGCTCTCTGTGTGCAACCAGTATTTATCCAGGTGGCTTCATGCCTATTAAAAAGGGGAATGTAGCAAAATTAATGTATCTTTTACAGCAGGAGAGCTGAATTTATTGGTCTCACCACGGAAATTAATCTAGCACTCCCAGCTCTCCCTCGCTGGACAATAAAGACACAAAGTTGAAACTGCCACACAAAGTTTTGACAAAAATTCACAGTCATAGGGAGAAATAAAATACAAAGCCACGGGTAATTTACCACCAAAACTGAATCAGCCTTTTATTTTTTTTTCACACCAGTGATGCACCAGTGATGCCATGAGGGGAATTTCCACTCAGTGACCAACAAAATCTACCAAAGGGAGTAAATAGAAATGGAGAATGGGAAACAAACAAGCCCCCAGACATTTTTCATTCAGTTTGGAAAGCAAGTTTCAGTAATAAAGCCAACAAGGAGGCTTGTGCAAGGCAGCATTTGGCCTTATGCACTCCTCAATGTGTGTCTCTGCAGAGGGACCTTGTCAGGCTGGACAGATGGGCAGAGTCCAATGGCATGAGATTTAACACATCCAAGTGCCAGGTTCTACACATTGGCCACAACAAACCCATGCAGTGTTACAAGCTGGGGTCAGAGTGGCTGGAGAGCAGCCAGGCAAAAAGGGACCTGAGGGTATTGGTCGATTGTAAGCCGAGTATGAGCCATCAGTGTGCCCAGGTGGCCAAGAAGGCCAATGGCATCCTGGCCTGTATCAGGAACAGTGTGGCAGAAGGAGGTCATTCTGCCCCTGTGCTCAGCACTGGTTAGGCCACATCTTGAGTACTGTGTCCAACTCTGGGCCCCTCAGCTTAGGAAAGATGTTGAGTTGCTGGAATGTGTCCAGAGAAGGGCAACAAACCTGAGGAGGGGTTTGGAGCACAGGTCCTATGAGAAGAGGCTGAGGGAGCTGGGGTTGCTTAGCCTGGAGAAGAGGAGGCTCAGGGGAGACCTTATTGCTCTCTACAACTACCTGAAGGGAGGTTGTAGCCAGGTGGGGTTGGTCTCTTCTCCCAGGCAACCAGCATCAGAACAAGAGTACACAGTCTCAAGCTGTGCCAGGGGAGGTTTAGGCTGGATGTTAGGAAGAAGTTCTTCATAGAAAGAGAGATTTGCCATTGGGATGGGCTGCCCAGGGAGGTGGTGGAGTCACCATCAGTGGAGGTGTTTAGGAAGAGACTGGATGGGGTGCTTTGTGCCATGGTTTAGTTGATTAGATGGTGTTGGATGATAGGTTGGACTCGATGATCTCAAAGGTCTCTTCCGACCTAGTTAATTCTATTCTATTCTATTCTATTCTATTCTATTCTATTCTATTCTATTCTATTCTATTCTATTCTATTCTGTTCTGTTCTGTTCTGTTCTGTTCTATCCTGTTCTGTTCACAGTGGGGCGGGGGGGCTGAAGGATGTTGCACATGGAGGTGTAGTGGTGGTGGAAACCACAGCTCAGAGGAAGCAGAGGTTGTTCTGCCTCTCATCTGGTCCCACACCAGGAAGAATTAAGCCAGCACATCCTCTAGATCAATATATAATTTACACATCACTCCCCACCTGTCTGTCTGCACCCTTGTTTTAACGTTTCTTAAAACCCAAAGCAAACCAAACCAAACAAACAAAACCCACACCGACAAAAAAAACAACCCAACAACCAAAACCAAATATTTACTGTTAAAAGAAATAAGAAAAGGCAACAAACCCAACAAAAACTTTTTGGTTTTTGTATTGGGGTTGATTGGGCAGCGGGTGGTGAGAGATTTATCTTGGCAGTAAAGCTGGAAAAGGGCTATAAACCTTCGCGGAGTGCCTCTGCGCCTGGGTCCGAGGGAGGCTAATTGTTTGTTTGTTCTCCGTGTTTATGGTTTATCTGTGGCTCAGCTGACAGGAAACCTAAACCTGAAGGAAAAAACACATCAATTGCCATTATCTGCCTTCTGTGCACGCACTAAAAATAAAGCCAGGCAGAGGGGTGGCTCTCGCACCCAACCCATCGAGGTGCCAGCTGGAGCGTGGCTTTGCTCTGTGAGGCATCAGGGATGCAGGGGAAGGAGGGAGGGAAGAGCGTGGACTCGCCACCATTGAGTTAATCTCTATCCCAAGCTTGCTCTTGTGGTTAGGACAGCTGTGCTGGTTCACCCAGGGTTTTTTTTGCAGTACTGCCCCCAAAATAGAGAAGATTAGGAGGGTAGATTCAGACTAGATGTAAGGAAGAAATGTTTTAGAGTGGAGCAGGTTCCCAAGAGATGGTAGAGGCTTCATCCCTGGAAATATTCAAGGAAGGTTGGATGGGTCTCTGAGCAACCTGGTCTAAATGAAGATGTCTCTGCTCACTGAAGGGGAGTTGGACTAAATGGCCTTTAAAGAGCCCTTTCAACCCAAACCATTTTGATTCTATTCTATGAAAAGTAATGCATGAGTACCATCAGCTTTGGAAATCTCCTGGGATTTCATTCTGATGGTTACTTTACCCAAAAGATGCTTGGGTGGTGGAGTGAGATGAATGTTTGTAGAGTATGGTAATCATCCACGCAGTTAGAGAGCACTGACTGATGTCCTAAGCACATCCCAGCCTAGGCCTCCTTTCCATGGATGGGATCTGCTGTCTCTCTGAAGCTTTTGGACCACTGTGGCAGAGTAATCCCACCTTGATGAAACCAGCCCAAACTACCCCTGTGGGGCTTTAGCCTCTCTAAGGGATGGGCATACTGCAAGAAGGACAACAATGCTCCATTGCCTTCACCTGCTCCACTGACACTAAGGAAATGTGCAGGGCTAAGAGCTCCTGGGGAGGGGAATGTCCTGGCTGAGGAGACATATCCAGGATACATGGCATAAAACCTGCCCTAAAATGATCCAGGGTAGTGCTGCATCATCTCAGTAGGTTTACATCACTGCCAGAAACACTTAGCCCCCAAAACCATGGTGCCTTGCAGATGAAAGCAATGGAGATGCTCCTGTTGGTCTGGGACACCTCATTCCCTGTGGCCATTGAGGTAAGAGACATTTTGCTGTGCCATATTTTTTTCTTTAGAAAGAGCTCTCTGCCTCAGTTTTTCTCTTGCTTCCTCTCATTTCCATGCTGCATCACTGCTACCAGGGCTGTAAATGCTCTGAGCATGGGCTGGATCCAGGAGTGGGGATGTGCAGTGCTCCACATGCTGGAGAGCCGGAGATACTCTAATAATAATTATTGATTTTCCAGTTTACTTTATGTTTCTTAGGATGTTTTGCTGGAAATGATATAAATTGCTGTCTCTGTCCCTATCCCAGGGCACCCTACAGTAATGTATTTTTTTCATAGTCCCGGGACATAAAATGCAAAGTTCATTTTGCAATGATTTAAAAGTTATATTAAGACCCAGAGCTGGATGAAGCAGGAGCAAGATGCTTGTAACTAGATAACTCCAAAGCTGAAGTGACCGCTAGGGCAAGTCACAGCTGTTCCATTGGATTTATCCCAGCTCTTGGGCTGTGCCCCAGGGGTCAGTTCACAGCAACTCCATGCCCAGAAGCGACCTTGTTTACACAGCCAGGGACATCACAGAATCACTGAGTTGTTTTGGTTGGAAAAGACCTATAAGATCATCAAGTCCAGCCTTCAACCTAAGACTACCGTGGCCGTTAAACTATGTCCCAAAGTGCCATGTCCACACATTTCCTGGACACCTCCAGGAATGGTGACTCCACCACCACCCTGGCAACCAGTTCCAATGCCTGACCACTCTTGCAGCAAAGAATTTTTTTCCTGATATCCAAACTAAACCTCCCCTGGCCCAATTCCAGACCATTTCGTCTCATTTTATCACCTGATCCTAGAGAGGAGACCAACCTCCACCTCACTACAGCCTCCTTTCAGGCCTCCTCTTCCTCATCAAACTGCTCTGCAGCCTCTCCCAGCAGCCTGCTATCGAGACACCAAGAAAAGGATCTTTGGGGAGAGTGGTTTCCATGTAGGGCTGAGTTTACTGTATCTGTGCTAAATATAGCCAGGGAGGGAGCAGGGAGTGCAGTCTCTCGCCCCTGTGACTTGCAGGAGAGATTATTCATTTTCAATTTGTTGTACCTTCACACCAGCAGGAATTACTGTAGCCAAACAGGATTTAATAAATGATCTGTTCATAAACAACTGATCATTTATCCAGCCACGGTGCTGCTTGCATTCTGAATTTCTAGGGGAGACGGGGATGGCAGCCCACTCGCTGGCGGGGGTGGGCAAGAAGCACCAACCAGCAAGCCTGGAGAGCTGGGCACCAGCACAACCTTGCTCATTATACTTCCAAAGTATTAAAAAGTCTGGGTGTGATAAGGAAGGAGAGGCTGTAAAACTTCATCCTTATCTTCCTGATAGTGGACCTGATCTTGCTTTTATTTATGCTGGTGTAAAGCAAAAGTAATTCCATCAGTGCTGCTGGTGCAAAACCCAAGCGGGTGATCTCAGAAGCGTGCCTGGACTCTCGGCTGGGTTTTTTCACTTTTAAATCTATTAATTTGACAAAGACCTTTTTTTTTTTTTTTTTTTCCCCTCTCCTTTCTTTCTTTTTTTTTTTCTTTTTTTTTTTTTTTTCTCTTTTTTTTACTTGAGCTGCTGGAGCTGCAGATCCAGCCTGCAGTGTTCAGAGGGAAGAGGGGGATGAAAATGAAGCCATGCGTGCATCTTTTCTGCATCTTTTCTCATCCCCTCCTGCATTGTTCTGCTTGGCACGATTGGAAAGAGAGCTCACCAAGTTTCTGGGGAGGGCTGGGGGTTGCTACTGAGGGCAGGGTGCTCACTTACGACCCCCAGCACCCTGCGCGGAACTCCGGCTGTGTGTGCTGGAGGTCACCCCTGCCAGGAGCAGGTGAGGATCTGGGGATGGAAGCCTTTGCATATGCCCGGTTAAAAGCCTTTTCCCTGCTTGTGGACTTATTCTCCTCTCCTACATCTTTCCCTACGATGTCCAGATTTGCATGGAAAAGGAAACCAAAATCATGTCCTTAACTTAATGCGGGCAGTCCTAATTGTCAGTCATTGTTATGTTAATTATCATTACCGTTGCACAAAAGGATTGAAAATAGATAACATCACCTTTTCTTTTGCATTATGTAGTGGGTTGTTTCGGTTGGGTTTTTATTTTGTGTTTGTGTGTTTTGTTGGTTTTTTTTTTTCTCCTCCAGCATTTTCTTGATGGCACCAATTAAGCAACCACCAGACAAATATTCGGGAATCAGATTGCGGGTGGTAATTTTCTTGACAAGGCAGGAGCAGAGCCCAGCCCGCAGCCTGCTGCTCTGCAGGTACCGCCACGCTGCAGTGCTGACAGCAGTAAAAACTTGTCTCTGACAGTAAACTAAGCATGTATGACCCGGAAGACATAGAGAGCAGATAAGGGCAGTAACACAGACTCCATTTAGTGCTATTAAAATGGTTTAAGTAGACTTACGATCAGAGATGCCAGCCTGAAACTTGAGAAGCTCTGGACGTGAGGAGTGGGAGATGGATGGCCCGTGAGCCAGCCTGGTACACAGGTTCCTGCAGCACAGGCAACTTTGTCCTGTGATTGCAGGCTGGGAAGTCTTTTCAAAGAAGAATATTTCACTACAAGAAATAGGATTTTTTTTTTCCTTTTCTTTCTTTTTTTCTTTGCAAAGCAGCATTTCTGAGACGATTCTGCAGAAGGGAGATGCAGCTTTGGAATCACTCTGTGGGACTCTGCCAGTCATTGCAGTAAAAGAAAAGGCTTTATCACAGTATCACAGCATAACTAAGGTGGGAAGAGACCTCGAGGATCATCGAGTCCAACCTATCAACACAGACCCCATGGCTAGACCATGGCACCAAGTGCCACGTCCAATCTCCTCCTGAATGCCTCCAGGGACGGTGACTCCACCACCCCCCTGGGCAGCACATTCCAATGACTCGCTCGGTGAAGAACTTTCTCCTCACCTCCAGCCTAAACTTGTCTTATTAAATTAGACAGAGACCCTCACAGGTCTCCTGTGGTCCCACATCCTGTGGTCCCCACTGCTCAGGATGGGACATCCCAGTGGTTTGAATATTTCACTTTGGATCTGGGCTGTTTGGGATAGTCTGAAGCGAAGAGCTGGTGCAGTATTCAGTCCTCACTCCTGAGGACTCACCCCTGGTTCTAGGACACAGCTGTGGTCCTTGTGACACCAGTGATGCTTGGGAGAGTCCTTAACTCTTCCCCTCATGCCCTCCAAGCCATGCTGCCTTCCTGGGACCACCAGGACGAGGACCACTGAGTTCAACATCTGAGGAGAGCTATAGCAATGCTGCAAAACCCCCTTGGATGCGGTGTTTAAGAGAACAAGCCCCTCTTGTTTTATTACCATCAATGTGACAAACTGATTTATGGCAGATGGTGACAGAAAGTGCCTGACACAGAAAAAATATTTTTTTTAATCAAGGAATGATCACCATAAAGAATGTTCTGTATCAGTCAAATATATCCAGCTGCAAAGACCCTATATGGTAGCATTAAGAAGATGTAAACTCTCAGATCTATTATAAACAACTTTTTAAGGTAGCTGAGGCTTGGAGGATTTTGACACGGGAAAGGATGAGGAGTATCATAATTCCATATGTGTCCAGGCATTGTGGACTTGTTAATGAAATTTCCAGGGTTTGTAGGAGCTTTTGATATACTCCTGTTACAGCTGTCATGAGCACCACAGGTGCTGAAATATTTATTGTTGCTTTTTTGCCTGCCCATCTCCCCACTGCTTCCCTTGTGCTCCATAATACTGAGGTTCCCTGATGCCTGCCAACCTGTGCACAACCATCATGACCTCATCTGATGTCTTCTGTTCCTTCTCCCATTCTCAGCATTTCTTCTCCTCAGGAAATTCCAGGGTGTCTTTGGAGGAAACCTCACATCCCACCACTCAGCATCCTCTTCTCCTTGCTCCTTGGGTCTTCAGTCCTTTTCTTTCCCCTCGTTACATTTTATCCCACTCTGTGGACACCCAGAACATCAGCTGCTCCATCAGGACAGCAAGTCAATCATAGAATCATAGCATTAATAAGGTTAGAAAAGATCTCAAAGGTTGTCAAGTCCAACCTGTCACCCAAGACCTCCTGACTACTAAACCATGGCACCAAGTGCCACGTCCAATCCCTTTTTGAACACCTCCAGGGATGGTGACTCCACCACCTCCCTGGGCAGCACATTCCAATGGCTAACAACTCTCTCTGGGAAGAACTTTCTCCTCACCTCAAGCCTAAACTTCCCCTGGTGCAGCTTGAGACTGTGTCCTCTTGTTCTGGTGCTGGTTGCCTGGGAGAAGAGACCAACCCCCTCCTGGCTGCAACCTCCCTTCAGGTAGTTGTAGAGAGCAACGGGACAGGAAAAAACCTGAAGGGATAATGTTTCACAAAGGGTAACGCAGTGGGTGGATTTTTGCATCTGCACCAGCATCTCCCTCCTACTCCTTCCAGCCACAGGACTGTATCTCCTTGCCCATCATCCATTACCCTCCATCCCATCACAAACCCAGCAGTCGATCATTTGTTTCTTGTCCTTGAGGCATCACCAGCATGCGACCTGCCAAGATGGCTCCAATCCTTCACCCTGCTCCTCACGCCTGGCTGTTTCCCCATCTCCCTGTGCAATAGCACACATACCTCATCCCCACCTTCGCTCTTTATCTTTGATCTGCTCTGTCTTCTGAAGGCGTGTTCATCTTTTTAACTCCTGTTTATGCAGTTTTGAAGATGGCCTGGGGGGGGTGGGAGGGTGGGGTGTGTAAGACAAGAAATTAAAAGCTGGGGCTAGTCAGGGAGGCTGCTCAGTAAAAGTATAGGAGTAAGGCAGTGGGTATCAGCAAGAATCAAGGCTAAGAGGAGCAGGAAAAACAGCCTCTTGCTAGGAAATTTTGATCAGTGAAGCTCTTTATGACCTCTCACCTCTTCTAATTTGGGGGAAATTATCCAAGACCAAAATATCCTAATTCACAGGAACAATTCACATGCATGAAATGAATGGAAAGGCTGCTCTCTCTCCCCACTTACTGTGGCTTTTTGTCCTCTCTGTGTTTTATATTGAAAACAGTGGGGGGTGATACACAAGCACAACAAGAGAGAAAGGAACCTGCTTGCCTCTTTTTTTTTCCCTTTTCTTTCCTTTTTTCCCTTTCCTTTTTTCTCTCTTCCAAAGTTTTTCTAAGAGTTTTGGATCGATGTGTTCCTATCAGTGCATTTTCCCTGTGCCCAGCTCAATTAGTGCTACCTCCCTGAAAAGCAAAGCAGGAACGGCCCCAGGAGGGGAGAGGTGACTCTCCCCAGGTATTATCTGGCAGAGGCAATAGCTGGTTTGGGGATAAACGCTGATGAATTCACTCCAGCTCCTTGCCAAAGCATTAGGTAAGCAAGGCAGGACAGTGCAAACCAGTCCTGGTTGCATTTGTGCCCCTTCACCTCCTATATGTGGCAGCAGCCGAGGTGCCCTTTGCTGGCTGCTTGTTTATGGATAGCGTTGGCTTAAAATGGACACAGCCAAAGGGAGACAGATGGGGAAGAGAACAGCACCGGGCTGGGCTCTGATCCTCCCCTCCAGCCTCCGGACCTGGTTCTGCAGTGTCTGTATGTCCTTCATTTTCTGCAACCTGCACTCAGCCCTGCATTGCAGCAGCAGAGGAGTCCCCTTGGCTGCTTGGCTCCTGGAGCTCAGCATGGGGCTGCACCAATCTGCAGCTCACTCAGAGGTGGAGGGAAAGAGGAAGGGAAAAGGTCCCAGGGACCCCCAGAGCTCCATCCCTCCAGTGGAGGTTTCCCCAGCTCAGCTCCAAAAGCTACCCAAGGGAGTTAGGATGCCACTTTGTACCAGAGCTACCTCTAGCAAAGCAAGCCACATTTTCTGTTACTCCTAGAGTGAATCAGCCTCTCTCGATCCTTTAGGATAGTTCCTCTATGTTCCTGCGTGCTGCAAAGCTCCTCTGGACAGACAGAGAGACACTCATTTGGCAGTGCCATGCCAGCAATGCAATCCTGAGCTGATGGGATTAAAAACTGTCAACCCAGATTTCGGGTGCATGTGGGGGTGTTATTTCTGATGTCCCTCCTTCCCTGCACACACACACACACACCCCCCAAAATGGAAGAGGCAAGCCAGCAGAGTCAAACCTTTGGCACGGCCTCTCCGTCGTGCTTCAAAGTAGAAAATGTTGGGTGCCAAATTTTTTACTGCAGTGTAAATTAAAATGCCTGAACTAAGATGACAGACACATTGCACGGAGATCAGTGCAGCCTCCTGCCTCTTAGGAGACATATTAGAATTAAGAGCAAATGATTCCTGAGAGCAGAGTCTGCTTGAGATGGGGGGGTAGGTGAGGGGGGGAAATGGGGAAAATAATAAAATTAAAATAAAACACAGCCATGGGGGAAACACCAAACTTGTGCCAAGGTCTCTCAGAGCCTTTGGGTGGCTTGAAGGGGCTGGAGGAGGCTGGTGGCTCTCCAGACATGAATCCATGCAGACACGTTGCAGATATTTGTCTCCCCAAGTGTGATTACACACTGAAAAGTGACTTACTGTTACAACCCTTGTGGGATTCTGGACTTACAGGCTCGAGTTCATTTTCCAGGTTAAAAAAAACCCCTCCACATAACAGAAATGAAGGGATTGAGTTCCTTTCTTTTTGTTTGTTTGGGATCTTTCTTTTCTTTACTTGCTTGGTTTCTGTCCAGCAGCTCACCCCAAGCCTGTGGTGAAGAGGAGCTGTAGCTCTTCCCATTAGGGGGACACAGAGATGGTAAAGGGAGGCAGCTCCTGCCCTGAACTCACTGCTGCAGTGGTTATGATGTCCTAGGGGGGGCAAAACACAGCAAGAGATATTCTATCCCTAAAGTCACCAGATCTGAGGATGAGCATGCAGATCTGGGAGGTAGGAAGCTGTTGGGTTTTGCAGGCACGTCTGGTGTCTGACACCACTTTCACCTAAAGGGATTCAACAGCAGGACACGGAGGAGACCAGCTCATCCTGCAGCCCAGGGCATTCTGGTGGCACCCCTGGGCAGCACAGGGATGTTCCTGAGCTTGGCAGCTGCTAAACCTGCATTAGGGTGGAATCAGAACATACATATACCTGCTCAGCAGGGAAAGGGACTTTCCTCCAGGCAGGAGAGGAGCTAACTGGAGTCTCCAGGGTGTGTGCATGTGTGTGTTGTGGAGGTGTTGCCCCTTGGATCATTTATTTGACAAGGAAGTTTCTCATGGATGGTGCTTAACTCCTTGAAACCAGAAGGACTTTCTGTGCACTTGGTTCAGATCCTCAAGCTCTTTATGATCCCTGCAGCTCTCAGCATCCTGCTGAGACTCTGAGTTATAAAATCACAGACTGGTTTGGGTTGGAAGGGATCTTTCCAGGTCATCTAGTCCAACCCCCTGCAGTAAGAAAGGACATCCCCAACTAGAGCAGGCTGCTCAGAGCCCCAGACAACCTGACTTGGAATGTTTCTAGGAATAAGGCATCTGCCACCTCTCTGGGCAACCTGAGTTAGCCTGAGAGAAGGTGCTGCCTGTACCAGTGCAAGGACCACTCCTCACAATACCCTGGCACAGCAGCTCAGCATCCCTTAATCACTCTTTCTACCTACCCAGGACATGGTTTCTGCCTGGCACTTTAGGAAACAAAATCTCATCCTGCAGCGTGGACACAGGTGAAATTCAGGTGAAATTCAGGTAATGGGAGCAAAGAATTCCACAGGAGTGATTGTCAGCAACCCAGCTGGCTGCACGTGTGTGCATTTCCATGTTTGCATCCAGCATGCTCTTTGCTCACAGTTTATCAGCTCACACCTGACTTGGTCCTTGCTGCTTCCTGCCAGTCCCAGTCATGGGGGGGTCAGCAGCAGAGACCAGGTTCTGGTAGTATTTCCCCTGGTTGTGTGTGAGTGGCACTTGCAGCCTCACACTCCCAGTGAACTGTAAAACCAATTTAAAAATGACATTTCAGGAATTAATGCAATGCCCACTGCAATCACACAGTGGGCTGCTGAGGAGGCAGATTCCAGCCTGGAATTTGTTACCTGGCTGGGGCATTTGTTACCACACAAGGACCAAAAACTTCCTTGCCTCGTAGCCCCTCTGTGCAAGGACAAGTTAGAAATAGGGATGGACAAAGGGCAGCTCCTGCCATCCTCTGCTTGGAGGTGTTTTTAACCTTACTCCCTGCTCTCTGGAGTCAGTGCCATGTTGTGCTCTAGGTTCACAGCTAAAGGCTTTCTTTTGGTAATAGCTGCAATAATCAGCCCTTTGGTAACACCTCTGTCTCCATCACGGCTCAGCAGTGGGACATGTCAAATGACTTGGGTCTGTTTAGCCTGGAGAAGACACAGAGGGGATCTTCTCAATGCTTGTCAACATCTAAAGGGCAGGGGGCAGGAGGATGGGACCAGATTCTTTCCAGTGGTGCCCAGTGACAGGACAAGGAGCAATGGGCACAGATTAGAACCCAGGAGGTTCCACCTAAACATGAGAAGAAAATTCTTCCCTGTGAGGGTGTTGGAGCCCTAGACCAGGATTTCTATAGAGAGGTTGTGGAATCATCTTTGGAGAAATTCCAAACCTGTCTGGATGTTGCAATCCTAGACAGCCTATTGTGGGTGCCCCTGCTTTAGCAGGGGACTTGGACTAGATGATCTCCAGAGATCCATTCCAACCTCCACCATGCTGAGATTCTGTGGTTCTGTGATTTACCAAAGGCATGTGAATAATGTAGCTACTGCATGAGGAAACTGAGGCAGGGAGAAGGCAGCTGGGCACCTGGGTACAAGAATAGGGCTGAGAGCCTCATGTCCTGTGGGATATGCACAGTGCTCTGCAAGACGCTTGGCGCCTGGGTGCCGCTGGCAGCAGCCATCCCACTCCCTGGAGCCTGATTTCAGAGACAATTAGGTGCCTAATGATGCAGGCAGACACCCCGTGGCATGTGCACTGGAATGGGCTGCATTCCATGCCCAAGCACTTCTGAAAACCTCACTCGGCATCTACCTGCAGCTGCAAGCTCCTGCAAAAGCCAGAATATTTTCAGACTGCTTCCTGGGAGGCTGCTCTGGGCTGTATAAAAGGCAGGCTTGGCTGAAGGTGTGGGCTTTCAGCACAGGGGAGGGCTGGAGGGCATCACTTACTCAACCAGTCCCTTAGAAGAAGGACCCATTGCCCCAGGCTTCCCCCTGGCCACCATCCACAGGGTCCTGAAGCTCAGCCACTGCACTCAAGACCTGTCACCACATCTAACCTGCTCTTCCAGGGTTGCCTTTGGGTGAGTTTAATAAAGAAAGGTAAACCCTTCTTTAGCACAGAGCGCAGGCTCTGTCCTTTTTGCACAACCACTCCATACTTGCACCCATATCTGCTTATGTTTCTTAGACCTCCATGCATGAGGTCTACTTCAATTTGCAGGGCAGGGGCAGGCAATAATCCCCGTGGATATGCAGGGCAGAGGGGTGTGCTGGCTGAATGTCATGTCTGTACATCCTTCATGTGCCCAGGATCACCTCTTTGGGTTTATAAAGCATTGTGACCAAAGATTTTGCCACAAGCTCTCTGGAGACCTCAGCTGGAGTTGGGTTTGGTATTCATAGTTTCATAGTTTCATTCAGGGTTGGAAGGGACCACAAGGATCATCCAGCTCCAATCCCCCTGCCACGGGCAGGGACACCCCACACTAGATCAGGCTGGCCAGAGCCTCATCCAGCCTGCTCTTAAACACCCCCAGGGACGGGGCCTCGACCACCTCCCTGGACAACCCATTCCAGGGTTTCACCACTCTCATGGTGAAGAACCTCCTCCTCACATCCAGCCTGAATCTCCCCACCTCCAGCTTCATTCCATTCCCCCTAGTCCTGTCACTACCTGAGATCTTGAGAAGTCCTTCCCCAGCCTTCCTGTAGGCCCCCTTCAGATACTGGAAGGCCACAATTAGGTCACCTCAGAGCCTTCTCTTCTGCAGACTGAACAGCCCCAACTCCTTCAGTCTGTCCTCATAGGAGAGGTGCTCCAGCCCTCTGATCATCCTCGTGGCCCTTCTCTGGACACGTTCCAGCACCTCCACATCCCTCTTGTAATAGGGGCTCCAGAACTGGACACAGTACTCCAGGTGGGGTCTCACCAGGGCTGAGTAGAGGGGGAGAATCACCTCCCTTGCCCTGCTAGCCACACTTCTCCTGATGCAGCCCAGGATCTGATTGGCTTTGCGGGCTGCAAGTGCACACTGAGAGCTCATGTTGAGCTTTTTGTCCACCAGCACCCCCAAGTCTCTCTCCTCAGGGCTACTTTCCAGCCAGTCACTGCCCAGCCTGTATTTGTGCCTGGGATTGCCTCCACCCAGATGCAGGACCCTGCACTTGCTCTTATTGAACTTCATGAGGTTGGCTTGTGCCCACCTCTCCAGCCTGTCAAGGTCCCTCTGGATGGCCTCCCTTCCCTCCAGCGTGTCTGCTGCACCACACAGCTTGGTGTCATCAGCAGACTTGCTGAGGGTGCACTCAGTGCCACTGTCCATGTCCCCCACAAAGATGTTGAACAAGACAGGTCCCAGGACTGATCCCTGTGGGACTCCGCTTGTCACTGGCCTCCACTGGGACATGGAGCCATTGACAGCCACTCTTTGGGTGCGGCCATCAAGCCAGTTCCTTATCCATCTAGTGGTCCACCCATCAAACCCATGTGTCACCAGTTTGGAGACCAGGATGTGCTGCAGGACAGTGTCGAAGGCTTTGCTCAGGTCCCCCATTGCTTTGATCCCCCATAGCTTGGGGGATCAAATGGCTCAGGAAGGTGATACCTGGGAGTGCTTAATAAATGCTCTGGTTCTTCTCCACTTCCCATCTGCTCCCACATTCCAGCAACAAGCAACACCTAGACCCCCAACTCAGGCTTTGCAAAGGCTCTCACAGCTTTATTCCCACACCCTGCCACTGCTCTGAGCCCACCATCAGACCTTACCCAAACCCTGTCTGGCTAGAACTTCCTCCAGCTTGCATCACCAAGTTAGAAAGCCAACAATCCAGTAATTTATTATGAAACACAATATTTCTAGGTGACTCCCTCAATAGGGAATTCATTTCAATGCTGTTAGGCAAAAAGTGGAAGTCACGCCTCCAGGTAGAGGGTTTATTTTCCACCTTTGTGGAGAGCAGGCAGAGAAAACAAATGGCTTCAGTAACTGCAAAATAATCTATAAGGCAGAGTGCATCTCCTCATCTGCTTTCAGAAGGTTTTATTCAGCTCAGGCTTTCTATATGATCCAGTGATGAATGAAATACCTGGAAACAGGGCAAAGTGACATTATTTATGGAGAACAGTAAAAGAGCATCCTGTTTCTTTGCATGCAATTTTGGCAACAGCAGAGTTTTGGAGGTTAAAATGAGATTCCCCTCAAATCATTTCAATTCATCCCAAACTTAAAAAAAAACAACCAACAAAACAATAAAGCAGAGGTCTTGTGCAGAAGTGGTGATGGCTTGGTCTACCCAGTGCTCCTTGTGTCTTTCAAACATCCCTCCTTTGGTTAAGTCAAGATCTGGAGGAGCGTGAATGCAGGCTGAGCACCCCAGCCTTCCTCTCCACTACACAAATTTTCTCATCAGTGAGCCTTAATCATCCATAAAGTCATACCCCACCATCACCTGGGTCATATAAACCCAAACTGAACTAAAAATTATCTTCTGTCACAGCTCAGTCATGTGGTGAGCCCGGGTACCTCAGTCTCAGCAAACAATTGTCACAGCTTCAAAGATCAGTCTGACCCATCGCTGAGCCTGGGATGGGTACCTGCCTTCCAAAACTGCTCCTTCTGGCTCCCAATTCAATAAGCAATTTGCAAACCTGCTAAAAGGTTGAGCTGGGTGGTGCCAGCTGGCTTTGGTGGCACATGCCTTGGTATCCAGAGAAGGGCCACGAGGATGATCAGAGGGCTGGAGCACCTCTCCTATGAGGACAGACTGAAGGAGTTGGGGCTGTTCAGTCTGGAGAAGAGAAGGCTCTGAGGTGACCTAATTGTGGCCTTCCAGTATCTGAAGGGGGCCTACAAGAAGACTGGGGAGGGACTGCTCAGGATCTCAGGTAGTAATAGGACTAGGGGGAATGGAATGAAGCTGGAGGTGGGGAGATTCAGGCTGGACGTGAGGAGGAAGTTCTTCACCATGAGAGTGATGAAGCCCTCTTGGAATTGGTTGTCCGGGGAGGTGGTTGGGGCACCGTCCCTGGAGGTGTTTAAGCCCAGGTTGGATGAGGCTCTGGCCAGCCTGATCTAATGTGGGGTGTCCCTGCCCATGGCAGGGGCTTTGGAACTAGGTGATCCTTGTGGTGCCTTCCAACCCTGACTGATACTATGATATTATGATCTCTCTGAATCAGGCTCCCCCTTAGCAGGGCTTTATTTAGCAAATGCCTTACACGTGCTAAGCTGGGGATGAAAAACTTTCCCTTTTTTTCTTTCCTTTTGGTTTAAAATGGTTTGTTTGCTAGTAAATTCACAGTATGGCTGAGATAGCACATTTGTGTTGTTAGGTACAAAGATAATGGAGGATTAAAATGCTGACAAGTGCGTAGAGAGGGAAATGATTTGGTTACCTCTTAGCGATGCAGCAGCAGCTGGAGTGATCCCCGCATCTGTGGCTGCTTCCAGGCAATTACTGCTTCCCTCCCAGCGCTTCTGACAAATGCTTCTGCTCCCCTGCTTTGAATTGTCAAATGCAAAAGTTGCCATGAGAAGTGGTTTCCCTCCTTTGGCCTTTCTTTTACTTGTTCTGTGATCAGTTTGGAGGATTTTCACAGGGTAAAATCCAACTAGTTTTGTGGGGAGAAACTCCCGCCTCGTCCAGGCAGGAGGGTGAAATGAGTCTCGTCACTGGGTGCATCTGCACACTTCACAGTTTTCCCATAAAATACTTTAATTGACTTTAATAATATCTTTAATTCAAGAGTTTCACACATTTGGGGTCAGGTCTGGTGTAGTGTTTTACTGGTATTCCCCCAGGCTGTGCCAAGAGCCCATTACACGGGGTGAAGGAGCTCCCCTCTGAGCCAACCATTGCCCTCCTTCTGCCACCTCCACCTCTTGTAAAAACAAACACGGGCTCCCTAAGTGCAATTAGCATCTGAGGAATGCCAAGAGAGGGAGATTAATCATTCATAAACTAAACAAATACTGTTCTGATCCCATTAGCCAACAGACAACGTCTCCTGTTAATTTACTTCTGTTTGAGGTGTATCTATTAACCCCTTTTAATCGGCTATTATTCCAGTTAAGCTCTTAGCTGGGCTTAGTTATCAGAGGAAAGTACCCTTCTGACATGAGATCAAATTAAGATTATGGAAAACTTGTTAGGAATGAAGAGCCCTGCATTTGTAATTGAGTTATAACCTAATTAAAAAAGATGAGGTATGCTTCTGACAAGGTCCCTGCCAGTACCACGTCATGGTAGTGTTGGGTTGATGGCCGGACTTGGTGATCTTAGAGGTCTTTTCCAACCTTAAGGATGATTCCATGATTTTCCTGAGTATCTTCCTCCCTCCACTGAGGCCTCTTTGCTGAATTTTGTCAGCCTAAACTCAACCAGACAGGTGTCACCATAGTCTGCCTTAATGTACTCACCCCCTGACACAACATGGCTTTTCTCCCTGTCCTCCTTTGTAGCTACAACAGAGTTGGAAATCTAATTTTTTTCTTAAATGTCAGAGAGGCACATAAAGTTAATATACTTACCAGTTTCCAGCCCTCCACTTAAAGTCAATTACTGGTGGTGGATATGTATGCCCCAGCAGCGTGGCTGCCTGCTGCGGGACAGGCTCACCGTGCTCTTCGTTTGTGGAGCACACTGTCCGTGGAAAATCACAGTATCACAGTATCACAGTATAACTTAGGTTGGAAAGGACCTCAAGGATCATCAAGTCCAACCTATCAACACAGACCCCATGACTAGACCATGGCACCAAGTGCCACGTCCAATCTCCCCTTGAACGCCTCCAGGGTCGATGACTCAACCACCTCCCTGGGCAACCCATTCCAATGACGAATGACTCGCTCGGTGAAGAACTTCCTCCTCACCTCGAGTCTAAATGTGATGTTTTAGACTGCTGGTAGCTGAGTATTAGATCTCCATGTTTCTGAGGTCATCTTCAGTGAGTAGCTTGTTTCTGCCCACATCCATGAGCAGGAGGCAACTACAGCACTAGGAGGAAAAGTTTGTGCCCTGGAGATGCTGTGGGCATCCAGCATCACGGCACCTGGTTGAAGAGCTGGTGGTGGGTTAGCTGGAGCAGAAGATGCTCCCCTGCCTTAGGATCACTGCTCTGTAGTTAATGTTGTAAGGGAATGACAATGGAGCAAGCATCCCTGGCTAAAAGTAGGCAGCAGCTGGGTGCTGAGAGCACCCTCAGGGTGCTGGCTTTGCTCCATGGTTTGTATCAGCTTTTCAGCCTGTAAGTGAGAGGAGAGAGGAAGCACAGAAACATAGAATCACAGAATGCTTTGGGTTGGAAGGGGCCATAAAGATCATCTAGTTGCAACCCTTGACCATGGACAGATAAACTTTCCATTAGATCAGGTTGCTCAGTGCCCCATCTGGCCTGGCCTTGAGCATTTGCAGGTATAGGGCATCCACAGCTTCTCTGGGCAATCTGCTCCAGTGTCTCACCACCCACACAGTGAAGAATTTTTTCCTAATATCTAATCAAAATCTCCTCTTATTCAGTTTGAAGCCATCACCCCTTGGCCTGTCACTGAAATCCTGATAAAAAGTGCCTCCTCATCTTTCCTGTAGACTTCCTTTAAATATTGAACAGCTGTAGTAAAGTCTGCTCAGAGCCTTCTCTTCTCCAGGCTGAACAACCCCATCTCCCTCAGCATATCCTCTTAGCAGAGGTGCTCCAACTCTCTAATCATTCTTGTGGCCTCCTCTGAACCTGCTTCAACAGTTCCATGTCCTACTTGTGCTGAGGGCCCCAGAGCTGGACACAGCACTGTAAGTGAGGTCTCACCAGAGCAGAGTAGGAAGGAGGAGAATCACCTCCCTCGACCTGCTGCCCGCGCTGCAGAGGCAAGAGAGCTGTATTGGAAATGAGCATTTTGACAAAGCTGCTGGCTCCCTATTTTAAAACCCACAACAACTCAAACAGATTTAATTCCCCTCCAATTCCAACCAGAACTTGAAGAAAAGTTTGCAATTTGATCCTGAAAACCTTGATGCCATTTACACCCATTTTCACCCTGGTGCTTCAGACACCAGGGATCCTTTCTCTCACAGCTCCTCGCAACAACCCACACCAAGGAGAAGGAGGAATAGTCTCACCTGAGCTGCCCAGCTCCCAGTTAGCAAAAGGTAAATAAGTCTTATTTTTCTCTCTCTTGCTTCTCAGGCTGTGGTGGCTGATGAGCCTTGTCAGAGGAGAGCCCTCCCCTCCTGCTTCAGTGCATAAATGCTGCATCTTTGGGGATTTGCTTTGGTTAATTTAGGAGCTGCTTGAACTTTGCTTAAAGGCGCCTGCGTGTTGCTATCCCTTGGAGTCACCCCATGGGTTTGTCAGAGCTGAACCTGCAGTTCATTAGAGGTACAGAGTCAGCTAATTATTCCTGGAAAATGTGGTATAATTTTATGAATTATGCATAAAATAGTAACTAATTGTGGAGTTCCTAGATATATAGATATGTATATATGTATATATACACTGCAGGGCAAATGCTTCCCCACTTGAGGGCTATATACAAACACAAACCAAATAACACATATACTGAATCTGATGTTGCAGGCAGGGTGGCCACTCACTGAGGCCACAGGCATCGATGGGAGAGCATCTGGGAGGTCATAAAATCACAGAGTCATGGAATGGGTTATGTTGGAAAGGACCTTTCAAGGTCATCTAGTCCAATCCCCCTGAAGTCAGCAGGGACACCTTGAGCTACCTCAGGTTGCTCAGAGCCTTGTCCAACCTGACCTGGAATGGTTCCAGGGATGGGGCATCTATCACCTCTCTGGGCAACCTGGGCTCACCCTTGGTGTAAAAAATGTCTTCTTTCTCTCTAGTATAAATCTTCCTCTTTTAGTTTAAACCCATCACCCCTTGTCCTGTCACAACAGACTGAAAAAAGGCTGTCCCCATCTTCGAGGTAGAGTCCCCTCCCAGTGTTCAGCCCATAGGAGGCGGCTGTCAGGCACAGCACTGCCCCAGGCTGTAATTTACAACGAAGTGCTATCGATGGAGCTTTGACCTCCAAGCCAAAGGAGTTGCAGAAGATCCGTGCTGAATTTCATGGATATTGGCCAAAGCATTACCTTTTTCCAGCAGAGAGATTGTGGTGCAGCCCTGCCCACAAGCTCTCGAAGTAGGTACATCCTTCCCTCAGCCCGAGTGCTCTTGAAGGACAAACCCTCAGCGCACTGCCAGCCCCCAGCCCCTGCAAATCCCTAGGGAGTAGCTGGGGAAGCCCTTCCCTCCCAGAGACACAAAGTAGCAGCATGCCAAGGCTTGATCCATGGGCACTCACTTCAAAGACGCAGATCAGCAGCCGCGGTCCTCCTCCTCTGACAGATACTCATTTCAGAGTTCACCAGCATGCTTTGGAGACATAAAAATCAATAGAAGAGAGGGAACAATAAAGTTTCATTGTTCAGTAATGAGGTAGACAGCATCTATCAAAAACTCCCAAAGTGCTGCTCACTGCAGGATTCTTCTCCACTGTCTCCTCCTGCATGGAGATAAAGAGCCTCTGGCACTGGAGCTGGACCTCAGCTAACTTAGAGACAGGCTTAGCTGGGAGAAAGCTGAATTCTGGAAGATAAGCATCCCTCCGTGGCCAGACTCCATTGCCTCTTCCTCTTGCATGCAGTATTGTTGCAGCATTCCAACACTTCCACCTCAAGATCTTGAGATGATTGCTGAGTTCCAAATCTTGACCTCCAAAGAGTCCAGGAGCTCATGCAACTTTTTGGTCTATTCCCACCATGAGGGTGTCCCCATTGTTGTTGTAGCAGGTAGCATGGCAGCATCACAGTCAGCCTCTGTGCACACCTGGTGCCAAGGGACTGGTGGTGGTGGGAAACTGTGTCTCTCTGGAGAGAAAGCACCAGAGGAGCCACCTCAAACCCTTCAGCTCCAAGGATGCAATGCAAATCATCTTTAAAACTTTAAAAGAAGATATGAGAGGAATAGTGATGTGTGAAGAACAGTTATAGAGTGATGGGTGGAGGGAGGAAAGCATGGACAGGAAGAAAAGAGACAGATCAGCATGAGAGCTGCCCATTTCGGCTCTCTTATGTCACTAACCCCTGCAAAGGGATGGTGGAAGAAACACAGAGATAAACAGCCCCCAGACTGTTGGTAGGAATCAAGTTTGTCTTGAGATGCAGAGCCTTGGGTGCTGATACAGAGGACTCCACCCTGCAGTATCTGGGGGCCATGAGACACCTGGGTGGTATTTCAGGGGACAATGGAGAGCTGAGGACCAGCAACGCAGGTTCAGACTCTCAGGTCCAACCCTTGTGGTCCCCAGCTTCTCTCCCATCTTCACCAGCAACATCACCCAGAAAAGTATTTCTTCCCTACCCCCACAGCAGCTTTTCCAAACGAGGCTGTGCTTCATTTAATAGTGTTTCTAAAAAATGTTTAATCATCTGCTATTTTTTTTTTTCTTTTTCCCTTTTCCCACCCTTTCCTCCTACTTTTTCTGCTGAAGAAAGAGAAATGAGCTGCTGGTTGCGTGGAATCATTTTGCTTTATCCCCAAAACCCCCTTAAAACCTGAGACAAGGCACATGCTGCAGCATCCAGGGGAATACAGGCTTGTCTCTCGCTCGTGCCCAGCTCCCCTGTACTGTCACGCTAGCAGGAAGAAATATGCAGTCACCCTTGCTGCATATTCTGGCAGGGTTGTTGTCAACTTATTATTTTTTGACTCAAAGCCAAAAATGAAGGGCATTTGCATCTTGCAATTTTGCTGTTTGCTTGTCTTGCTTATGTTGCTGGAAATGACCTACAAGGAGTCAACAGCAGGCAGCTAGGACAACACCAGAGTGGAAAAGAGATGAAGCTGGAAAGTTCATAGCTTGCCCTAAAGCATCCCACAATATTTAGCTAAACAGGGAGGAAGCAATTAAAAAGCACATGGATGTTTCATCAATAGATTTATTCCCAGTTTGCAGGGGTTAGTGACACAATGGAGCCCAAATAGGATTGGAATTTCTCCCTGTAAAGAAAAAAGAACCCCCCAAAAAAATCCCCCAAATCAGCAATCACCTACAGTTAAAACAAACCCAGCAACCAGCTGCTAGACCTATACATGGAGACGACTCTCATTAACATCCATGCAGACAGTACAAAGGAAGGAGCCACCTTGTTTGCCTTGCCTTTGTTAATACCCTCCCTTAACAACACCATTTTGCATCTTAAAGTCGGAGGGTGCTTTCCTGGAGGGCAGCAGGATTTACAGGGCTGCGATAACGAAGCTGCACAAATATAATTTACTGTAAGTGGCACCGAATCGTGGAAGAGAGAGGAGGTGAAGATCTTTGCGAGATATTTCCTCTCGCCAGAAAATAAAACCAAACCAAAACCCAAAAAGCCAAACCCACCCCAAAACCACAAAACCGGTCCTAGAGAAGAATACCTTCCTCAAGACAGTTCTGCATAATTGCTCTGTGCATCTGACAGGGCTGGAATATACTTTTTCTTGTAGGTGTCAAAGACTCAGCACTGACAGAAGGAGTGGTGCACTCTGCAGTCTTTGGTGCAATGCCTGGTGCATTACGCTCACGCTGCGAGACATCTCCCTCTGTGCTTAGGAAATGGTTAATTGTCAAAGATAAGAAGAGTTGCCGTACAGCAATCAAATGGAAGCTAATGCACACCTAAGACTGCAGGCAGCAGCTCTCGGAGCTGCTGGCATCTCAGGAGGAGAGGGGGGTGGGGGGGGAAAGAATAAATAAAAGAAATAAAAGACACCTGAATTTTAAATATATGAAGAAAATTCTGCAGCCACACACCTCTCTCTGCTCTGGTGACAATAAAACTTTACACTCAGGTCTCTGTTGGCCCATACTCTTCCAGCCTGAGCACCTACAAAGGAAAGAGGGAAAAAAGCACTGGATTTGCAAGAGGGGGGTCCCGTCTCGCCTGTCTCCTTCGCAGGAATAATCTTATCAAAGTCTCTGGAGTCATTTTCCTGCGTGCAGGCAGAAGGACTTGATGGAGGAGGAGAGCAATAGGGACAGGCAGTTTGCAAATGATGTGGGTTCAGGACGTATCAAGACCCAGCCCTGACTCACTTGCACAATTTGGATGCAATGAGCCACCCGATACAGATGCAGAACACCTATAACTTCATTTACTTCATTGGCTTTAGCTGCTCTGGAGAAAGCAAAAAGCAGAATCTGAAAGTGTTGCAAACACCCAAAGCCCCATTACCAGCAAATTTCTCCTTGAAATGTCTTATTTCAGCAAAGATTTGTTTCCAAGTTGCTATGGTTGTCCCCTCGTGCCACGACCCTCTTGTCAAAGCCAGTGATGTTCTAGTGACCTCTGTCTCAAGGTCACAGTTTGATGAATTTGGCAAATGGGTTTGTTACTCCTTTTCTTTTTTTTCTGTTAAACACACTTTTAGGTGAAACCTCTGGAAGAAAGCCTGACACTGCAGCTGCCTTCTGGGCTTAATCTGAAGAATTTTTCACGTTGGAACCTGATTCAGTCGAAGATGCCCCTGCTCACTACAGGGGGCGTTGAACTAGATGACCTTTAAAGATCCCTTCCAACCCAAACCATTCCATGATTCTATGATTCTATGGCTGCTTTTCTCAGAGTCCTTGCTGGATGGCATCTCACTGGATCGTATTATTTCAAGACAGGTCCATCTTCTGTTCCAGGAACAGCACGGGATGAGAAGCTGCAGAGTAAGACTCTCACACTTAATTATCATCAAGCAAATAAAACAAAAGAGAAATGTTCATGTAGTTATGGAGTACAACATTCAGCTAGCTGCTTGGGCAGATCCCTCTAACTGATGTAAAGGCTCTGTAGGAGACATAAAGTGCTCCTAGTTCCCTTCCTTGGCAAATGACTCTCTGTATCCTCCACTTCGGGATTGTTTATTTCTGAGGTGAGTAATTATCAACTGTGGAGGGAAAACCGCTGCAGTGTGAAGTGTGGAGAAGCTCCGACGAGTGGGAGCGATGCCTTTCGCTGCCTGCATGCACAAATGTACCCTGCCAGCCCCAACTAATGTCACCTGCAGGTAAAGTCATTCTTCTGAAGACAGGAGAACCCCAAAAGGGGATAAAAGTGAGGCACCTTAATGTGTTTCTCTCTTTTAGAGGTAACAGGAGGCTAACGTGTCTGCTTTGCTCAAGGGACTGGGAAAGTCTGATGATGGAGCATCCCAAAGCAGTTTCTCTGCCTCTTGAATGGAGCAGGAAGGCTGAAGCTGGTTTACACTCAGTGTGCACAGCCACAGCCACCCCCAAAAGGGCATCCCACCCCAGGCTGATGACAGCATGGTCACACGTGGGTCATTTTAAAACACAGCATCTGTGAGTGCCCCTTCCAAAAACAGCAAGGCAGAGGAGCAATGTGAGGTGCCTTATCCACTGGCAGTTCTGCACGGGAGAGAAGTCCCTGGGTGGCTCCCTAGGGAAGAGGGACGGGGACCAGCTTTGCAGGCAGCCCCTGGATGCCCACCACTGACTCAGCAACTTCAGGCAGCAGGGAGGGAAAAAAAAAAAAAGTGATTCCAGGAGGTTAAATTGATTGCCAAGAGGTCCTACAAACCTGACAGCCTCTGAGCAGCTCAACTTCATTTCAGTTATTTCAAGGCAATTCCAGGAGGGCAAAGAGGAGAGCAGCACGGGGAGCTACAGCCACCAAGCCTGCTCTTAAAGAGCACACTCGCATTTTCCCACCTCATTTTCTTTTCTGCTGCTTCTCTGAGGGATAAAATTTCATGCAGCTAAAATCCTTTTATTTTTGTGTTTAAATTCCTTGTAATGCATGAGTGGATGCAGAGCAGGGCAGGGGCTGGCCCACAGTCTGAGCAGGAGCATCGCTGGATGGCTGCACTTCAGGAGGCTACGGCAGAGCCCCACACGCGGTCCCACGAGCACCACAATTAACTATTGCTCTGTTGGATACCAAACAAATTACCTGAGTGGCTGCTCTGAGGCACTTGGGCTGTGGAGGAAGCAGATGATGTACTATTTGCCAGATACTTTCATAAGTAGGAGATAAGAGAGGCTGGAGGAGTGCAAATCAATGCCCTTTTAGATCTATGGTGCTTGAGGCATCTGTCAATGCTGGGGAGTAAATATTTACTTTTCAACATAAAGTCCATATAATCACTTTTCTATCAGTCACTTACTGCTTCCAAGTGTTTCTTACTACACTGTTGATATTTGCATTAGCTACTTACATTTGCTATAAGATTCATACAGTTGTCAACTGCAGTTAGACTTCAGCTGCAGATCTCTGGGTCCTGCACCACAGCTGCTGCGACTGCTGATGGCAAATGAAAAGGGAAAGCTGAGATATTTCCCACAGCAAACAGCAGACAGAGATAAAGACGGAGCTACAGCATGAAGGTTATAATAATAGGCTCTCTCGTGCTCATTAAATGAAGAGTCCCATGGGATGCAGGGTGCAGATGTGGGCAAGTGACAGAAAGCTAGACACAGTGAGGAAAACTTCAATTTGGAGAAGGGAAGTGCTATTAAGCCCATTTTATTGATGGAGGAACTGAGGCACAGCAGTAGAAAGCAACCTTGCTCAAGGTCAGATGCAGAATTTTCTCAGGGAATGTGAGGCTGAACACAAGTCTAGAAACTGGGGCCTCGAGGAAAAGCCACAGGATCATTTCTGCTCCTTGCACACTGAAATCTGGTAGGAAAACCCTTCTGCAAATGCATTTGGGTGGATCAAAATAAGAAGCAACATTGTTTGGCCTGAGCAGTACCCAGGGCTCAGTGCTACTCTGGTGTGAATGGGGAGGAGGGAGCCACAGCCACCACTGGTCATGGCTGATGCCTGGGGGTACACTCTGCTTCAGCCACCCTTCCCTACTCAAAGATAACAAATGAACCAAATAAAAAAACTTCAGAAATGCCCCCCAATATCGTGCAAAAAGTCTTGAACAGCAGCAACTGTCTCAACCATCAAAAATGGCCCTCATGTCTTTGCAAGTGGAGGGAAGCCCAAGAGCTGAGGGGGGTAGAGGGGGAGGAACTGGAGCAGTGTGATGGTGTTTGGAATAGAAAGAGGGAACTGCAGGGTCTGATGTTTTTTCAGGACAGAGCATTGCTCTGGCAGAGTGACAGCATTTGTGCCCTGGTGCAAAATCCATAGGATCCCTGTGCCTCAAAGCTTTTCTCTTCATTTTTTTACAGCACAGAGGGGAGATGGAGGTTTGGCCTGAAGGGTGGGTGCTGGTGAGGAAGCTCAGCCTTGCCCCCTGCCACCCTGCTGAGCTCCACACCAAGAGAGCATCACCTGAACAACAAGACAGGGGACCCGGGAGAGGTGAACCCTGCTCATGTTAATGAGCAGGATCAACTCTCAAACTTAGGGGGGAAAAAAGAATCAAAAACTCAGCCAAACAAACTACCATGGTTTATGGCTTAAGGAGGCCCCAACAAGAAGCTTTGCTGGGACATTAATCTCAGCTTGCATCTTTCTTGGCTACACTCCTGTGTTCAAATCGCTATGGGCCAGATTCTGGCAGAATGATTCCTGCTCATCCCCACCTCGCTTTACAAGCACTAATTCAAACTGATGGAGCTCTTCATACAAAAAGCTGCTTCCCAGTGTGGGGGTGGCAGGACGTGGCCAACGGATCAGCGTTTTGTGCCTGCCCGCTGCTTTCCCCCCTTCTCTTCCCTCTCCCCCCCCCCTCCATCCTCCCCGCAGCGAGTGGTCAGCGTTCTCACCGCCCCAGCGTGTTGACATGCCAGAAATATCTCTGCTTCACTGCCTGTGCTCTTGGAAGTATTTTGCTGCTCTCTCACCTCTCCATGAGAGAGACACATTCATCTGTCAGCTTATCGGAGGAATTTCCAACAATCTGTGGCAACGCTACAAGTCTCAATCTTGCTGTAAGTACCTAAAGCCAATTAGCATACAAGATGTTCCCCTCTCACATAGTGCACCAGTGGCCTGAGGGCTTCTTTTTTGCCTTTTTCCTTTTTTTTTTTCCCCTTTTTCTGTACATCATCTTTCTTCTTTCTCTCTCTCTCTCTCTTATTTTCTTTTTTCCTTTCCTGTCTTTTTTTTTTTTCCCCTTTTCTTTTTTTTTTGTTCTTAATCAGGACCAAGAGCAAATGGAAGCACACGGCAGCACCCGCCCAGCACAGAGGGGGCATGAGAGAGAAGCCGTATGGATGGGCATGGAGGATTCGTCTCCCCCTACCCAATTCCTCAGTCGCTGCTGACCCCCCACACAGCCGGTGGCAGAAGGATGTGGGGGCATCAATGCGGGTCTCACTGCCCGGGTCTGGAGGGATGAAGAAGACCAGTGGAGGATGCCGTCAGTCCGTGGCAGGAGGGATGAGGGGGGGTTCCCCCTGTTCGGGGTTTGAGGGATGTGGGAGACCGGGGGATGCCCCGCTACTCAGGACTAGAGGGATGAAGGGGTCGGGGGAATCCCGGTCCCCGGGACTGGAGGGATTAGGAAGATTCGGGTGGGTCCTGCTGTCCGAGGCCGGAGGGATGAGGAGGGGACAGGAGGGTCCCGGTGCCCCGGGCTGGTGGGATACGAGGGGATGTGGGGTGGTCCCGCTGCCCGGGGCCGGAGTGATGTGGGAGGGTCCCGCTGCCAGGGGCCGGAGCTGCTGGAGCTGCGGTTTCCCACGAGTGCCCTCTCCTGGAAAAAGCCTCCTCTCCACATGTTCCCCATCCCCGCCTTACACCGGACAAGGACATCAAACACCCGGGCTCATTAGCGGGGCTGTTTCAGTTTCACCCCCACCTCCGTGTCTTCTGGTCTTTGAGCACAGACTTTGCTTCCAGGAACCCTCTTTTCTCCAGCCACAGCCTCACATTTATTTGAGGCGTAACAAATCCTTTTAGCATGGCAGCTTTCTTCTGCCAATGGGGCCCAAACACTGTTTAGACAGAGCTGGCCTTGTGCTTGTTTAATTTACAGGAGTGTGTGGTGACAGGACAAGGGGCAATGGCTTGAAACTAGAGCAGGGCAGATTTAGATTGGACATTAGGAAGAAGTTCTTTACTATGAGGGTGATTGAACACTGGAACAGGTTGCCCAGAGAAGCTGTGGACACCTCATCCCTGGAAGTGTTTAAGACTGAGGTTTGGAGCAACCTGGTTAAGTGGGAAGTGTCCCTGTCCATGGCAGGGGGGTGAGACCACATAATCTTAATAATTTTGCCCAGGTGGCCAAGCAGGCCAATGGCATCCTGGCCTGCATCAGAAATAGTGTGGCCAACAGGAGCAGGGAAGTCATTCTGCCCTTATAATCAGCACTGGTTAGGCTACACCTTGAGTACTCTGTCCAGTTCTGGGCTCCTCAGTTTAAGAAGGACATTGAGACTCTTGAACGTGGCCAGAGAAAGGCAACAAGGCTGGGGAGAGTCTGGAGCACAAGCCCTGTGAGGAGAGGCTGAGGGAGCTGGGGTTGTTTAGCCTGGAGAAGAGGAGGTTCAGAAGAGACCTTCTTGCTGTCTACAACTATCTGAAGGGAGGTTGTAGCCAGGGTGTTTCTCATCCCCCTGAGGATGTCTCCCATCCTCATCTGAACATGAAGCTCTGACAGCAAGTCCTACCTCCTGGAGTTGGTTTCATATGCACAGGCATTGCTCTAACCTCATATTTATAGAGGCAGATTGGATACACCTCTGCACCTCAGTTTTGGGCCTCTGAGGACAAGAAGGACATTGAAATGCTGGAGCATGTCCAGAGAAGAAGGGCCATGAGGTTGGGGAGAGGTCTTGAACACGAGTCTTATGAGGAGCAGCTGAAGGAACTGGGGTTGTTCAGCTTGGAGAAAAGGAGGCAGAGGGAAGATGTCATTGCTCTCTATACTACCTGAAAATAGGCTATAGGGAGATGGGGACTGGCCTCTTTTCCCAGGTAACAAGTGATAAGACAAGAGGAAATGGCCTCAGGTTGCACCAGGGGAGGTTTAGGTCAGATATTAGGAAAAATTTCTTCATCAAAAGGGTCACCAGGCACTGAAACAGGCTGCCCAAAGGGGTGGTGCTGTCACCATCCCTAGAGGTGTCTAACAGACGTTTGAATGAGGTGCTTAGGGACATGGACAAACAGTTGTGTACAGGGAGATGTTAGGTTCTGCTTGGAGTCAATGATCTTAAGGTCATGTCTTTTCAATCAGGCAATTCTATGATTCTCTTCCCTGCAGGAAGCACTCCCTTCCCACCTGTGTGGCTGGTCAGAGCACTCCAGGCCAATGAATCCTTCCAAAAAGAAAAACCCCAAACCCAAACACTTTTCTTTGAAACTGGGCCACAAGCAGCTTTACCACCATTTCAACAAGAGTTATTCTTACAAGCAATTAAAACACCCAATAAACCAATGCCTGACTGGAAGGCAAAGGTCCTCCCCACCACAAGATGCCAGCAGATGAACCAGTTAAGAGGAACTCAGGCCAATTTATTTCTTGATGGATAATGATGGGAGTTCTCACCAGGGATCTGTAATTTTCTATTGATGAAAAGCTGCCTTTCCTGATTTGCAGGGTTATCTGTCTTTCTCAACTTCAGGGCACTTGCCAAATTTGCAGGCAGCCCAGTGGAAGTGCCGGGTCCCACAAGAGCCATGTATTTTAATACGAAGTAGTTTCCTTTGCCCTGGAACCAGGAGCAGTTCTCCATGCTGACAATCCGTAAAAGACCTAATGACCCATCTGAGGAACATTAACCAGCACCGGTGGCCATTTCAGGCAGAGAGTTTGTTTGTTCTTTTCCCTGCCCTGCTTGGGAGCCTAATTTCTGGAGAGGATCTTTGGGGGCCGAGTTGGGTCTTCAGAGATCTTTTAGCACTGAATAACTAACGAAAATCAGGCTGAAGGGTGGCTTAGCCTTTAAATCTAAAAGCCCGATTTGCAAAGAGCTTTGTTAAGGAGCTACGTGGCGCCGCGGCAGGGCTGGCAGCCTGCAGTGGCCTCTTCCTGCCCAAGAAAGTGGATTTTTCAGGCAAAACCCCATTATTGCCTTCACCAAGAGCCTGCAAAAGTGATTGCTAATCCAAAGGAATTTTTGTCTTCCAACTTAATTGGTTTTGCTTCTAATTTAGTACCATATAAAAGAAAACTATTTACGCCCCGCTGTATTTTCATGATCTATAGTTAACATTTGTGTTTAGCTGGGAATTATGATCTGGCTCCATCCAGTCTCTGAGAAAAGGTTAGAAATATGGAAAGGCAAAAATAATCTTTCGAGGTGAGAGGTTTTTCTATGCTGCTGGAAGTGCAGATGGGATGGGGGCAATCTCCACTACCAGCAACATTGCAGGGCAGGGCTGGATTTGAACACAGAGGTTTGATCCTGGACAGCCAAAATGGTTCCTGGGCACTTATTTCTTCCCAAATAATCTTCTTTTGGGTGCCAAAGGGGTTTGACATCAAAATTATTTCCCATTGGCTGCCAAAAGAAAACAGATTAGGGTGCTGGTAGTCACAGAATCACAGAATTGCAGGGGCTGGAAGGGACCTCAAAAGATCATCCAGTCCAACCCCCCTGCCAGAGCAGGATCACCTACACCAGAATACACAGGAGTGAATCCAGGCATGTTTTGAACATCTCCAGAGAGGGAGACTCCACAACCTCCCTGGGCAGCCTGTTCCAGTGCTCTGTCACCCTCACAGTGAACAAATTTCTCCTCATATTTACATGAAACTTCCTATGCCTCAACTTCCACCATTGCCCCTTGTGCTGTCATTGGGCACCACCCAGCAGAGCCAGGCTCCAGCCTCTTGGGACTCACCTTTTACATATTTATAACCATTGATGAAGTCACCTCTCAGTCTCCTCTAAGGGTAAAGAGCCCTCAACTCCCTCAGTCTCTCCTCCTATGGGAGGTGTTCCATTCCCTTAATCATCCTCGTGGCTCTGCACTGGACTCTCTCAAGCAGCTCACTGTCTTTCTTGAACTGAAGGGCCCAGGACTGGACACAATATTTCAGATGCAGCCTCACCAGTGCAGAGTAGAGGGGGAGAAGAACCTCCTTTGACCTACTGGTCACACCCCTTCTAATCCACCCCAGAATGGCATAGGCCTTCCTGGCCACAAGAGCACATTGCTGGTTCATAGTCCCTGCTGAGAACTGAGAAGATCATCTCATGTAGAGCATGCAGTCTCAAGCTGCACCAGGGGAAGTTTAGGCTCAAGGTGAGGAGAAAGTTCTTCCCAGAGAGAGTTGTTAGCCTTTGGAATGGGATGTCAGGGAGGTGGTGGAGACACCATCCCTGGAGGTGTTCAAGAGGGGATTGGACATGACACTTGGTGCCATGGTTTAGTAGTCATGAGGTCTTGGGTGACAGGTTGGACTTGATGATCTTTGAGGTCTTTTCCAACCTTATTGATTCTGTGATTCTATGATTCTATGTGTGAGCATCATCCCAGAGCTCCAAGCATTTTGCAGCCGGGACCAAGATAAAAGGAGTTTACATCAATCCCCCAACGTCTTCCCTCGCTGCCTCTGAAATGGGCTTAAAATCTGTTTGTTCAGGGGCTTGTGATTTCTCCACCCTTCAGGATTCCTGTTCTGCCTTGTAGATCTTCCCTTTTTTTTTCCACCCTTCCTTTCCCCCCCGCCCCCCCCCCCCCTTTTTTTTTTTTACCCTTGGAGTGCCCTAATTATACAGAGCATTGATTTTACAATGCATCCCTGGATTGATTGTGCTGCCACGCTCCTCCCACAGGAAACAGCTTGCACATGAGCACTTTTTGATCTCTCCAAAGTATTCCCTAAGGTGAATCAATGGCTCTTGCATCTTGTCTCTTGCTTTGGTTTAGGCAAAGCCGAAGCTGTCTCGCCGCTGAAATGAGCTTCAAGAAAAATATCGGAAGGGAGAAAAAGAGAAGGAAAATGATTCACATCTTCCCCTCCCAAAGAGATTGTCTCATGTACAGCAAAATATGCTCTTGTTAACATAATGTTCTCAGCCTGCTCAGCCAATCATGACCCTGCAGAAGGCATGGGAACGTCCCTATCTTTCTCTTTAATAAACTGGCCGAGATAAACGTAATGATATCTTAAGAAACAGAGTGCATAATAAAATATACATCTATATAAAAGCATGAAATGACATGCTAAAATGAGGAGAAAGAGGCAATTTATGTATTTTATGGCTTTGGCATCTGTGGAGCAGAAATCCTGGACGCAGTGCTGTTAACCCAACCAAACTTTTTAAAGCAGAACATCTTTTTCAGTCTAAGGGGAGGGTATCAGCTCCTGCTGCCAGTGATACCCTGTGAAGGGGGTAATGGATTAGACTCAGATTCAGGCTGAAAGTTCTAATCCCTGTGTCTTAATGACTGTACAGGCCACCAGCCCTGCTTCACGAAGGTCCAAGCCTGTGGTGCCACAGAGACCATTTTTTTGCAGCCAGTGAGACCAGATTTAGAAAAAACTCCACCCCTGACCTTGAGGAAATCTTCCCAAATCATGAATGAGTTCAGAGCTAGCTCCAAGACCTTTGCTGGTTATTAAAGTGGTCACTCCTGCTGCCAAAAGCAGGGTTTGGTTTCCTCCTGGGCTAATACAGATGAGGGCACTTCTGCCCATTAGGTTGCTGGGTATTCATTTCTGTTTGTAGAGGGTTCATTGCAGTGTGCTCTGCCGAGATCTCAGCTGATCACAGTGCTCACTTACCAGCCCCAGCATCACCTCTTCAGCTTGTGGTTAGCAATGTGCCAACCCCCAAGGGGCCTGAGCCCAGAGCAGTACCCCAGAGCACTCAGGGATCAGCATGCTGCCTGCCAACCCTTGCCAAAACTGAGCACAAGTTTTGTGCATCCCTTTACTCAGCGGTTTCCAGAGGAAAAGCTGGTGGGACAGAGAAGGGAAGGCTGATCCCTTTTGCTCAGCAGCTCACCAGGACTCAGCCCAGAGTCGGGGGTGGGGGGGGGACACACGCCAAATAACCATTTTTAATTTGAGTCTGCCCAAGGTTACAATGCTCTGTCCTCCCCTCCCTGCCATGCTGCCTCTAAACTCTGCATTGCAGCACGATGTTGGGCTTCTCCATCAGGTTTCAGGAGCACGAACACCCGCCCTTGGAGCACTGCTGTGCAGGTGTGTAGGTGCATGCAGAGCGTCCTGTTAGTTGTAATATATAGAGATATATATATGCATATGAAATATAAAAGCAGGTTATTTCTTAGCTGGCAAGCCAAAGGCTCTGATTGCTGGCTTCTATGAAATATTTAGATCATGCACAAGAGATAACTCATCAGGTATAATGTTGATGTATGATGGGAAGCTAGTCTTTATTATCACAGGTGTAAATTTTCACACCTCTGTTATCAATTTTGCAATTATAACTGGGTTTCCAAGTAAAGTAATTTACTACTCACTACCATATAGGATGAGGAAAATGATCATTTATCCACCTTCGACTCAATTAAATATTCATCGTTCCACTCCCCACCCCCCCCCCAAAAAAAAGGGGAGAGAGGATTTAAATCACTTCCAAACTGCTCTCTTGTATTTTTATTTATTTATTTATTTATTTTTAAAGGAGGAAGAAGTCTGCCTTGTAAAAAAAAAAAAAAAAAAGCATGGATTTGATGTTAAAAGGGGGGGGAAAAAAAAATACAATAGGAGCATAATACATTCAGGGATGCGGCACGGATTTGGCTCATCAGTCACTTGTGTTGTGGGAGTCCAAAACAGCAATAAAATCAACACAAATCCAGCTTTAGCACAAGGGGAGAGGGCTGATTCTCAAGTCAGATGAAAGCAGCATCATTCCAGCTCTGATTAAAGCAAGCAGGTTGTGCTTGGAGAGGAAGGAGCATAACAAAGTTCGTTCTGGCTTGTGGTTTCCAGTGCGGAGGAGCAAATGCTGAGCAAACGTTGACCTTCTCTCCTTTTTACCTCCTTTGGGAACTTTGTATTTTGTGCAGGATATGTTAGGTTTCTGTGTTTGCAAGTAGGGAATTTGGGGGGGTTGTTTGGGTTTTGGGTTTGGGGTGATTCACTTAATATGAGCCCATGTTGGACTCAGGGAGAGCTGTCTCCTCCTTCCCACAGGAACTGTGTCCGTGGGAGCTCAAAGCCAAGCCACGAGCATGCTGGCACCTCATCTCCACTCCACCACTGGCAGACAACTCATTTTTAAGACTAAAGATAAATACCAGATATTTACCCAGTCCTGTCTGTTTCCAGGGCTGAAGCTGAGTACTATGGAAGAAGCCAAATTTGCAACTGCAAAAACCCCCTCATTGTCCTACTCAGTGTGAATTACTCAGGAGCTTATCCATCAGCACCTTCCTGACCTTGACCATTTCTAGGGATGGAGCTTCCACCACCTCTCTGTTCACCTCACCTGTTCCTCCTGCTCTCCTGTTTTCCTCTTGTCCAGTACCAGAAGGGGACTGCAAGAAAGCTGGGGTGGGACTTTGTCCAAGGGGTTGTGGTGATAGGATGAGGGGCAATGGCTTTGAGCTGGAAGAGGGGAGATTTAGACTGGGTATCAGGAAGACATTATTTACAGTGAGGTTGGTAAGACACTGGAACAGGTTGCCCAGGGAGGCTGTGGATGCCCCCTCCCTGGAAGTGTTCAAGGCCAGGCTGGATGTGGCCTTGAGCAACCTTGGGCTAGTGGGAGGTGTCCCTGCCCACGGCAGCAGCTTGGAACTAGGTGATCTTCAAGGTCCCATCCAACCCAACCCATTCTCTGATTCTGTGATTTTGTGCTTCTATGAATTACTGAGGACCTTGCCCAGCAGCACCTTCCTGACCTTGTTCTTCCCTCTCTTGCATTTTCCTCCTGTCCTGCCTCTGCTCTGTCAAACCCTCCATCATTAAATCTGTGATGTCTCCTGGCTCCAAACACACTCTGCTTGTCAGTTAATGCTCAGCAAAACTTTCCTTCCAAAGGCTTCTCCAACAGCCTGATTATATAATAACAGCTTGCTCATTACCCCGAATATAAATAGTTGAAGTATCCCTGGAGAATGGACACAGCTGGTGGAACTTCCCATATTAGCACCACATTAATATTTATGGCAGCACTGTGTAAGTATGCAAAATATTGGCATCTCTCCATGCACAAGTTTACACATCTGTCATTAGTGACTCTGCCCCAACATCACAGGCAGGTTCAGAAGAGAGAGGGGGGGAGCCTGCATCCCTGCTGAACTCATGATGAAGCAGCTCCAGCTCTCATCCAGCACCGTTTTCTCTGTAGCTGAGTCACCCATTAATATCCGGGAGGGGTGGGAGTCCCCTCACCCCAGTGCTGCCCCCCTCCTGCTCTGTATGGTCACTGGCATCAGATTTATGGGGGTTTGTTTTGGCTTATGAAGTGAAATATTCAAGGATGTGATGAGAACCAGCTAATTGTACATATAACCTTTAAGATGCCTCGGACAGGATTCCAGCCTTCACCCAGGGTTATAAAGAGAAAGTAATGGGGCCATAAAAACACATTTAAGTATGCCTTTAAAGTTTAAGGAGACTTTAATTGTGGGTGCTGGGGTGCCTGGGAGGAGAGCCTCTCACAGGTAGCATGTCCCCAGGAGAGGCTCAGGGAGGGCCAGACATGGTATCCAACCCTCAGCCTTTGCCTGCCCTGAGGGGAATTGGTTTGTGCTAATAAATGTCCTGGCTGCAGGTCAGATTGTAAATGAAAGTGATATTTAATGGCTCGGATCCCCCACCGATGTAAACCAGCCCCCTCCACTGCTTGCTCTGGGCTCTGGCTTGGTTTAAATCCAGGTGTTACTGACCTGTGTACATGACTTTGGGAAGGTCTTGCAGTCCTGGCAGCGGTTTATAACAGTCCCAAGGATGGAGCGGTTGCAATGAGACAGCTCCTGCCAGGTTTGCAGCATCCTGAGCAGATGCACAAGGTCTCCTCAGTTATCAGTGTGCTCCCACTCAGGCAGGCCCCACTGCCCTGCACCTTGCACTGCAGGAAAAGGGAAGTGGAAGAGGGAGAAATGGGTTGTGATTTTTTTTTAATCATGGTGTGACTTTTAATCATATAGGTCAGGATCAATCTGTGGCAGACTGCAGAGCAGTTCAGCCCCCACGCTGGGCAGCTGGGGTCACTAAGGGAATGCTGTGGACACCAGCATGCCTAGGGCAGACAGGAGAGCTGTCCCCAACCTCCTTAAACGTGAAGGGAGGTTGAGCAAAGCACTGAAAAGCAGGAGCTGAACAGGCTCAGTGGTAGCTGCACACATGTGAAGGTGCAGAGCAGAGATCAGACCAGCTGATGATTTATTTCTTTTTCTAGTCTAGAAAAGGCTTTTATAGAGGGAAAGCAGAGGAACAGAAAGCAGAACAAAGTCAAGAGCATATCTAATGACTACATATCCACAAACACCTTGAGGCTCCAATCTAACCCTCATAGCCTGGGTTTGCAGTCTTGGGCACAAAAACTCCCAGGTGACAGCTGCCCAATGGACCTCAAGGGAAGAATAAGTCTGCATTTCAGACACCTAAAGGAGAACACACAGACCTTAATGACGTGTCTAATGGAGCTGCAGGAGGGACACTACTGGTAGAATTACCCGCTCAGAGGTGGTGATGTGATCAGAGAAGGGCAATGCTCTGGTTGTCTTCCCAAGCCAGTGTCCCATCAAGCTGCTATGACACTAGGGATGCAGCTCTGAGCTCAGCATTGCTGTTCTGCTATCACTGTGGTACGGCTGGAGGCTTGCTCTGCAAAAGGAAGCCCCAAAATCTTTGATATTGCCACTTTCAGAAGAATCTTTATCAACCATATAGCAAGAGGAGGCCAACCCGCAGTCAGCTCTGCTCACATCTGCCTGCCAGCTTGGGCTGCAAAGTGTCAAGGGAAGAGACATGCAAAAGCTGCTTTGCTTCTCCATCAATCAGTCAACCTGCATTCCCCTCAGAGCCAACATTGATGGAGCAATATACAATCTACTGCCAATGGTACAGGCTGTGCAAGGGGTTCTCCACCTTGAAAACATGGCTGGTGAGACACCTATGGAACAGCAAATGTCTTGACAGAACCACTTGCAAGCAGGTGGAGGTTTAGTGTGTGAACACACAAGCTTTCCCAACGTCCCTCAAAGCTGAGATTGTTGCAGAAGGACAGATCAAGGGTGGCAAAGTGACCTGCTGATACTCCAGGGCAGCCCTGTGAACGCCAGGGAGGGGAAGGTCAGGAGGCACCTCGCTCCAGGTGCCCTGGGTAAAATTAATTGATAAAACATAATCGCTGTATCAATGCCTTTTTAGAGAAGATAAAGTACATTTCAAAGCTAATTTAGGCCTGCAGACAAATGGCTTAAAGAAGAGCTACTGTACTGAAAAATGTCTGTGTCATTTTTCCCCCAAATCATAGTTTCAATGCACACAGCCTCAGCCTGACATCCTGAATTATGGCTTTTATTAAACATTAGTAATAGAGTGCACTTAAATCATGGTTTCCCTGTAAAAGAGAGATGTGTTCAACTCAGATCTGCACATTTTAATGCCATATTTCTTCCTTTTTACTCTCCCCACAAGATAAATTTACTTACTCCACAAAAATGTTTTGCTGAAAAGAATAATTCATCCTTCAGCGTCCATCTAATGTACCTTGTGAGTAATGTGAAATGATGCAAAAATTACAATGCACTGGCCATGTCTGGAATGCTTAGATGCCTCCGAGTTAGAGGTTATGCACACACAGTATTGAAATTAGATTTAACAACTATCATCTTTTACAATGTTGCCTTGATGATTTTTTTTCCCCCCTTCCTTCTTCTCCCCCCCTCCCCCCCACCTTTTATAGCTTTGATCAGATGCCTCCTGAATACATTGCTCAGAATCTGCTGCTCTGTGAGCCCTCCTCAGCTATGAGCCAGGTTGCCAATAGGTTGTTGTTTTTTTTTGGGGGGGGGGTGTTTGTTTGTTTAGGTTTTTTTTCCAAGGGAGAATATTTGTAGCCACAATTTGCTCTGGCAGGCAAAATTCAGGTCTTTTCTTCTTCCTCTTCTTCTCTGTGAGTAGATCAGCAAATAGGTGGTGGGGGAACCAGACGGCTACGGAAACATCATCCTCTGGGTACCAGTTTTTAGTCTGCTGGACCCCCACGTCCTTGCAGAGCAAGGTCATACTGATGCCCCACGGTTTGTTAAGCCTGGGAGAGCATTCTCAGCACAGGGCAAACCTCAGCATGGGGTGAATGGACCAAGGGCTCCCCTTCTACCCCTACCATTTACACGGGACACAGCATCTCACTCCTATCCAAACTCCCAGTCCAGTTCTCCCCTCCGGGTACGCATAGAGCAGAGCCGGCCCCTGCAACATGACCTTTGTTTAAAGGACAGCAACTGTACCATTGAATCAATGTCCCTCTGCCAGGAGCTCTGCATCGGAGCTGCATTGCAGTGTCAGCACAGGGACTGATCCAGCCCCAGCTCTCACCTGAATCCTCCACGACCTCCTGACCCACAGGCGAATGAGGTGCCAGCAGACCTGTGCTGGTGCTGGAGAGGGATGAAGGGGGTTTGATATTATAAAGCACCTCTAGATAGCAGGACTGGTGGGTTTGCTAAAAAATCCTGTTCACTCAGCATGGAGCTTGTTTAGCAGGGAAAAGACAAGGATTTAATAAGCATTGTGAACCTTTTGCTTCATGTATCAACAGCATGGTATGAACAATAATTAATTGGTCCCACAAGATCCCTCCAACGTTGATAAGAGAAGCAGCATCCCTCACTTTAGCCAGGTCTAGGTCCCTGAGGGTAGGAGTACACACAGTGCCCAGCAGCACTCCCCTGGGACTCCTCCAGCCCTGGAACCTGCACTAAGGCACTGCAGGAATATTTATGATTTATAGGTTGGTTTTTTTTCATTGGTACCTGGCAGTCCCAGCAGGGTTATGATCCCATTATATAAAGCCTATAGGAAAACCAGTTGTGTAGATTGTTTGCAGGAGAGCTATAAAAATGTGACTAAGAGAAGCAACTTCGTGCCCACCACACAGCAGTTTAGCAGCGTGGTGTTTTCTAACAGCATCTCTGTCAACTCCGGTGGCAATTCAGAGGCTTGCAGAAAAGGGTTGCCTGAGTTAGCTGCTCTTCAGAGTCCCCAAAGAGCGTGTAAAAGGCTCCTCCATTTGACCTGCTGAACTGAAGTCTGGTGGGTTGTTATTAAGACCTAGAATTATTGCTGTGCTGTTGCCATTTGGTGGCTGACAACAGGAAAATCAGTGGACAATCAGCGCTGGCAGTGACTTTATCAATAGCTTGGTGGCTTTGGCTGTCTTCATTATGGTCTCTTCCAGTGAACTTCAGTTCCATTCAAATGTCCTCTCAAAGAGCATAAATGGTTCCAAAATGAGGTGGAAAAACCTTCAGCACATTAGCTAATAGCACAGCAGAGGAAGTGCCTGGCTGCGACTGTAACCTCAGTAGCATCTTCACATGGGAGGACGTAAACTGTCTCTGAATTATTTATTGAAGCAAAGACATCAAATTGGACAATTAACCTTGAAAACTTAATTTAAGCACCATAAAAGAAACATCTCCAGAAAAACGTGTCCTTAATAAAAGTCAGCAGAACAAACTGTAGCAGGTTCTGCCGTGGTCTGTTGCAAGAACCAGGCACTTCTGTGCATTTCTCCCTCTGGAGAGATTAGCACTGGAGGTGATTTGGCAGTAGCACAGCAATTTGGAGAGCAGGTTGGAAGCATCCCTGGAGCCCTCTGCGTTCTCCTCTGAAGGATACTCATCCTTCTCTCCAGCTCAGGGGGAACCTGGGAAGCCCCAGGCCCCGCAACAGGCCCAAACCCTGCTGTGATTTCTGAGTGCCTCAGTTTCCCCGTAGGGTTGGAGGGAGATCTCACAAGGATGTACCTGGAAAGGTAATGGAGCTGGAGGTTGTGAGATGTCCTTATGTCCTTTTCTATACATATAAGGTCGAAGGAGCTGTTCAGAGGGATTTTACCAGACACAGGATTTTGCCCAGCCTGGACACTCCTCAAGCTTCGGGTTGGCAGCCAGATCCAGCTTTTCCCCTCGCTTCACTCCACTGTGGATGAGCTCCTGCTCCCACTTGGTGTCTGCTAAATGATGGAAGCAGCAGAAGGCTCCAGCAATTTATTCTGTTTAATTTCCTCCACAAAGGTGTTTTATCCTCCCTAATAAAAAGAGTGGAACTTGATCATTTCTAAAATATTGTCCCTTCTAAATCTTTATGGCTCAAAGTGGACTGAGATCATTAGAAGTTACTTTATGTGCAGCTCAATCAGCTCCAAAGGGCTATCTCAGTCACTGCATGCTTGCTGAGAGCAGATCCCATTTCCCAGAGGCAAAAGGACAATACTTAATCACTTCCTCGCTTGTTAGGTGTTTTAACAAGTTGTATTAAGCTTCATCAGTCGGAGCTTTCATGCCAGATTAAAAATGATAGTTCACTTCTCCCTTATTACAGGGCATCATTTGTTTTCTTTTATTTTGCTGGGCACTTGCATGCCCCTGTAATTTCACATGAAAATATATGACTGATGTCACCCAGAAGTAATTAGGTTTTAAAAGCCTTGATTGCAATAGACATGAGCGTTACGGCTTTATGGTGCCAGTGCATTGCCACCCATTTTATAGCTGTTGATTCTGCAAGTATTTCATAGGTCTGTCAATAGGAATAAGTTGGCTGATGTTGAGTGGAACTATTCATCAGAAGGAAGGAGAATATACATCCTAATTTCGGCGCTCACACTTGATAGCTCCCTCAAAGCCTCCCCCACCAAACTCTGCGGCGCTCCAGGGTTCCTTCATCACCGGAACCAGAGAGCTGCGGGGAAATCCTGGGCTCCTCCAGGGTTATCAACAAATTGCTTTGACACACCGTGTTAGAGAGGCTTGTTCTTTGCCTCTCATTTCAATACTTGCCATTGTGTATGGATATAGCGTTTTCAAGCGTGGGGAAGAGCACATTTGATTGTTTCAGTCTTCAAATAATATTTTTATAGGGAGCCATCAGATTGCAGGGCAAGGCAGGGAGTGAAGCTGGTGCCTACCTGGTGTGCTCTGCAGGCAGACAGCTGGGCTCTGGGAGTTGCAGCTGTTCATTTTAACTGGGCTTCATTTACATCTCCAGTCACAGCTCTGGTTGGAATTAGACCACTCACATCAAAAGGAATTTCTGCAGTCATGAGAAGCCTTCTGTCATGATGACCAGAAAGGGAACAGAGAGAAGGACAGGGAGGTAAGATCCTGGTCCTGCTGCAGGTCAGTGCAAAGCATCCACTGATCTCAGTGGCACTGGGAATTTAACCAACCAGCTAAATGCTGATTCAGGTCTCAGAACAACTGCAGAGCTTTGGAAACCAGGTAGGGTTATACAGAACAGTTTGTGCATAGCCCAGCAGCCTGATCCATGTCACAGAGGGATCAAAACACTTACAGTTTGTCCTGAGAACCGCCCTGAAGAGAAGTTCAGCAGCTTGTTTCCCTTGTGACTTCATGGTCTTTATTTTAAAAGAGCTGGTCCCTTTCCACCAAACCAGATATTTCCTTGTAGAGAGCATTTCTCCTACTTCACCTTCTCTTCTGATGTCACCTCACCAGCAAAGGTGCCCCTGGGTAAGGTATACCCAGACCACTGCCATTGTTTGCTCTGCAAGCCATCCCCATGAAATGGATGTGTTGGGACCTATCCCAGTACATAAGAACCTAATTTCTTCCTGGTTGCAACAACCTTTTAATCAAATCTTGGGCGAATATCCCAGGTAGTGAGAGTGGACTTTGCTGTGCCAAGAACAGAAAGTCCATTCCAGAGCTGGGGACCTTTTCCCACCCAGTTCACTCCGAAACACGTTGGCTACAGCTACAAAAAACTTTGGGTCCAGCACAGCTTGGAAAAGCAGAGCTCTGAGTGCTTTGCTGGCATTGCTTTCCTAGGGCAGAAATGGTGCCCTGTGGGCTCTCATTGTGCCATCCTTGGGAGCTCTAGCTGTTCAGGGGCACCAATAGAAAGTTGGCAGGTCCAGCTCTCAACTTCTGTTCATGAAAAAATGTAGTGAGGAGACTTCTCCATCTCTGCTCTGTCCTAGTGAGGGCATAGCTGGAGTATTGTGTTCAGTTCTGGGGTCCCCAGTGCAAGAGAGACAGGGAGCTACAGGAGAGAGTCCAGTGGAGACTGTGAAGATTGTGAGGGGACTGGAGAATCTCTGTGAAGAGGAAAGGCTGAGACACCTGGAGCTGTTTAGCCTGGAGAAGAGCAGCCTGAGAGGGCATCTTCTCAATGAGGTCAAGAGGGTGAGACCAGGCTCTTTTCAGTGCTGTTCTGTGATAAGAGAAGGCACAATGAGCACAAACTGGAACTCAGGAGATTCCACCTAAATGTGAGGAGAAAATTCTCTGCTGTGAAGGTGCTGGAGCCCTGGAGCAGGCTGCCCATAGAGGTTGTGGAGTTTCTTTCTCTGGAGAGATTCCAAACCCACCTGGACATTGTGATCCTGCGCAACCTGCTGTGGGTGACTGCTTTAGCAGGGACTTTGGACTGGATAATCTCCAGAATTCCCTTTCAACCCCCACCATGTTGGGATTCTGTGACTTTTGTCTGCTCATTATTTAGTAGGGGGGGAAAAAGGACTATTCTGCACTATTTCTTTCATGAGGGGAGCTCTGACTTCCCCTTAATTTACAATAATTTGTGGTCCCTCAAGCAGAGAAGGCATCCAAAGTGCTGCGCCTGCCTTTCATCTGCCAGTAGCCCCCAGAAAAATCTTTCCCTTGACTCCTGATTAAAACAGGGGCTACTTTACACTTTCCTTTTTTTGGTCTCCTCCAGTAGAAAATTCTAGACAGCAAACACAGGAAGAAAGGGGAAAAAAAAGGTTGACTTGCCAGCAGATAAGCACAATTTCACTTGACCCCTGAGCTCTCTCGGTCATTCTGAACAATGGGATGGACTCTTATCTCAGCACACCACTTAACACCCATTAATGCTTTGGGGAGTTAGTCCAGCTCTTTAAGATACCCATGTAAGGATTTATTTCAAACACTGAGATGAGGGGGATGAGTGGCTCGAGCAGCTGCAATCTGAAGTGCTGGGCTCTCCTGCTCTGTACTCTGTTCATTGTAAAGCTTTAACCCAGTGGATTAAGGACCTGCTAGAGGAAAAAAAAACCAAACAATAATAATAAAGTCACTTGGGGCAGATTTGCAGCTGGTTTGGATTGGTAAAGTGCTTGCAATACACACTGGTGCCCACTGGCACCAGTTCCCTTACTGGGGGTTGTTGCTATTGTTCCACAAAGGTGGAGGTGAAGGATTCAGCTCCTCAGCTGAAAGCTCATCCACAGAATCACACAGAATCACAGAATCACACAGAATCACAGAATCACCAAGGTTGGAAGAGACCCCAAATGTCATCAAGTCCAACCTGTCACCACAGACCCCATGACTAAACCATGGCACCAAGTGCCACATCCAATCCCCTCTTGAACACCTCCAGGGATGGTGACTCCACCACCTCCCTGGGCATCCAGGTTCATTACAGTATCACAGTATCACCAAGGTTGGAAGAGACCTCAAAGATCATCGAGTCCAACCTGTCACAACAGACCTCATGAATAAACCATGGCACCAAGTGCCACATCCAATCCCCTCTTGAACACCTATCCCCTCTTGAACACCTAGCAGTTGATAGTTATCTGGATGTGCATGAGGAGGGTGAGCCTGGAGACAGCCTCTGACTTTGGATGCAAATTCTAGCAGTTTTTTCTTGGGAATTTGGGCTTTCTCTGGATTGTCTCTGTTTGCTTCATCCTGCTGGCATGGCACAAAAATTCAGGCTGTACTAAAAAGGAAGACTTCTGAAATATAATTATCCCAGAATATCTTAACACTGGATGAAACTCAATACTGCTTCAAGATCCCTGGAACTGTCTAAGACCAGGCTGGATGAGGCTTTGAACAACCTGGTTTAGTGGAAGGTGTCCACACCCATGGCAGGGGTTTGGAACCAGCTGATCCTTCAGGCTCCAACTCAAGCCATTCTATGATTCCTCAGTTCCAACTCAAGCCATTCTATGATTCCTCAGTTCAGGAAGCTCCAGGGGAAAACCCTGGGCTAGCTGAGGCAGATGCAAAGATTTTTTTCAACCCCTTGTAAATATGCTTGCCACTTCCAGGCAGAATTTCAGAACTTCAGTGCAAGTTTGGAATCTTGACTTCAGAGTGGCCACAAAACTTAAATAAAGTGATAAAAAGGGAGTAGCCTTCCCATATCCCTGGCTACAGTGATTCCCACCACCATTTGGGCCAGTACAGCTACCCTCAACTGGTCCCTCTGAGCGAGGGCCGGCATCAGCTGAGAGCTCCAGGGCTGTTGGAGAAGTGTTCCCAGACTGACAGCAAAATTTACTGCGTTCTTGTGTACTCAGAGGGGTGACAGGAAAGTTGGCTTCTACCACTGAAAAGGAAAAATTAAACAGTATAAAGCAAAAAAAAAGAACCATTTTTCTTCTTGATTCTGCTGGAGTAGAAAAGGCTGAAAATTGCAGAAATGAGCTGATCTCTGCTCTGTCCCAGGTGACTCGGTCCCAGTTGCTGGCCCTAGCCAAAATCTGCAACAAGCAGTTTGCCAGCACTGTGCACACCAGCCCCCTTCTTATTTCCAAGTGGTCTTCAGGTTCTCCTGGAGTTTGATTGAATGCAACATCTGACTTCAGGAAAGTGTGTTTTCCTTCTGAAACGCTTTTAGCCCTGATTCATAACTGGTAGGGAAAAAAATAATCTATGGAATGAAATATGCTGAGGGTTTTAAGCAAATATTTAGGCAAAAAGCAGCTGGTAAATCTCTAATGAATGGCTGTGTGTAGAGCTAACACATAATTCACCACGTGCCAGCCAGAAGGGTTTGATCCACCTCCTTTGCTCCTGCCTCCTCGTGACACCCTGAGAGCTGGGGTTGCATCCCATGTATCAGAGGCGGGCAGCAAGAGAGGAGATGCATCCATCAGCCTTTTGTCTCTCCTGCCTTCTGGAACAAGAATGTTGATACTTAGGGATTATTTTCTCTGCTTCAGCTTCTCCTGCCCTGAATTTAAGGACAGTTTGTTGTTGTTGGGTGGGGGGGGGGACACGGACACGACACAGGTGACAGAGGTTTGAAAGGACAAACTGCTCACCCTCAGCAGATGTCATCACTGCTGGGTACACCCATGTGCTCCCATTCCTCTCCACACACAAGAGTTTCATAAAATCCCACATATCCTATAAAGCAACCCATTTCCCCCTCTACTTTAGTAACACTTGAGGCTAATGGGACATTGATACTGCATTACAAAGCAATTCCCTTGGATGGACCCATGACAGAGTCGTTATTAATATCAAGTGAGTTCACGAGGATTTATGTTATCATGGTGATTTTGCATCTTGTTTATTACCTTCCAGAGATCACTTTGCAGTGATTTTTAAGGTGGCACGGAAATTACCATGTGAACTGTGTCTTCTAAATCAATGCAGTCTTTTCCTGCCTGATAATAAAGATCCCTTATGGTTTTCAATGAGCAGATATTAGCTAATGCTTAATTACTGTGGAGGGGCATGTACTAAGCACAGGAGAGGCAACAGCATTAATAAAACTCTTAGAGTAACAATAAATCAGGAGGTTCAATAAGGGAGATGTTAAGGAATGAAATGTTCACCTCTGGCATTGCCTTTAGGGGGACTAGGAGCTCACTGAGAGATTTTAGATGCTCTGGTGTGAGTATTCTGAAAGCATCAATAGCTCCCTGGTTCCACTCTCACGGTCCAAAAGCTCCTGCAAAAGCAGCTGTGATACAGCAATGCTTATGCTTCACCCTTCGATGTTTCATGGCCACTTCTTTCAGAGAAACTAGAATGGAAGACACCTTTCAAGGTCACCTAGTCCAACTCCCCTGCTCAAAGCCCCAGACAAGCTGATTTGAAATGGTTCCAGGGATGTGGCATCTACCACCTCTCTGGGCAACCTATTCCAGTGCCTCACTACCCTCAGTGTCAATAATTTCTTCCTTCTCTTCTGATCTAAATCTCACTCTTTCAGTTTAAATGTATCATCCCTTGTCCTGTCCCAACTGGCCCTTCTAAAGGGTCTGTTCTCAGCTTTCTTACAGACCCCTTTACGTACTGAAAGGCTGCCACAAGGTCTCCCTGGAGCCCTCTTATCTTCAGTGAAGTTGTTGTTGACTCAGTCCATTGCTGACAGAAGTCCTTCATGGCTCAGAGTGCTGCCTGCACCACAGGGCTGCCAGCTGGGATTGTCCTCATTGATTCCTGACACAATCTGCCATTGATTTGCAGGCATCAAGCCACAGTTGGCACTGGAAGTTTTGTATAAATGCATCAGAGGTGACAAGCAGGGCAGGTTTTGCTCTGGTGATGTGGCAGCAGCTGATGCTGATGCCACGGAGGCTTGTGAGCACCTCTGTTGTGGGTCAGGTCTTGACCATTCTGAGCATGCAGCTCCCACAGCCACACCACAGCAAAAGGAGGAGATTTTGGTGAGCTCAGCTGGGCAAGAACTGTGCTGCTCCCTCTGTCCCCTGCTCACACAGTGACCCATCAGCCTCCAAACCCTTTCCTCTCCTTAAACCTTCTCTGCTTCTCTGCAGACTAGCAAGCTACAGCTGCAATCCCCAGCATTAAATAAATCCTAAGCCGGTTCATTCAGGAGACTCCCACCTGCTTTGAAAGCAAAGCTGGCTGATGTCACCTTTCTCCCTGCTTTCTCGAGGGGAGGCTTTTAAAAAGCAGATTTTCCAAATTTTCTCTGCTAGTGGTGGATTTGGAAAAAACCCTGCACTTTGGTATGAGACTGGGGACTTGTCTTCTTCTGTCACAGGACTCTAGGAACTGGTGTTCAGTATCACAGTATCACAGTATCACTTAGGTTGGAAAGGACCTCAAGGATGATCGAGTCCAACCTATCAACACAGACCCCATGACTAGACCATGGCACCAAGTGCCACGTCCAATCTCCTCTTGAATGCCTCCAGGGTCGATGACTCAACCACCTCCCTGGGCAACCTGTTCCAATGACGAATGACTCGCTCGGTGAAGAACTTCCTCCTCACCTCGAGTCTAAACCTCCCCTGGCGCAGCCTGAGACTGTGTCCCCTTGTTCTGGTGCTGGTTGCCTGGGAGAAGAGGCCAACCCCTTCCTGGCTACAACCACCTTTCAGGTAGTTGTAGAGGGCAATGAGGTCACCCCTGAGCCTCCTCTTCTCCAGGCTAAACAATCCCAGCTCCCTCAGCCTCTCCTCATAGGGCTTGTGTTCAAGGCCTCTCACCAGCCTCATTGCCCTTCTCTGGACACGTTCAAGTGTTTCAATGTCCTTCTTAAACTGAGGGGCCCAGAACTGGACACAGGACTCAAGGTGCGGCCTAACCAAAGCAGAGTACAGTGTGGGTTGGGCAAAAGAAAAGAGCAGCAAAAAGAAACTCGGGTGTGGGATGGCAGAACTTAGCCACGCTTGGGTCCATCCCAGAGTTTGAGCACAGGAGCAGAAGCACAGCCTGGTCACTGTGGACTCAACAGCTGCTTTCAGCTGGCAGAGTGGAGCCTCTGTACCACCACCAGCCTGAGCATCCTTTTGCATACCGTGCGCTGCAGCGATGCTTAACCAAAGATGAATTACAACAGAAGCTTTGAGGATAATTTACCAAAACATGCTGAACTCACAAAAAAAAACACCAAAAAAACCCCAGCACTGGCAATAAATACTGGGTGTAATCTTAAAGATGGGATGTTTAAACGTGACCACTACTCAACAAAGAGCATGCTCTAACTCTTGCCTGACACCCGCGTGCCTTCCACTTCCGAGCAGGTTTATTCTCGCTCCCCAGAGGAGCTGCATATAAAACAGATCATTTCGGTGGCGCTTCGTAATCCATCCCTTACAACTGAGGCATTGTGTAAATAAAATGAAACATTAATAAAAAAATGGTTGGTGTCTGTCTCCAGCTCTAATTTTAATACTTATGAGGAGGGTTTAAAAAACAAGAACAAAACCAACAAAAAAAGGAGGAGGAGGAGGAGGAGGAGGAGGAGGGGAGGGGGGAAGAAAGAAACAATAAAATCCCTCTTGGAATTGATGCTAACAAATTTCACAAACAAGGCACTGAGAAACTGTGAGCTCTCTAGAACGAAGGTAGCCACGTGGCCAATAAATCCTCTTCCTTAAGCTAACTAGTTACTGTCTATCACACTCATAAAACTCCTTGCACAGAAGACCCTTCCTGATGAAACAAGCCATCCGTCTTGGCCACATTACTATTCATTTTCCATGTGTGCTGAGAGCAAATGTCATTCAAGGCATTACAGTTCTCTCAAACTATATTAAAATACATAGTCTGATGGTATATCTTTTCGAGCTCTCTCTGTTCATAAATTGTCGCTGCTGATTGGAACATAAAACATATTTTACAACACCATAAAGCCCCCAGAAGATACAAGATCACTCATGTTTGTCTTTATGGCTCAACGTGTAGGACTTTGAGACGTGCGAGCGTTGTGTATTTCATAACAGGAATCGCCGGGGCCCGCCGAGAGGAGTCTCAGACATTTCCATAAAACATGATTACCATATTCCTTGATGAGTGAAGCATCACCCTGCAGAGAGCCCTGAGCCCTTAACTTATGGACTGTAAACGGAGGAGTTTTCCTAATAAATCAGCGTTGTTTAGGAGCAGAGTCATCCTGCCCAATGCTGGCCTTTAAGGGTTATCTCCAGGTGTCAGCGTCATAGTATCATAGTATCAGTCAGGGTTGGAAGGGACCACAAGGATCAGCTAGTTGCAACCCCACTGCCATGGGCAGGGACACCCCACACTAGGTCAGGCTGGACAGAGCCTCGTCCAGCCTGGGCTTAAACACCTTCAGGGATGGGGCCTCAACCACCTCCCTGGACAACACATTCCAGGGCTTCACTACTCTCATGGGGAAGAACTTCCTCTTCACATCCAGCCTGAATCTCTCCACCTCCAGCTTCATTCCATTCCCCCTAGTCCTATCACTGCCTGAGATCCTGAGAAGTCCCTCCCCAGCCCTCCTGTAGGCCCCCTTCAGATACTGGAAGGCCACAATTAGGTCACCTTGGAGCCTTCTCTTCCTTTTTTTTTTTTCTTTTCTTTCTTTTTTTGCCTCCTCCATTTTGCTTTTCTTACTGATGTGGTTAAGAAAACTTCCTTTTGAGGGAGAAGTCCCCCTGAGAAGTCAAGGAGATGTTTTGACATATTAGGAAATTAGATCAGCTGCTCGGTGGTGTTCTGTGGCTCCATCAGACCTGCTATTTCTGGATCATCTGTGGGGAGCCATGGCTATCACCTTCCAACACACCTAGGTGCTTCTGTAGGGAAGGAAAACTCCTACTGCCAGCACCTGCAATCCCTGATCCCATTCTGCCCTTATCTGCGCTCAAAGCTTCAGTGCAGAAGAGCTTTCATACACATCTCACCACACTAAAGCAGCGCCAGAATGCTCCAGCACTGAGCCTTGCGCTGTCAGGGTGACAGATCAGTCTCCAGATTGCACAGGAGTCTCAGGGTGGGGGCAAAGGCTGTGCCTGGAACCTTCAATGCTATGGCCAGCACAGCTATGTCAGCACAAAAGGTTCCCTAATTCACCTCTGGCATCAACCAGCAAACAGCTCCATCCTTACTGGAAACAGGAGCACAGCAAAGCCTGACAGCTGACTTCAAGGTGGAACACTTCATGCACCATCCCCTCACACAGGCTGGGTCATAGCAGAAACAGCAGCAGTAATGTGGGGGTCTTACTGTGCTGCAAATTGATGAGACATCCAAAAACATCCCTGCAAAGGTGCATGGCAGCACCAAACAGCCACAGCTTGCCCAGGAGAGTTGGGCTGGACACTCAGCTTTACGGCACCAGAGCTACAAGGGCTCTCTCCAGTTTGTTGCTGGCGCATGAGTAGATGTGGTGCTGAGGGACATGGATTAGCACCAGACTTGGAGAAGTTAGATAATGGTTGGATTCAGTGATCTTAAAGGCTTTTTTTTTCCCCTTTCAACCAATAGAATTCTAATATTCTGTGATTCTGTGTCTGCAAGAAGCTCATTTTCCTTCCACACAGGCACTGGTTAGTGCTGTGCTTGCTGTTAAGCAAAGGACTGCTCTGCCCCCAGGAATCACCAATGTAATCTGCAGGAGAACTGGCCTGAAGCCAAATGTTTCTCCCAGACTCTCTTACTGTTTCAAATAGTTAAATGTCACCTGCATTTCCCTACACCCTCCCTGTGGTAAGCACAGGCTGCCTGTGCTGGCTCATGGTCACCAGTAGCTGCTACCACACTCCTAATGACAGCACTTGGTATTCAGAGGGGCAATGCATATGCTTCACACAGACTTTCTACTCCTGTTTAGCTTTAATTATTGGACACTTAGATTAATATGTTACTGGAAGTAGCTCCTGCTATATTTAGCCCTGCAATTTTTTATATTTTGCTGTTCCCCAGTCTCCAGATGAAAGAGGAGGTAAAACCCCAAGCAAAATTAGAAGTATATTGTCTTGCTAGTTGGTTAATCACCTAAGGAACCCGAAGTTTGCTCCAGCGCCTAATGAAACCAGAAAGGACACTGCAGGAAGATGGATGGTGCATCTCAAGGGGATTGTCTATCCCCAAAGCACCTGAGGGTTGGCATTTTGGATGGAAAGAAAAGAAAGACCAGCAAAAACAGAGATAGAGTCTGCCCAAATAGATGAATGTGTCAATCAGACTGATGAACCTTGAAAGTTTCCAGACAGATAAACTCTTGATAGGAGAGAGGAGGCACAACCTCATTCTGCTCTCAGGAAAAGGTGATACTGGCCCAACTACTCTGAAATATCCAACCCCTGGGGCTGGCAGGGACATCCACAACCTGCCCCAGCTCCAGCTTCCCAGACACAGCTGCACAAGTGCCTTAGCAGTGCCAGTGATCCAGCAGCTCAGGCAGGACACTCTCATCCCATCTGCTGCAGAGCTAATGCCTTGGTATTCCTGTGGCTTCCTTTCCACAGAAAACCATGCAGTATTTCCACCCATTTAAAGGTCTATAAGAGGTCTCATCAAAGGCAGGTATAGTTTATACTGCAGATGGCTGCTGACATGATATAATCCACACTAACAGGCAGGCTGTTAAAGGTCAGAGTCTCACTTCACTTCTGTTATTAGCTTTGATGTTGGGAAGATGCTGAATTCCCTCCGTGTCTTTTTCTTTTAGAGGGAGAAAAGACACTATTTACTGTCAGGCTCTTCATCAACATAATTGGTGGCTTCTCTGGAATAGCCCCTTTGCTCTAAAAAGTGTTGTAAATCAGCTGGAGGAAGCCTGGTCTTTGAAAAATCCTCCAGCGGAAGAGGAGCACAAGCAGCAGTCTGCAGGATCGGCTCCATGTCTGCGCCAGATGTGTGCAGGAGGCAAGCAGAGCTGGAGCCTTCCTCATGCTGCATCCCTACACTGCCAAAGCTGCAGGACATAGTTTTGAGATATAAGTGTTTCAGAGCTCTGACAGATTTGGGGATCCCCCCCAGCAGTTGCTTGGGGTTCTGGGTCTGGATGGGACCCTTCAGCTCCTTTCACTGCTTCTATCCACAGCACAGGAGATGCTCCCAGCATGTGCATGCCAGCTTGCAACGTGACTGCTTCCAGTCCTGAGCAGGCAACACCATAATACCTCTGCTTGTTCCAGAGCATCACAGTTCCCCAAGACAGTGGAGATCCCCCCAGCCTGGCTAGCTGGGCTGTACATCCAGACCTGCAGCTCTCATGCACACCAGTAAATATTGTTGGGAGCACTCTGAGCAAAGTGAGGCGCAATCAGTATTTTAGAGCTTGCAGTGCCACGGCTGCTGTCTTTGGAGTCCTTGTCTTCACCCTCCCCATGTCCCCGTCTTCACCCTCCCCATGTCCCCATCCTCCCTCCAAATCTCACCCGGTAGAATGGAGGAAGCAGCACAGCCCTTTCTGCTACTCCATTTCTAAATAGGACCCAAAAGCAGCTGTTGTAGGTGAAAAACTTATTCAGAAAAGTGCTGACACTACCTCCTGTGCAGGAGTTTACCTTGTGGCTGCTCCAGCTCCTGGAAAAACTTCTCAGTACCTAATCTCAAGCAAGAGACACTGTGCCTGTCACCGCAGTCCTTGGGGAAATCCCTGCTGACCTTGATCATCCATAAGGATCCTGGCAAGTGTCAAAATCATTCCCAGGCCTGGGCATCACAGGATGAGGAACTGGTTGCCCGGCCAGTGCCACACTCAGCGCTTTGATCTCAGCAATATTAAAGCTTTGCCTGAAGATGGCACTAAAGAATGGCTGGGGTGAGCGTGCGGCGTCCTGGCTGCGGCTGCACTTTGCAGTGCAATTAATGCAGCATCGACCAGCCCATAATCACAGCTCGTATTGCCCAAAAGAGATGCCTGTCCAGCTGCCTTCTCCTGCTGGGTTGGATTTGCTGGGGAGAAGACAGCAGAGGTCACTGTGTGCCCGGCAGACCACAAACCCCAAATCCCCTGGCAAAGGCTCGGCTCTCCCTCTCCCCTGCAAAACTTGAGCTTCTCAGAGTGAAAGTGGTCTCTCGCTTTTCATGTTCAAGTGTTTCATTCATCTTGCTCCTGACCTGGCAGAGCAGCAGCAGTAACTTTAGTCTGTCCATGTAAACGCTCTGTGGTCAGTGCTGAAGTGATCATAAAGCCCCTTGCTCCAGGGCAGCATGGTGGGGTGGTTATGCCTCCTCTCTTCTCCTTCCCCATCCCACACTTGCAGCTCCATTAAAGCCAACCCACAACAATGAGAAGTAACCAAACTGCCCAGTTCCTGTGTGATATATTCTGTTTCTCTCCCACAGCACCAGACCACAAACCACAACTCCCAAAAAAACCTAAATCCCCACAAACTAATGACAAAGATCCCCAAAGCCTCAGGGCTGCCAGGAGCATGCCTTCCTGAAGGTTTGCAGTGGACTCCATGGGCAGCCAGAGGAAAATTCCTGGGCCAAGGGCCAGGCTGCACAGGGAGGGAATGGGGAAAAGTCAGAGATTAATTGATCTATGCCCAGAGGGGCCCTGGGGGAGGAAGCATGCCTGGGCACACAGCAGTCACTTGGCCAGTGCTGCAGGGCTGGTGGCAAGTGAGAGCAGCTCTGTGTTACTGCTCACCATAGGATGGAGAGCTGGCGTTGCTGGTACCACGCAGCACCCTGTGCCGTTGCCTCCAGCCAAGGGGAGATAAAGGGCTTGGTGCAGACAGCCAGAGGGGAATATGGCTGGGAAAAGATGCTTAAATTAAAACTGGGATGCAGATATGCTGGAGATGGCCTGGAGAAGGATGCTGGCTCCAGCAGGCACTCACAGTTCCCCTGCACTTTGACCTTGTCTGAGGGCAGGACAAGCAGGAAGGAGAGCAGCTTGCTGGGCTCAGCTCACCAGCAGCTCAGTGGAGAGCATAAAGAATTTATCTGAACTATCAAATGTGCCTGAATATGAACCTAAGAAACCACTGCATGAAAATTCCATCTCATTTTCAGTTATCAGCATGTTCCTGACTACCAGGAGGGACTCAGGAGAATTTGGGTCCCAGCCCAGGACTGGCCATGGCTGGCGTCCATCAGCAGCTCTCACCTCCATGCTACAGGTCTCATGTTTGGGGAGGAGGGTGCATTGCTCTTCATTCCCTTTGCAGTGTGTGCAGAAATGTCCTCAGAGTTTAACCAGACATTTCTGATACATTGCATGAATAAAAGGGCATTTTTGCAACAAGAATAATGGACCGTGATGGGGTTTGATGTTGTCTTGAGCCTGTGCACATGGTCTTTGCAAAGAAAAGAAAACGTGAGGTATACCAGAGGACTTCCCAAAGAGGATAAGATATGAAAGGAGAGGATAAACTGTGATGCCAAATATCCATATGGCAGCACAGTGTTTGTGTTGGAAGCGGAGCTGAGCCACAAAGTTCAAAGCTCCAAGCAGAGCTGCTCTGGAGTTCAAGGTCCCTCCAATGGGATGGGATGATATCGGCTGATACAGCTGCAAACCATGACATGGCATGTGCATGGCAGGGCTGGTGAGCGCTCTCCTGTCTAACCCATGACCAGACTATAGAAGTCACATTTGAGCCACCACAGCATTTTAGCTCATCACCTTTTCTAAGCTACTTCTCCACAAGACGCAGATGAAGTTAAAGGTGTTCCAACGTTGGGCGGAGGGCTTCCAGCCCACGCGGCTCTGAATTCCTTGGCTTTCCCTAAATCATGTCATCTGCTTGAGCATCCTTCACTAGCTTCCTAACATTTCCCATCCATCTTGGCCCTTGGAAACTCTTTGGATCTCCCTTTTGTTTACAATGAGTAATGGGCAGGAGTTAACAGAGGTTCCAGAGGAAAAGGTCAGTGTAGTTCAAGCAGCATTAGGAAGACTCTCTCAGCCCCGCTTTGATCTGCGGAGGATTTAAGCGGTCAATAAGGCAGCACGGGGAGCAGCAGCGTCACCCAGATGCCCCCACTGCAAAGCTGCTCCAAGGGCCCCGATCCCAGTTCCAGTCCAGCCAGGCTGCAATTCCTACCAGTCCCTTGGGGTTTATGGCTGGGGAGGGCGTGAGTCACCCGGCCCCGTGTCTGGCGGTGCCATGCACGGCTTCCCGGGCGGCCGCCCGCTGCCGCAGCCTCCTCGCGTGTTTGTAATTGCTGAGGCAGACTGTTTACTCCTGCCACGTCCATGGCAATCCAGTAAAAGTTTACAAAGGGCTAGAGCTCAATCGTCAGCTTGTGAAAACACTGAGCTGGGCTCCCTGGCTCTGCAGTTCAAAGTCTGAAGTGTGCCCCGTTGATTTACACATGTATTTATTTTACAGCTGGCCGTGGACGGGAGCCATCTCACAAAGATCGTCGCCCTTCCAAGAAAACAGGGTGAAAGCCCCTGAGCCAGAGGGTGAGGGTAGGACTTTTGCTTTTAACCTTCAAACACACTCGGCTCATGGAGCCTGCCCCTGCTACAGCCAATTAATACACCAGAGGTGGGATGGTCTGCCCAGGGCAGGAGTGGGTAGAAGCAGCTCCATCACCTGGGATGCACTCTGGGGCTGTGAGGTTCAGGATAAGATTATGGGTCAGACACCCAGCAGCCCATCTGGGTCCAGGTTTTAAGACCTATTTCTATCTCTCCAAAGTGAGAAGATTATAACCCACAGTCTCACAGAGGGTCTTTTCTCTGCCATCATAGAGGATAAGCTGTGGGGTCAATTTGTCACCTGAAATAACTAAACTTAAACAAGGAAAAAAAAAAGGTGCTCTCATTATAACAGAGGCTTTTTTCTGTACAACTTTTGCAGAAAATCTGCATGAGTTCACCCAGGAGCAGCCACATTTGCTGTGGGCAGTAGATCTTTATTTAGAATAGAATAAACCAAACCAGGTTGGAAGAGACCTTCAAGATCATCGCGTCCAACCCATCAACCAATCCAACCCACCCCAATAGCTAACCCATGGCACCAAGTACCCCATCAAGTACCCCATCTGGCCCCATCCATTGAAACTCCAAAGCTTTATGTGCCATTTCACCTCACAGCACATGCACCAGGATTGCAATGGAAAAACCTTATTGCTCCGTGATTTCTTCTCCACCCCTCTACCTGTGTGTCCTTGCCCCATGCTCACCTTTCATCTGCTCCCTGTCCATGCACAGCCTCTGTCCTCAGCTGTCCCTTTTGCTGTCCTTTCCCCTCTACATCTGCCCCTCTTCTCAGCCTACTGCCTCTGATGAACCTCTCTTCCCTGCCCAGCCTCCTTCCCTTCTTTCTCTGCCCCTGCTCAGCTGTTGCTCGAACAGCAGGATGCACTTGGAGGTTGGCTTTAATCAAATAAGCCATATAAATGAAGATCCTCAGTATCATAAGTGTCTCTTGCTGCTTCCCCAGCAGGTTTCCAGATTAGAGGGTGGAGAAAAAAAAAAGAGAAAAGCAAAGCAAAAGAAATCAAAAGGAACCAGATGCTCAGCGGATTGATTATTCCTGCATGATCTTCAGGATAAATAAAGTGTTTGGAAAGTTCTTAAAGCACATTGAGATGCTGGGATCTCATTTATAAAAAGCAGAGGGCAGGAATAGATACAGGACCAGGCTTCCCAGCTGCCAGGAAATGATGTTACTCCGGGTTTTCTCAGAGCCACAGCGGTAGAGAAGGTTTGATGAGCACCCACCACGCTTGTGTGAGCTCCATGGGTGTCTCCAGGAGAGTGAGTTTTTGGGCAGGTCCAAGGCAGGAACAGACAGCAGCTCTTGTAGATTCTATAGGATACCATAGGGAGGTCAGCTGCAGTCTGTCCAGAGCCTGGCAAGAAACAGCCTCTTTACATCCTCTCTTAATCCCCTCAAACCCTCTTGGTCTGGTTTAAATAAGTAGGTGAGTTTCTCCCAAGCCCCAGGCAGGGATGCACATGCTCCTGGGTGCAGGAGAAGATTTGGAAATGGGGTCATGAAAAGATATGGCCGGGAGAGGCTGCTCAGCAGCCAAGCCCCAGGGCTGTGTGCCCTTCTGGGACTCACATGGGATGGCTCAGCAGAAGCAGAGCAGCTGCACTGCCGGCAGCTGCCCAGCATGGCTTCTCCTCTCTCCAGAGCTGGCATGGGGATGGAGGGAGTCCTGGGGCTCCTGGGGCTGGCAGGTAAACCCCAGTGTCACCCCATAGATGAGCTAGCACAGAAGCAATGCGCTGAGCTGCCAGTACGAACTGGACCATGAACACCCCCACTGGAGCTCTCCCACAGTATCCCAACACTGTGGGCTGAGGGTTTCACAGCAGGACCTGGCTAGGGGTGGCCATGAATGTAAACCCAGGAGAGGCAGGACAGTCCCTCCACACACCCTTCCCAGCACGGGTGTGTGCACAGCAGGGGCGAAAGCGGTGGATGCAAAGGCAGGAGGATCAGAGATCCAAGGACATGGGGCTGCTGCAGGAGATAAGGACTGGAAAAGGTCGTTAGCCAGAGAGGCTGGTATTTATCTGGACCTAGGACAAAACTGTAGGGAAAATGCTGTAAAGTGACAAGGTAAATATTTCAAGTGGTGTTTCCATTGACTACAAATTCTCTTTACAGATTTTCCTGGGTTTTGCTCTTGGACTCAAAGTCGTCGGCTGCCTTCGGTGACTTTTTTGCTTCTTATCTCGATTCTAAATGTTAAACTCCTTGAGTCAACCAATTCTAATATTTTAGAGTGTTGTTTCAGTGATTTATCAGAGCAATACAAGCCAAAATGAGGTGTTATTTGTAAAAGTTTGTTTGAAGCACTTAAGAGGGAGAACAAAAATAAATTCTTAAAACATGAATGAGATTAATCTGGGGGTGGAGGGGCGGGGGGAAGCCCAACTGTGTGGTGAAGGAGCTGAAATGAAAGAGAGTCATTTTTGCAGAGGGAGTTTGACAATCTAAAGCTTGGAAATGAATAACTTTATGGCTCCAAAACAGTATTCCTGCAGATCTCTCTGTGCTATTAATAAGTGTCAGTGTGCTTCCATTCTACACAGCATTGTGCAGAGTGCATTTCTGCCCCCAGCCCCTTCATTTCGCCCAACCTTTTTGGTGCGCTTTCCCCTGTTGATATATTTGCCAGTTATTCATTACCTGTTTAGTTAAAATCACTTCCCTGCGTTGCCTTTGTGTTTCCTGACTGCATTAAAAATACATATTTAAGTAGTCTGTGCCTCTAAGAGGAAGGATCTTGATGATAAAACATTCTGCATTCACTCATGACTTCTCCTGCAGGCTTTATAACCTCTTTGTGCTTCCTCACTCTCTCTTTTTTTTTCACCCCCCCTTTCCTGTTGCATTTATGCAGGGTATAAATACCACAAAGGAGATATTGATATTATTTGTTTACAGGGAGCCTAACACATTTACAGCTAGGGCCCAGAGGTTCTCCCATAGCGCAGCTGGGAGAAACACAGGTTATTTTTAGTGCAAAATTCCCATATGACTTTATAACAGAGATATTTCTGCTCTGCAATATTTGCTTTGAATGATAACGATTCCAGCCCGGATGATAAAGCCCTCAATCTTGCAACAAGTGGTGTTGCCTTTATTCATTTATTTATTTATTAACATTTTTCTCCTTTTTCCACTGCTCCTGGAGTTGTGTCCTTGTGCAATTCTCTCAGCTTTCATCCATTCTCATTGTTTTTTACGCCCAGCCAAGAAGGGCTCCAAACGGCAAGGGCTGATGGTTCAGGCATTCAAAGGTATTGAGAGAAGAGAAGATCCCCAGGCAGGGCTCACAGCATGAGGCCTCTCTCCATCATCCCAGGGAGGTGTTTGGGTTCTGCTGTGACACTGGGGCCTCCTGCCTCCAAAATGAGGAGGAATCAGCCATTGGGCTGCAGCTCCATGTCCTACAGGCCAGCTCTCATACAGCTGTACCCTCAATGCAATGAGATGTCCACTCTTACACACAAAATTTAAGGACCATGCCAGGACATTGTTGAACCAATTTTTCTCCTTCAATGAGTGCCTGAGGGATGCTTAAAGGTGCCCACAACACACGCACATGGATGAGGAAAGTGCACATAGCAGGAGGCAGGAGCAGGCAGCTGCAACTTCCCAAAGCTTCCCCACATGATCCACTGCAAACCCATTAATCCCCCACCCTGAGAGGTCTCCCCAGAGTCCAAGACAGCTCCAATGTGTTTCTGTCCCACTGTCCCTGCAATGCCAGTGCAGAGACCCACCAGGACCTGCTGTCTTTGCAGTGTGACCTGTCAAGAGCAGGGTCAGCTGCAGGTCAGCCCCAAAGAGAGAAAACAGCCATCACCTCCCAGCTTATCAGTCCTTTGGTAGAGAGACACCAGTGGGGTAGGAGTGGGGAAGGGGGCTACAAGGACAACCAGGGGGGTCACCCCTGGGTTACCACCTAATAGCTGTTCTGATGGTGGAACAAGATTTGGGGCAGATTAATCCCATTTGGTGCCCACTCCATGCCTCATTAGGGCATTGATATAAAGCTGATACAGAGTGTGCAGCAGCAGGGATCTACCCTACTCAAAAATGTGCTTTTCCATCCCAGAATTGGACATGTGCAGAAAATCCACATTTCCACACCTGACACAGGAGAGTCTGAAGCATTGCTGATGGGGAGGACCCTCAACAAGGTTCTGAATCCTACCAATATTCCTTCCCATGCACCTTGCAGCCTGCATCTCTTTCTGTATTTAAGGCTTTAAAGAACGCAGTGTTTAATCATGTGCTTAACATCCAGGCCACCAGGAGTTACCCCCACACTGATGAAATCATTCCCACGCAGAACACCAAGCCCCTCACAGCCTGCTGGGTTGGGACCCAGGCAGAGCCCTTTCCAGACCCTGCTCAGGGAAAGTTTGGGGCAAATAAGTAAAGTTTTAGGAGAAACAACCCCATCTTTGAGCAACAAACTCTCCTACAGCCAGGCAAATAGAGAATCATAGAATCATGGAATAAACAAGGTTGGGAGAGACCTCAAAGATCATCAAGTCCAACCTGTCACCCAACACCTCATGACTACTAAACCATGGCACCAAGTGCCACGTCCAAACCCCTCTTGAACACCTCCAGGGATGGTGACTCCACCACCTCCCTGGGCAGCCCATTCCAATGGCTAACAACTCTCTCTGGGAAGAACTTTCTCTTCACCTCCAGCCTAAACTTCCCCTGGTGTAGCTTGAGATATAGGAAACTTGGGATCACCCACAGCTGGGGGCAAGCAGCTGTCTCACACAGAAATATGCAACATTCAGTGTTTGAGGGATTTATCTTATTTTTCCCCTGATTTCTGGTCTAATTTTCAAACCTTTCAGGCATGCTCCTGTTAATTCCTCAAGCTGAGCAGTGAGCTGTCTCCATCCCACTCGCTCTGCAAGAGGCTACGTGTTTCTAACCCTCCCTGATGTCCGTGCAGCCAGGGCTGAGGCACTGGCACTCCAGCTCTATTTTCTTTAGCCTGGCTGATCCAATCTGGGAATAAAAACAGAGGGAAACAGATGGTCCATTGTACAGGCTGCTCCTGCCTGCACCGGCACCAGCTTCCAAGAACTCAGTGCTGGGGCCAGCTCTTGCCTCTGATTTTCCATGTTTCAGGCTAAATGAATTTGCTGAGAGGAATTTGGGCAGGACAGCTCACACTCCTGAGGTGAGGGGCACCTCGGTCACCCCTGCCTTGGGATGGTTTTCCTGCTAGTCTTGAAGAAATTGGGTGGAGAAGAAGATTACTGGAGCAAGAGTGGGTGTCCTGGATCTGGGAGGCTCAGACTTGCCCACAAGTGTCCTTTTTGTCAACCCTGCTAGTTGCTGGGTGACACCTGTGATGCTACAACAGTAGGAAAACTCTTAAGTATGATGTGCTATGTGATATCAGGGGAGCAGGGCTACCACAAACAACAGATTTTTTATACCACTTCATGATGTTTCCAAACTGTGCATTACCTTCTTTTATTGCACTGTTTAATAATTTATTGACAGGACAGCAGCTTGGGTATCAAACTCTGTCTCCACTTAAACCAGCTCCAGCGAAGTTTCTGTTTCACTTCTGTGCAGCAAGCAATGTCCAGACCCAGCACAGCAAACACCAGACACACACACAACTGGTAGCTCCCAGCCCAGCTCCCATTTTCCAGGCTTTCTGCCTACCTTAGGAGACAAGAAAAAAGCAGAAGGCTGACCCCAAGTGTGATGAATTCCTGCTGAGCTTTTTCCCATTAACTTCAGTAAGGGCTTAATCCAGTGGTTTTCAGAAGCTGGGTGGCTGGTGGGGATATTTGATGGAGGCAGGGGAGAGAAGACAGGGTGTTAACATGTATTTCTGATTAATTACAGTGTTCTCAGGAGTAAGTGAATAATAGTACTGGTCAGAGCCAGGCATCACACGGGTCTCAGCCCTGCAGGGTAAATGGTGTCTGAATTGTGAGTAATGTTGACCTGGCAGAGGGCAGATAAGATACGGATTTTTCACGTCCAGGACTGAACAGAATTCCACATATTGATAACTAAATGCACCAAAATACAGCCAGCACTTAGCACGCAACTCTTCCTCGCTCTCAGAAATCCTATTCAGCCAGGACAGATAGCACAAGTGCTGAGGAAGGCAGGTAATTGTGTGTGTGAACGATTAGCCAGGAGATTAAACAGCTTCCATAACTTCCAGCTTTCCTATCTGGAACAAAGAGCATCATTCCTGCTAATCTGGGTGAGAATTGGAGAGCAAAGACAGCACCTTTAATAAATAGCTCCTAGACTTACTGACACCTCTCAAAGGTGCTGGCTTAGCATGCACGGTGTGGTAAGCTACCAAACACACCCAGGGTGCAGGGACAACACCCTGCTCTCCAGATCTCTGCCAACAGCTAATGTTAGCACACACACTTATTCAGTTGTTATTTTCTCTGGTGGCTTAATGCAGGTTGGTAACCTTGGGGGATCCCTGCAGAAATCCCTCCTTAAGGCTGCAGGACTTGACCTCCAGCTTTCACCCAGATTAGCAGGAATGATGCTCCAGCACTGCCCTACCTTGGAGCAGCCCAGAACAACCAAGTATCTACACAACTGTTTTTCAAAGCAGGATAATCTGCTTCAAATCACCTGTGCTATGCCCTTGCTCTGAAAATAAGCAGGAGAAATGCAACAAAATGAGAAGTCTGACTTCCCTGGGTTGTTCTTTTTTTTTTTCATGTGTGTTTCATATAGAGATTAATTAATTAGTTCATTACAGTCATTATTGGTTTTGTTCCTAATAACAACAATAATCATAGAATCATAGAATCAACCAGGGTGGATAAGACCTCAGAGATTTATGGATAGGACAAAGCTGGTAAGGGGTTTGGAGCACAAGCCCTATGAGGAGAGGCTGAGGGAGCTGAGGCTGCTTAGCCTGGAGAAGAGGAGGCTCAGGGGAGACTTTATTGCTCTCTACAACTCCCTGAAGGGAGCTGGTGGGCGCTGGTCTGTTCTCCCAGGCAAGCAGCACCAGAACAAGAGGACACAGTCTCAAGCTGCACCAGGGGAAGTTTAGGCTGGAGATGAGGAGAAAGTTCTTCACAGAAAGAGAGACTGGCCATTGGGATGTGCTGTCCAGGGAGGTGGTGGGGTCACCATCACTGGAGGTGTTTAGGAAGAGACTGGATGGGGTTCTTGGTGCCATGGTTTAGTTGATTAGATGGTGTTGGATGATGAGTTGGACTCGATGATCTCAAAGGTTGCTTCCAACCTGGTCTGGTCTATTCTATTCTATTCTATTCTATTCTATTCTATTCTATTCTATTCTATTCTATTCTATTCTACTCTACTCTACTCTACTCTACTCTACTCTACTCTACTCTACTGTATTCTATTCTACTATTCTATTCTATGTGGAGATGTTGAAAACTGAGTCATGCTTACCTGCATCCTTATATTAGGAATCTGCTAAAATCAGGGCAAAATGAGAGCCAGTATTCCCTTGGGAACAGCTCATAACACCCACAACATGATGGGAACCAGGGCCTATGCTGTCTCCAGCAATTCTTCCTAATGATGTGGTTCCTATTGGCAGAAAGACACACTCAAGGGTGAGCAGAGTTAAGCCAACCCTAAGCACTTCAGGAGATCACATACAGTTGCCTTCTTACAAGCTGCCAGAATGAGTCATTACTTATAAAAAGGTGATAAAACCACAAAACCAAACAAGAAAATGGGACCACCCCCTGCCCTCAGCCCCACTCTGCACTGAGCACTGCCTTTTGAGACACATTGCCATATTGTCCATCTGCCTCAAACCTGAGGGTTGTAGAATCGTAGAATCAACAAGGTTGAAAAAGACCACAAAGATCATCAAGTCCAACCTGTCACCACAGACCTCATGACTACTAGACCATGGCACCAAGTACCATGTCCAATCTCCCCTTGAACACCTCCAGGGATGGTGACTCCACCACCTCCCTGGGCAGCACATTCCAATGGCTAACAACTCTCTCCTGTGAAGAACTTTCTCCTCACCTCCAGCCTCAACTTCCTCTGGTGCAGCTTGAGACTGTGTCCTCTTGTAGGAGCTCTCTTGTTACATTAACAGCTTTTGCTGGTTGGCATTGGATGAATGGAGCAGGTCCCATCTCTGTTTCTTTTTAGCCTTTGCAAAGTCAGGAGGGTTGTGTCGACTTGGTATTAAATATTATCTCTTGCAAACATGACTTAGAAGCCAGTTTCAAACACTCGAGGGCTTTCCAGCCCAGTACAGCGGCAATACACAAACCCACATCAAATACTTCTTTCATGAATCACAAAATAGATGCTGTCTTGCTTATGAGTAAGTGTAAACCAGGAGTTATGACTAAACCCAGCGTTTGACCTCCCCACATTCCCCGTTGGTTGCATCCTGGCATGCCTCATTGAAGATGCCCGCGTTCTGCGCTTCGCCTTGTCACCGGGAGATATGGCATACAGATGGAATGATCATATTGGCCTCTGAAGGAAAATATTTAACCCAGGGATGTCAATGGAATATAGAAATGATGGTTAAAATCCCAGGAGCCTGCCTTGTTTTTGTCTTTTTCCTTTCATCTAGCACTTTGGGTCATGCCATCACTTATACGCTTCAGCCCAAACAGGCAATTGCTGAGTTAAGAACCTGGAGTTCAAAGTGAACCATAAACCTTAGTCTATAAGATAAATCATACAAATTACTTTACAGAAATAAATAGAACATTTGGGAGAGAGGTTATCTTCTTGCCTTCAGTTTACATCTCTAATGACTGTAAGTTCACAAATGCATTCTGTCAAGAATATAAACATTGCTTTTATTATCCCAAAGACAGATATTTATGGCCAACTTTTACAGTAGGGCCAGCCAGCTTAGAGGAAAACCCTGGAATCTGGGCAGGAATGTAGAAACTTTGGAATGACTACTATTAAATTTGTGGGCATCCTTTTAAGCACTACTGGGGGCGGGGGGAGAGGGGAGCCACAGCTCACCGTTTGGGTTAAACTGCAGAAATTAGGCTTTAAAACTCATGGGCTGGGCTGAGCTTGGCTAAATGTTTCTTGCACAAGTGGTGCTGACGTGCAGAAATAGGTGTTTCCACACAAACACACCCAGGTGGGATTTTTCCAATAGTTTGAACTCCTCTTCCCTGCAGCTCTTAATGATTATATTATTGTAACCTCGCACAAGGTTGTGTTTTAGGGCACAATCCTGAATTTCCTGTCCTTGCTGCTGGAGGAGTTTTCTTCAGGTTAGGCTGCCACTCAATTTCTATTATTTTTTTTCCCTGTGGCACAGTGTAATAAGGGGGGAAAAAAAATAAGAAAATGGGGCTTGCTGAAACTGATAAAGAGATTGGGGAGATAGGTTGGACTTGATGATCTCGGAGGTCTATTCCAACCTTATTGATTCTATGATTCTATGAGATATGGAGGCAATCCCAAAGGGTCCTTGATCCCAGGATCCCATCATGGAAACTGTTACCAATCCCTTCCTTAAAGAGCTGCCTCATCCAGCTCTGCAAAGCTCTGCAGTCAGACCAGATTATAAGCCCTAAGAAAATAAAACCTTCTTCATTACCCTTTGAAATGCTTCTCCAGCAGAGCAGGGGAGCTGCTCGTGGAGGATGCAGCTCTGGTACCTTTACTGAGGCTCCCAGCACACAGGAGATGGGGATAAATAGCATTTTCCATGCACAAGTCTGGGAGCCTCAAGGTGCCATGATGCCATCTGAGAATCTGTCCTCTCATCCTTGCTGTGATTTTAGAATCATAGAATCACAGAATCGTTCTGGCTGGAAGAGACATTTAAGATCGTTGTTAATCTAACCAATAATCAAGCACTGCCAGGTCACCTCTAAACCATGCCCCTCAGCACCACATCTACAAGGTTTTTCAGTCCCTCCAGGGATGGTGACTCTACCACTGCCCTGGGCAGCCTGTTCCACAGCTTGACAACCCTTTCAGGGAAGAAATATTTTCTAGTGATCAACCTAAACCTCTCCTGCAGGATAAGGCTGACTAGGGGGAGGTTGGGACACCAGGAACAGGAGGTCCTGATCATGCCTGGGGAAGTCATCACATCAAATGTTTTTTGCTGCTTGATGGACCCAAGGTGCTTCTGGGAAATTGAGAGACCAGATCCAGGTCCAAATGTAGAAGAGAAAAACCTCCCTGGACCCCAGAGGCAGCCACGCAGAGCAAACAAGAGCCATTTGGGCTCTGGTCCATCTCGTCTTGTTTACCCCTCCAAAACAAGTCCCTCTGAGCCCAAGCTAAGGTTCATTAGCAAAGCAAATGTGGGCACATTTCCATCCTCAGTGCCTGGGCTGTTTTACATAAGCCCATGGGGATTTCTCAGCTGGGCCAAATCAGCACCTCTCAGGAGCCTTCTCCTCTCCCAGCTCACACCAAAAGCATCATGCATATAGCTGGGCTGCATTGCAACAGTCATGAATAAGGTATGATAAATTGGACATGATGCTGCATTTCCTGCTCATGCATCTGTCAGATAAGCTGTTTGGAGCCTGCTGCTCCAGCCAGAGATTGTTTCTTTCCTACATCATGGTGGTGATGGTGTTTCTGGTCAATTGGGCTACATTATGTCTGGTAAAGGAAGGAAAGGAAAGGAAAGCAAAAAAGGGACATGTTGAAAGCAAAAGAGTTTAAGTCTGGACATGTATCTGAGTGTGTGTGTGGCGCATTCATGGGCTGGTTTGTTGGAAGCAGGGATGTAAAATCTTTGCCCCTGCTCACACTCAGCAAGTTACAGGGTGGAAGAAATGAGTTCCTCAGCTCAGGCTGTGCCTGCAGATCTTACCCAAATGTTGCTGGGGCGCAGCTTCCCATCCCAAAGTGCAGAAATCTGAGGGGCAGACCAGCTCCAGCTTTGGATTCACATCTCCAGAGCCCCTCAAATCCACACTCCAGGAACCTGTGGTCAGCACTGAGCAGTGTGAGGACAGGAGGTCTGCAAGTAAATCCTCAGTGTTGATGAGAGTGAATTCACCACCAGTAAGGAGAGCTCCAGGCTTCTCCCTGAAGTACAGCAACAGACCAGGAAGATGATGGAAGCAATGTGGATAGGAAGGACCATGAGGGTTTGGGCATGAGTGAGTTTTGGGGTGAGTGAGGACATGGGGGCAGCAGGAGGGAGCAGGGCTCCATCTCCAGCAGAGTGTCAGTGAGCAGTGGCAGCCACAGCTCCTCTGTGTCCCCAGTGCCACCACACCCAAATCTCCTCTGGGCTCCATCAGGGCATGTTGGGGGATGCCAGCCCCTCTCCATCTCCCCTTGCACCTTTTTTGCTCCGCACACAGGGGCTGCAATAAAGATGAGAACATCAGAACATCACTTCCAGCATATGAACCCAGGGGAGGGTTTAAAACCCTTCCCCAGCGGGGGTCAGTCTGCTCTCTCCCAGTGATGCACCACAGGGTGTTTTGATAAACTGACAGTATGCACAGCTCAAGTGGATGGGGGTTTCTGGAGAAAGTCCAGGGATTTTCTGCTTCATTTGACATCTCCCACACAGACTCCTCCCTTTCTTTCCAAACAGAAGTGCTATTCTCCTTCTCTTTCCTTAACTTTTTTTCACTTTGTTTTTCTGTTGTTTTTCTTCTTTTTCCAGAGGGAATCAAGATCTGGGATAGGAAGCGACACAAATGAGCAAACAAAAAGCCAAGAGAAATTACTTTTGCATTGAATCATGAAGAAAAAGGCCCACTCCTTACAAATGGAACTGAACAGCCAAGAAAATGTTGAGAAAATCGGGATTTAATGGGAAAAGTCTATGGAACAAAAAGGGTTTTGCTTCACTGGAGATGCTTTGCAGGAACACCTGTGACTTCTCCAGCAGCCCCATGTGCACGGATCATGGTCATGGCCAGAGCTCCATCCTCATCTCTATCCATCTCCATCTCTTTCTTGGTAGACAACTAATCATGAGCTCACCAGTACATTAACTTTATATTGAGATTGATTCATATTTTTATTTAAGTTGTGCCTCTGACCTCTTCATTACTTGACTGCTCACTTGGAAGCCCCAGTAAATATTTTGCATTGTGGCAAAGAATTGAAAGCAGCAGCATCTTAACTGCATCCCTGATGCAGTGTCCACGGTTTAGCCAATCCTGTTCCTTGGGAGACCCAGATATCTCCAGTGATTTCCAGCACAGTCCTTTTTGTTGCACTGGAGCCAGCCTCTGAAAGACTCTTCTCTTACTGAGGACTTTCCAGAATGACAAATTAATTACAACTTGCATCAAAAGCAGCACATCTTACTGTGGGCTCTGTCCTGCTCATGGATGGGGGAGGTGGCTGGCTGGGCACAGTGAAAACTCCTCTTGGCTGAAGCCATTTGTAACACACAAGTGTGCCAGGGTCAGACCAGCTGTAATAAACAGCCCAGGAAAACAGTGATTAGGCATGAGATTGAATGATGGTAAATGTTTTAAGGCAATGGTTTATACCAAAAGAAAAATTATCTCACAGGCAGGTTACCTGAATGACAAAGGAAAATGGACCCTCAAATAGTAATAACAATGCAAAACAATTTGTGAAGCCTTTTCTAAGCAGCACCCTGGTTAGATTCCAAAGAAAATACATGCAAAACAATATTCAAAATCCCATGCATTACATTGACTTTGGCCAGCTCCCAGCTCTTGGGTCTAAAGCTTTCTCCCAAAGTTTTGCAAGTGAAACAAGTTCTTTGAATGAGGGCCT